>NC_061117.1:77704559-77819691 GCF_002878395.1 Capsicum annuum | reverse complement strand
AATCCTATTTATAGGCTCGATAATCATAGAAAAGAGAAAAGTCATCTCTATAGTTCCATCAATCATAACTAAGAGGAATATTATCGCTAGTGCCTAATATCACTTCTAAAAGGAATATCATAGCCATAAATCAAAAGTCATAATTCAGGGAACATCATTATAATATAACAATTCGTGAAGTAATATTATATGAAGGTTTACTGGTCTCAACTATGCCTAACATCCATAACTAAGTCCACAAGGCTAACACAAGTCTTAGCCTTAGTGGGCTGGATGAAACACCCTAAACTGTGGCTCTTCCAAATATTCATGGGATTTGGATACTCTGTCCATGGTACAACTCATGCGTACCAATCATACCCTGAAATACAGTTTTGGATGCCTCTCTCGTATATTAGGCAGTGTGTTTTGGGTTGGGTTCGGCCCAAGGTATGACTCAACATCAAACTAGTCATATGAAAGGACATAAAGTGTATGATACCAAGTCGTATGAAGCTTGTGGACTAGTCTATTTTAATCTATCTAAGATACAATTTGTGCATACTTTTTGTACCCTAAGATACAAATTAGACCTAGGTGGTTGTATAATGGTCAGTACACGGGACCATTGTGGGGTCTAGGGAATGATTCAGGGTTCCACTCGTACCCTACGGTAAGACTTAGGGGTTGGTTCGTACCCTTCTGGGACTTAGTTTTTAGCTTTTAAGTATAAGGTAGTCCAGATATTTCCCACCTCAAACCCTTTTGTACCCATGTTATATAACCCTTGGTTGTCTCTCATAACATACTTTGAAGAATATAAGCACTTGAAAATACTCTCTCCAACTCACTCTTGGAGAATGGAGGCTAGGGTTTCTACAAGTGTTCTTCAAAGGGCTCAAGCGTCAAGTTATTCTCCAGAATCTTCTAGTATAAGGCATGTACTCCTTTCCTTATTGTTAGTTCTAACTAAATTCATGATTTAATATGTTTTAAATATTGACTTATAAATCATAAATGATGGTTATGGAAACATATGTTGAGGGGTTTGATGCATATTGTTGAATGTTAGTTTAAATTGTGTTTTCACATATTTTTGGTGATTGTTTACATATATGGGTGCTTGTTGCTTGTGGTTAAACAAATGGGTCATGGGTAAACCTTATTTTTATGGTTTTTTCTTATTTTTTGGTCTTGGTAAAGGTATTTCCTCAACATATTTGATAAAATGCCTAAGAGAATATTTTCACTTTATTGTTGAAATTTCATTGGAACTATTTCATGGTATGGTTTGGTAGTGGAACCCTAAATGGATTTGGATGGTTTTTCTTCATCTAAATATTTTGAATTGCATAAATGTTTTGAAGGTTTTGGAATGGTTTTTATAAATGTCTTAGAGTGGTTAAATGGTAAGGACTTAATGGCTACGAAATTGATTTTGAAAGAAAACCTCGTGGGGTACACGGGAATCCCCCGAGTGAATGAAATGATGGAATTGGTTTTAATGTTGAAAGTCTTATGGGGTACAAGGGAATGCTCCAAGAAAATCTTAATAATTAAATACTTATGGGGTATATGAGAATCCCCCAAGTAACCTTAATAATGATGTTCCTGCGGGGTATATGGGAAACCCCCAAGTAAACTAAACAATGTAACTAATGGGGTACATGGGAATACCATAATGTTGGATAATTACATTGATTGCAAGCTATTGTTGGTATGACGATATCACTACTCATATCCTTGGTTAATAATAAGTGGAATAATGGTTTGGTTGGATAGCAATGATTTTATTAGGCAATAATGGCGAGATGTGATAGCTAATCGTGAAGGTGTGAATCCAATGGAAGGACACTAGAAACTCATATTTACCGACATATGGATTGGGAATGGAGACCCTATACTTGAGGGGTACATGGGAATCCCTAAAAACTTGACTCATATAGCTCGTGGGTGGTTCTAGGATGGTTAAGCTACATATACCAAGGTTAATGGTTTTAAAGGCAAGCTAAACCTGATTCCCTTTTCAGGCATAATTATATATATATGTATGTATGGTTGTGAATGCATATGGATTGTTTACATGGTTTGAAAGGTTGGAATTATTTTCTCATAATCCCGAGTGAATGCTAGTGTTCATCCTTTAACCCATGTTTGAGCGGATATATCCCCACACAATGTAGGAATCTACCATACTAATCCTCCTGCTCATTGATCAGATTCAGGAACAACTGGTGTTTGATTGAAGTGGTGAGCTTCCATAATTCAGAAAGCATCCATTTTATGTCATAGATTACTTTACATATATTTTTCTTTTCATAGCTTGGTTTTATCTATGGTCGGGGCATGTACCGACTTGATACTCTTGGTTTTTTATTTAGAGGCTTTGTGTGGACAACTGTGAACTTGGGTATGGATTGATCATGTTATATATATATATATATATATACATTGGGTTATAATTTTTATTTTGGTTCATGGTTTTGGTATGGTTAGTGGTTTTGATTATTTGATGGATTGACTTAGTTGGGTTGGCCTCGGATATAGGCTTATTCCAAATTCATTACATAGTAATCACACTATCTTGTTATATGTCCGAATTTTATCTGTCTTAAGGTATACGTGTTGGTTATTGAGTTAGGTATCGTGGGTGGTTTCCAATCTCAGTTATACTTGAGATTTCCCATTATGACAAGGCCCCGGTTTGGGTCATTTCACCAGACAATCTCACTTCTAATCCCCAATTCCCATATTTAGGAAACTATGCCCCAAACTAGGCTTAGGTATCTACTTAAACTTCTAGCTGTCAAGTAAGTCATATTCAATCCTAAGATTGGAACTTCTACTCAAAACAAGGGTCATCAAGTTAAATCTACCAAAATTATAATTTCATTACTACCACAGTATCCAATAGGGTTAAAATATACTGATCATGCTTCCAATACTTAAACTATATCCCAAACCTATCCTTATCTCACATCCATGCTACAAACTAATCTAAACTAGGGAAAAGGCAATGGGATGATAAATGGGGTATTCCACATTTCAACTTATGGGTCAAAACCATCATTAATTTTCCAAACTTCAACATTCAATACTGAGTCATTCTATGCATAATAAAACCTAACATTCACATTTACACGTAATATATATCACACATCATCTACGGAGAAGAGTAGATAGAATCCTACCTCAAGGGCAAAATGCAAATCCTCCCACCATTCACCAAAATATCATCTTTATTCCATAAGCTTAAAATTCCAGCACACTATCAACATAGTAATCTACTCATCAATATGAGTCTAACGATACCCATATTGCACTATTGTACTTTGGGTCCAAAAATGGCACCAAAATCCCAATGGGTCCCACTAATGAAAAATGTATTTCCTAGGAAAACCCAATGTTTACACATGAAAAATAAATCATAAACCACAAAAAATGGGTGAAGATTAAGCATATTTTGGGCTAAAATCAAGCCCTTAGATAAATTGGGGTTTTGGGTCCAAACTAAGATATTCAAACATGAATTCAAAGGATTATTACATTAAATTCAGAGAAATTCATTATGAAAGACTATAAACATGCTCCCAAGTCACCCACCATGATAAATTTTGAGTTATTATACATATTTATGATTTTAACCTCTCAAGGGTGAAGTAAAAATGACCCAAATCGTGACTATGGGGTCAATTTATAGACCCTCAGGCAAAGAGATGTTGTGATCATTGAGAAGCGATCCAAGATCATGGTTCCTCAATCTCCATGTCACAATTTCCTCCTCCATGCCATGATTGCTGATGCACCAAGACCAGCAAAACTTGGAAGATTTGTAAGTTCTAATGATGCCTTCGGATTTATTTGAAATCTAGTTTATGCAAATAATATACATAACCACACTAAATTTGATGTTTTGAATGCATTGTCCAAGTTGAATTTTCAATCCAAGGTCGTTTTCACCATTTGTGTGTCCCACAAAATAATACCTTGTACGCTCTAAGCTAAAAAAGGAACCGCTAGTGCTACATGAGAAACCTCTAATTTTGTAATTCATATTTGGGTGCAAGTAATATGACCATTATCCTAGTCAAAAGTGAGCTTATGATGTGTAAAACATGTTCATAAGAGTCACTTTGAGTAATGTGAGCTAAGAGTTTTTGAATCGACCAAGTTTTGGTGTTTGATTTCATTAGGTTCATATTTGAATGAGTATAACTTGATGTATAAGTGGAATTTGGCAGATTAAGACCCACAAAATTATAGATAATTGAATTAGCTTTCCAATGATACCAATTTTGCCTTAACCCAGTAACCGAGAAAAAAGTTATGGCTTTGGAAAGGGGAGTGCATCGCCTAACACATCGCCTAAGGCTACTGGAATGCTTAGGTGATAGGTGATGCACTGCCCAGACTAACTTAGGTGATGTGAAATGCACCGCCTAGCCTAGCTTAGGCATGGGGAATGCGTTGCATACCCTATGGCCCAACGACGTAAACAATTTGTTTTTGAGTTATTTTAAGGGTAACTATGTCTTTTAACACTTCTTAAATGTCACTAAACATAACCTCATGAAATTAATAGATCCTAAAAATTTTTTAACCCTATTAACATCATAATTTCATCATCTATAACACAAGAGGAGAAAAACAACTTGGGTTGGCACAATATAGCTTAAAGGTCAAATCTTTTTACAATTTCATCATCATTAAGGTATGTGGGTTATGAACAAGGATACTTCTTTCATCCTTGTGCCCAAAACTATTTTTTAAAGTTGAGTTTACATGAAATTACATGATTTAAACTATAAGGTTCATACCCAAACATCATTGTTTGATCCTTACGAAGTTACAAGTGATTTAAATGTTGAATTGGATGACTATTTTCACATACTTATGTGTGTTACTTGATTTTGTATATTGAGCATTGAATTTCATTAGCTTGACTAGAAATTTTTAAAGTATTTCAAGATTTTCATTATTGAACATGAATTGTTATTATTTGACATGAGTTTTCAAGAAAGAGATTTCAAGCCCTAAGTTTTAGTCTTGATATTTCAAGAAAAATGATGTTTAAGCATTCTTTGAAAAGTGTGTATAGAGATTTTGAGCAAGATTATATATTTTGATCCTTAGATAAGAAATGGAATCCACAAAATTAGTTATGATTACAGTTTAATACAAATTGATGCATAACTGATTTTCATTATAAACCCTTATGCTAGTTTTAAGATGGATTTCCTACAGAATGAGCATAACAGTATGGGTGTAGTATTTAGCACCGAGTTGGGTATGATTCCAAGGTCTCATGCCCAAGAACTATGAGCCAACATAAGAACAAATTCAGATTATCCCCATTTATATGGATGCAGATATAGATTGTGATCATATAGCTCATCATATACTCCTTGGTAAGAGTATAACACCTCTCCCCAATATGAGGTTTTCCCCTTAGGGAAACTAGACGTTGGACACCATGATAGCTAACATGGTATGCGTCAGTTAGAAGAATCTCCCTAATTCCAAAGTCCTAAAACAGAATAACAGAACAGCTTTAGAAACTAAGTGTAAAGGCTCACAGATCTACTTAGATATTGTCTTATAAAAGACGTCAGTTATCAGATTTTAACTTTTAGTTTTAATATGATAAAGGTGATACCTTTTTACTAAGTCTACATAGTTTAAAATTAGAATAAGAGTATTACTTTATATAACTAAGTGTTGTGGCTCACAAAAATTATGTTTATGCTTCACTACTCATGATTTGTGATTTGACAATTTTATTATTTAAGCCAAGGTGAGTCACTTACACTTAGAATGAATTTTTTAAAGTTTTTTTAATATTGCATTACTATTTTACTTATGCATCCACCCCTATATGCTCATTACATTACAAAAGTATTGATCCATATACGTCTATATACTACATTGTTTAATAATGTAGGTTCAGGTGCTTAGTTCCAGCAGCGTGATTGACCGGGGGCATATCTATCTACATCCCAATATTTGGTGAGTCCTCATAGTTCAAAGACACATTAATTTAAATTTTCAGCTTTATGCAGTATTTGATCAGTTGTTCTCAGTTCAGCTGGGGGACTGTGTAATACCCCGATTATTTCTTATGCCTAAATCCATCTTTTGAGTGACTATGGATAACTTTCAAATTTATTGTTTTTTATCTTATTTTATATTTCCCTAAATTTTACCCTCTATCATGTGGAGAATTGGATAAGATTTACATCGATATAAGATTCACCCAAATAGGACATCCGATGAGGAAGTTAGAGCCATTTCATAATTCCCCGAGACTCTAACCAATAGTGCAACCATGAATCAAGCTCTTGAGAAATAAATTATAGTTCTTTGGTTATTTTTTAATCAAGTATGGTGTGTATTAATTCCTTAAAGATGTCCTAATGATTGGGCGAATGAAAACATTCCTTATAGATTGAGTTCTTGGGAATGATATTGGTATAGTCAACTTCAAATGAGTATATCTCTCATTATACTTGGAATTTTTTATTTCATAACCTATCAACAGATAGATAATTGAATTATATTTCCAACGATACTAATTTTACCAAAATCCGATATCGGAGAAAAGAGTTATGCCCATTTTACTCCAACATGGTCAAGCTGGAAAACGGTGACGACGGTTTTGACGGGCTGTCACGTTTCTGACGACATTTCTGACGACATCGTCACTTTCTGACAACCTTTCTGATGATGTCATCATCCTTAGGCAGAAAATCAAAAATTTGACCCTTTTGTGATTACATTTCATGACGGCCTATCACGGCTCTGACGGCCTATCACGAATGTCGTCAGCCATTTTTTTTAGCTATTAAGGGGTGTTTATAAAAGGGTATTTTGGTCTTTTCCACCCATTTTTACCCTCAATATATATCCAATTAAAGAATAAAACTTCATTCTTCTTCCATTACATCAAGAATACTAGGGTTTCTCTCTCAAAAATCCAATCCAAATTTCCCAGGAACATCAAGAATCCAACTATAGATTTTATAAATTGGTTCAAGATTCAAGGTACTCAAGTCAAAAGCATCAACAACCCTAACTCAAGAAGTGGAAAAGGAGTCTATAACAAGTTTCTTCATTCAAATCCATAATCAAGGTAAGTGGGGTTTGAACAAGAACACTTCTTTCATTCTTGTGCCCAAAGATTTAATTTCTACTATTGAAATCCATGATTTTGCAAAGTGGGTTTACACCCAAATTACTTTATTAATGATTTATGATATTTGACCTATTCAAGATCAATACACATGACTATTTCATCATTTTATTTCTAAATTGAGAACCTATACCATGAGTTGAATATTATTATTATGAGTTGATGATTTTTGAATGATTTGAGATAAGAGTCATGGTTTAATCTTTTCTATGAGAATTTTTATTATTAAATATATATATATATATATATATATATATATATATATATATATATATATATATATATTGATATTTGAGCTTGAAAGTCAAGAATGAGTTCTATGATGTTTTCTTGAAGTTTTTGACACATGATTATTTTATAACTTCCAAATTATAACTTGATATTTAATATTGTGAATTTTATGTTCTACCATGAGTTGGTATTTCAAGTGCTTTCAAGACATTTGTCAAGCTTTAAGCTTCCTTATGACAAATTGGATTATTGAGTATATTGATTCATAAGATTGAGTTGTTATAGTGAGTCTTGATATTTCCTCAAATTTATTGATGTTGCCATGACTAAATGAATTGATACATCTTAATTTTGAGAAAGATTGTTTGATTTTGAGTCGAGTTAGGAATCCACAGTTGTATATGATTTACCGATGAGATATATATTTATGTTTTGGTCTTTATAATGGACCCGCGAATTGATATTGATTAAGATGGATTTCCTAATATGTTTGGAGCTGAGTCTGGGAGGATATTTAGCACCAAGTAGGAAATGTAGTATTTTTCCAAAACTACGTGCCACCATAGGATTGATATTGATAATTGTAGGCCAGAGGCCGAGTATGGGATTGAGATTAAGAAATTAAGGTTGTACTCCTTGGAAAGAGTATGAAACTCCCACCAATGTGGAGTTCTTTCCTTAGGAGGGCAAAACATTGGACTCCATGCGGCTCACATGGTGTAGTTATGTTGGTTATAAGAAACTCCCAAGTCCATAAGAGTTCAAGTTTCATGAGTTACTGAGTCACTCTAAGTCATGATTTAAAGAGTTTGAGTTAAGTATAATGATTTATGAGATTTATAATGCTTGTATTACTATTGATGATTTACAAGGAATATATTTCAATTAATTCAAGCGAAGAAAGTTGTTATCGTCAGCATGCATGATTTTTATAATGATTATGATATTATTTATAATGTTGCATTGCGCCCCCACATACTCAGTACATTCCTTAAAGTAATAAACCCCATATATTTTTATATGCTATACTGCCTTATAATGTAGGTACAAATTATAGCGCAGATACCGTATTCAGTCAGTTCATAGCTTCCAGTCAGCAGGTGATGGGTCCTTTTGATTCAAGGGCATGAGTCAGTTATACAGTTCGAGAAGTGTTGTATTTTTCTTACTTTAGTCGTATTGAGGTTGGGTAGTTGGGAATCATGACCCATCTATCTGAAGTCAGTACCAGTAGAGGCTTCATAGACAGTCAGTAGAAGTCGATGTATTCAGTTTCAGTTTCATTTGTAAAAGTTGAGGTGTACTCTTGTAAAGTTCACGTCTATATTGATCAAGTTCAAAGAAATTCTATATTTTTGCTAACTTTATAAAGATTTAAGCATTTTATCCAGTTGTTTATAAGTTATTCTAGTAGGAGGGTTAGCTTGGGGTCACTTGCGCCCCTAAGCACTGTGTGACGTCTTGGGACCCAAATTTCGAAGCATTACAAACATGGTATAGCACACAGAGTTCAAGTGTCCTAGGGTGTCTATGAAGCCGTATCTTGTAGAGTCTTGTAGAATGGTATGGAGACGTCTGTTCTTTTCTTTGAGAGGCTACAAGACATTTAGGAAAGGTCTCCATTCTTTCAAGTCTTAGATCATGCTATAGAAAGGTTCATTGAAAAACTTATACAAATTCTCATCTTACCCTATTCGGGGCATCCCCGCCTTATTTTTAAGGTTTTAGAGACAGTCAAACTTAATTTTTTATAGATAGTACTTTTTTAAACAATCCCCATAGATAGTTATGAAGTTGTAAATGAGCTAGAAAATACCCTATTAGTGCCTTATCATGCTTTTCTTATAAATTAAGCAATAAGCCCAAGTCAGTTGCGCTTCCAGATTTCCTTCTCAAAATCCATATTGATAATCTATACTTCCTTATATATGTACTGTTCCTGAGATAACATGATCAGCGAGTTCCAATTTTCTCCCCCTGATAATGCTTTCAGAATTACAAGAGAAAAATTTCAAAAGTTTTACAAAGCAGCCTGAGAAGAGCTTACCAACGTGTTATAAGTTTCCTAAGTTCACTGTTATGCCCTCTTCCTTATGATTCTTTCAGTTATGATAGAGTAAGATGTGTATTCTTAGATCATCAAATATTGTATGGACAGTTTCTATCTCTTGTAACCTTGTTCTCTTCGTGATGTTGGAACTGAAATTCTAGTGAAGTCATGTGGGGCTCTTTCGATTCACTAGCATAATTACTTTGTTATCCATCTCAAATTCTTTTTCAAAATCCAAATCAAAGACTAGTGAAGTCAGGTGAGACCTATGTTGATTCACTAGCGACTCCTTGTGTATCTTTTTCCTCGTGCTGGTTAGAACTTGTTTAGAGGTGTTGTGGCAAGAAAGGGTAGAAAGTGTGATTTATTAAAAGTATGTATAGCTGAGCCTTTTGCATGTGATCGAGTTAGTGATAAAGTGATATTGTTCTTGTGTGTCAGCTCATGAAAGAAAGAGAAGGAATTATTGGTGGAGGTAAATAATGTTTTTCTTAAGGTATGAAAAGAGTTTTTGATGGTGTGTTGCATAAGATAAGTATAATTTATGGATGATGATACTTAGTGGATGAGTTTTGTTAACTTAGATGCTCCTGAGATTGCAAAGGAAAGATAAGTTAAGGCTTACAGAGTTATGAACTTAGCTAAGTTGTGTATGAAGGATAGATAGTAATAATGGGTAGAAGAAGGGTATGTTGATGGATTATAAATGAGAGAGGCTATATGATTATGACCAATTATTTTTATGAGGGGGTTTAAGTTGACTAGTGTTTATTGACGTTTTGTTTTATAGTTTCCAAGTGAAAATGGTGTGTGTGAGGTGGAGTTGTAAGTTATGCTACGCGCTAGGCATTAAGCTTGGATGAATGGTGGCTATAAAGGTGGATATGATGATTTCTCGATTAAGGGTGCTAGTTACGGGGAAGTGATCTAATGGGCTTGGACAGTGTATGCGAGTGCTTGAGTTTGATCAACTTGTAATAAAGTTTGATTTTCTGTTCTTGGTGAGAAGTCTTGCCCAATGTTCTGTGGGGCTGCTTTATTTTTTTCTAGGGTCATTGTATGTGGCGTAATTAGTAAGTGTCATGGAGTTGCTAGGTTGAGAAAGACTAGTTAGGCAATGAATGATGTTCCTAATAATTGAGTCAAGAAGTGTGATGGCTTTAGTCTAAGGGGGAGATAGTAGAACAAGTGACCAGGTTAGTTTGTCAGGTTCTAGTGGGTATGCCAATAAGTTGTGGAATAGTTGTGAGAAGGGATACTGTTCGAGCCATTTTTATTTTAGTATTTTCAGTCATTCCTGTATTTATTCATGCTTTGCATTTTGATTCCATGATCATGATCTTGTCCGGGAATGCCAAAAAAAAATATTATCCTCACTTAATTTCTGAAATGTGAAGTCTCAGACCTTTCACCGGTTGGAATCACAATTCATAGTTACGAATTCCCAATTTAGGTCATGCAACGCATGACTTATGTACTCAAGCTTTGTGATATGTTCAGTTCTAATGTTCAAATGCTACTTTTGATGATCAGCAAGAAAGGAATTCAGATTCATATCGTGCATGTCCCCTAGCCGTATTTCTTTGATGGGTTTATGATGTTAAATCCTCTATTTCTCAATCCTAAGTTGAGTGTCAATTTATTCATCGTATCTATTCATGTACCAGATTCTTATGCTATAATCTTTATCTTTCCTTACCCAAGATAGTGGTGGTAAATAGCTGTTTAGTTGGGAGAGAGAAGATATTTCCTTATCAATGATAGAGGGTGTCATGCCTACTTTAGCTTGGCGGTAATGTGAAGTAAGATTGAGGCTAAGTCTTTGATACATGTTATGGTTAGTTGAAGTTCAATGTGTTATGATTGGGAAGATTGTGGTGTGTTCATTTTGTGTAATTCCATGAGTTGTAATTCCATGAGTTGGAAGGAATATTGGAGTGAAGCATTTGTGTTGGACTCGATTAGCAAGGAGTATGTCAGGTGTCCTTGAGGTGAGTGCATGGAAATTTTCTTGATAAGAGGTGTGTAGGGTATGAAGAAGAGTCTTTATAAGTGTTTGATTAGGAATGCGCATGTGGTTATGGAGATAGACTTGAATGTCATGTTTGTGTGCATGCGGATGGGTGCCTTACATATTAGTAAATGGCTAGTGCTAGGTGGATTGGAGTTGTCGAAGTGGTAATGAGAATTACTCTTGAAGTGAGAGGTTGTAAGAATGTAGATATGTGGGAGCTCATAATTCAGAATAGGGTTATGTGGTGAATCTTGTGGTTCTAGGTTACGCATGAAAACGATGAGGGGGTTCGTTTCAAGGGGATATGAGTAAATGAAAGTATCGGTGTCATATGAGGATTGTAAGTTGAGTCGATCAAATATAGTATCATAAGGGTATAGTATAGTCGAGAGAGTGTTTGAGAAGTGTGGTTGAGTTGAGAGTAAGGTGTTGCTTGCTTGAAGCTTAGTACTTTTATCCTGACTTATGATTCATAGGTTTAGATTTCAAGTTTTGGGATTATGGTAATTTTATGATCTCCGATTCAGATGTCTTGTTTAGATATTGCCTAAAGTTCTTTGCTCCTTTTGACCATTAGAATTCCTAGGGTGGGTGTTGAAGAAATCCTCTACTTAAGTATGAGTATCTAGTACGATTCAGTTTGCATAGCTAGCAACCCAGTTTTTAAAATTTGGCAGATAGATTTCTATGGTCTTCCATTTTTTTTTGAACTAATCTGGTCTTACCACTCAAAATTTCATAGGTATGAGCAATTCGATAAGTAGTTGTTCACGCCCAAAATCACGAATTCAGTTCAGTATGTGTATCAGGTATCAGTTTCTGATTCGAATACATAATTGTGATTCAGTCTGTGAGCATTCATTGAACAATCTTTGTTTTCCAAGTATTCTAGTCCAGACAATGTAATAACCATTGTGTAGTCTTATCCTTGTTTCTCATGACCTATGCTTACAAAAATTATCTCTTCGCCGTCTATGAGTACGATTGCACCCTTATCACATTAAGTGAATTCTAAACTCTCAGTATAAGGCCGCTCTCAGATTCAATCGAGAATTACAGTTGTCCTCTATCTATTTTTTTTCCAGTCTCGGATCTAGCTGTATAGCTATTCTCATCATGAGCTTATACATTCAACAAAGTACTTCAAAGTTTAGAAAGATATAGATTTAGATTTGCAAGTTGTTTTAGCTGTGTGTCTTCAGTTTTCTCTATATGCAGACCATCTTAAAATCATATGCAAACTCTTAGAGATCACAAGTTGTTTGCCAAATTCAGCAAGTGTGAATTTTGGCAAAGTTTAGTAGCTTTCCTCGGTCATATTATTTTTGGTGAGGGCATTAGAGTTGATCCTCAAAAGACCAAAGCAGTGGGAAACAGTCTTAGACCTATCTCTCCATCTGACAATAGGAGTTTCTTGGGTTTAGATGGCTATTACTGATGGTTTGTTAAGGGTTTTTCGTCTATTGAGGCCCCATGTCTAGATTGACTCAAAATAAAGTTAAGTTTCAGTGTTCAGATTCCTGTGAGAAGAGCTTTCAGGAGTTGAAGGCTCGACTCACTTCAGCCCCAATTTATGTGTTACCTAATGGTATAGATGGATTTGTTGTTTATTTTGATATTCTAGAGTTGGTCTTGGTTGTGTTTTGATGCAGAGAGGTAAGGTCATAGCCTATGCCTCTAGATAGCTTAAGTCTTATGAAAAGAACTATCCAACCCACGATCTTGAGTTAGTTGTTGTTTTATTTGCCGTATAAATTTGGAGGCACTTTCTATATGGAGTGCATATTGATGTGTTCTTAGACCACAAAATCTTACAATATGTGTTTTCTTAGAGATTTAAATCTTCATCAGACAAGGTGGTTAGAATTGTTAAAAGACTACGACTTAAGTGTCTTATATCATCTGGGCAAGGCCAATGTTGTGACAGACGCCCTTATGCAACGCCCCAGATTTTGAACCCTGGACGCTACATGGTGATCATAATCCTGAAGGACCATAAGCTAACCCATGACTGGTACCTGCTATAATATCCATATTTTAACACTGTAATCATATGCAGAATAATGGGTTGAACTGCCATAAGGTTCAAATAACTAAAATAATACTGAAGTATTTGGTATAACAATACCAAAACAAAATGAAATATAAATACTGAACATACTGAAGTCTGAATATCTATTGTGAAAGCCTCTAAGCTGTCTGAATAAGAAGTTGATGGGATATGTCCCCAACTAACTCAAACTACTGAAATACTAAAATGATAAACTATCCTCGAACGATGAGGACTCACTGCTAGTCTACTGCTGCTGACTAAAACCTGAACCTGCCTATGCATGGTTGAGAACCTGAGCATTCGAACCTATGGTATAAAACACCATAGCATAAAAAAAAAAGTATGCATCATTACGTGTGAATGTACTAGTACTCAAAGTGAGGTAAGGCTAAATGCATAGGGTCTATATGCATGAACTATAACTGTCTCATAACATGAATTTGACTACGTGAGAATACATGTATGAATACATAGTTGTAACTAAGAACGTGAGTATTCTTAATACCAAATATATTGATAACGTGCTTACTGATAACTAACATGCAATTTACTGAGTGACTGTATCTAACAGCCTTGATTCTAATGGAACTAGCTGAGTTTTGTACTGAGCTGAGTGACTATATCTGACAGTCTTGAAATTTGTAGAACTATCTGAGTTCTATTCTAAAGACTAAGACTGAGACTGTGGGAGGTAGTTATCTAACCGACATTCCCCGAATAAAGTAATATAGCTGAGTTGGGGTCCAATTTGTAACCTCAATTGGAAAGGTGTCAATACCACACCACTGGTAAGGATAAACTGTGAGTGGCCCTCATCTGATAGGTACTCTACGAAGAATGGTGGGACTCTCATCTAACAGGTTAAGCCACCTCATCAACCCTCATCTGACAGAATTTTGATGTCTCAACCTACGCTGGCTACATAGTTCTAGAACGCAAGGACTGCTTCTAAGAATCACACGCTCTACTGGCAGGTGAGTTCCCATCCTTGGGTTCACTCGATTTTGAATCCTAGTCCCAACTGAATAGACACTAAACTAATTATACTGGGCTGAAATAGACTAAGTTCACTAAATTCCATTGACTGATGGAATACTACTGAGTTCTGTTAACTAACCGAGTTTACTGAGATTACTAAGTAGGACTGGACTGGTACTGAATTTACTGAGTTTTCCTGAGTCATGTGACTGACTAAATTAGTAAGTAGTTCTACTGATCATGGCTTGACTAAGAACATCTTAAAAACTGGTACTGGCTTTAGGCACACAGCTAAATTATCGAGTACAAGTATCCTCAAGACTCGATAGCATGAAACTGACAAGACATGAAACTTCTTGAACACATGACCATAGTCAATAATTCATAGTACAACCGTTGGGGATTTTCATGAAGTATTTGCATGCCATAAGCTTACACATGAATAGAAATACATATAAACATGTCATAATTTCGTAAGTCTAATCTCATGAGCATTCCACCAAACCATCACAATGCATAACAATAACATGGAGGTCATTGTGAACATAAGGGTAAAGTATGGATTCATCAATTTGGTCACAATTTAGTCATAAAGCATAATTCTTATTCTCTTAGGCATTTTAGCAAACACCTTGCATACATAACTTAAGGCTTAGGCATGAACATTAAAATAATACATCATGGCAATATTTTTCACTTCAAATACAAGAATTCTAACCACATGCTAACATAATTTCATTATATGTATTAAATATTTCAACTTGGTAATCATAAAACAACAAACATGGATACGATACAATGCATAACATGGAATTCAAAATTTATATTTTTGAAAGGGTTTCTTGAGCTTCATGGATGAAAGGAACCCATGAATCACACTTTACATACATTAGAACGTAAATCCTTAAGGGATCTTAAAGGAATCCTTAAGCCTTGTCCTAAAATTTTAAAACTAGGGTTTCTTGGTTTTGAGAGAGAATGATGAACTTTTGGGAAACTTGAGTGAATAATAAAATATGTAGGTTATTTAGAGATTAATTTTGTGTTTTAGGGCTGAATAGGGTGGGAGAAATGACCCCTTTAGCCCAAAAACCAATAGTAAAATTTCTGCAAAATAGGATTGGCCTCATGACGCGACCCATAAAAATGTGAACTGGCCCTTGCGACGCGACATCTCAAATTGGGACTGGACCTCGCGATGCGGAGCTATGGCGAGACTTCACTATTTTGGGCAAACAAACTTGCTCCTATGTTATTCGAATAATCCCAAAACTTAGCCGAGATGTACTATTGACTTTCCCCATCATGAATAAGATTGAAAATTGACAAACGGAGGTCGGGAAGGTCATGAAATAAATCCTTAGAGTTTGATGGCTTAAAATGAGACTAAGTCCTTAACACTTGGCCAAAATTTTCTAAGTGTTGGATCTTCTATAGAGCTTTAAGGAACTTAATTTTACTTAGACTTTTATGGGTTCTTATAATATCTCCCCCTTGTGAACATTCATCCTCGAATGAGACTAACTGGGAGGGGAGAAATGATAATTAAAGCACCTACTGAACGTGAACAGTTGAAACATGATTACATGGCTGACATGATTGATTTACTGGAACTCATACCAAACATGCATATCTAATGCATGGTTTCATGGTTAAACTGATTTATGAATGCATGACTGGTATTTTGATAAACTGAGTTTCTCAGAAGGAGAATGCATATCTAATGCATGAATACATGAGTAATCTGATGCATGAACATATGACTGAATATACAATCGTATTTGATGCCAAGTTTAAGATGGAAATCTGAGCATGAAGCTGGTTTGTAACTAAAATCTGGACATGAATCCAAATAATCTTGAGGAAAGCTATTACCTTGGGTTGAGTCTGAGTTTACGGAGAATAGGCGAGCATACTTGGTGCACATATCTTCTTCTGCTTCCTAATTAGCTCCCTCAACAGACTGATTCTGCCAAAGAACTTTGACTAGAGGGACTTCTTTGTTTCTCAGTCTGCGAGTTTGATAGTAAAGGATTTCGACTGGAATATACTCAGGACTGGAATATCCTCATAAGATGGGTTGTTCTGAATATCTATACCCTCTTTAGGTAATACAACTTCTGGGTCCCCTATGCACTTTTTAAATAAGGAGGCATGAAAGTCGGGATGCATTGAAGCAAGATCTGAAGGAAACTCAAGATCATAGGCTACTTTGCTGAATCAATTAAGAATTTTGAAGGGACCGATATATCGGGGACTGAGCTTTCCCTTCTTGCCAAATCTCTTTAATCATTTTATTGGAGAGATTTTTAAGTACATATGATCACCAATCTCAAACTCGAGATCCTTTCTGCGCACATCTGCATATGATTTTTGTTGGCTCTGAGTTGTCTTGTGTCATTCTCTAATCAACTGAACTTTCTCTAAGGTGTCAAATAGCAAGTCAGGCCCTATCAAAGCGGCCTCACTGATTTTGAACCAACCGATTTGAGATCTGCATCTCATACTGTAGAGAGCTTCAAATTGACCTATCTGAATACTAGAATGACAGTTTTTATTATATGCAAACTCAATCAAAGGAAAGTGGTCATCCCAACTACCTTTGAAATCAATTGCACATGCCCTTATCATATCTTCCAAGGTCTGAATGGTCCTTTCTGCTTGACCATTTATCTGAGGATGAAAGGTTGTACTGAGATGAACTCGGGTACCAAGACCCTTTTAGAATACTTTCCAGAAGTGATAGGTGAATCTGACCAACTACTTGATATAGATCTTGGTGTAATCCTCGGATAAATAAGAGGTATGTACTGGAAGAAAATAAGATAATTTGGTTATCCTATCTATATTGACCCAGTTTACTTCTTCTCACTTCCAAGTGGGAATATTGAACTCCTGTATGGACCTACTAGGCTTCTGATGCTCAACCTTAACCTACTGACATAGAGAGTACTTAGCCCCAAACTATGAAATATCTTTTTTCATACCACTCCACCAATAGATCTCCCGCAATTTATGGTACATCTTAGTGGCCCTTGGATGAATCGAGTAACGTGCACCATGCACTTCTGCAAGAATTCGCTACCTTAAGTCATCAACACATGGCACACATAGATGACCCTAACAATGTAATATACTATCTGCCCCCTGGTAGAAAACCTCAACCTTCTGATCCTTGACTGATTCTTTCAACTTGACTAGACTGGGATATCTATCTTACTTTTGCTTAACTTCAAAAACTAGAGATGATTCTAAACTATTCTAAACCCATATACTACCTTCTGCTGAATTGACTAAGCAGACACCTAGTTGGGAAAGCTGATAGACTACCTAAGCTAATTTTTTTCTACTGTCCTCAACATAAGCAATACTACTCATAGACAATCTACTGAGAGCATTGGCCACTACATTGGCCTTGCCAGAATTGTAAAGGAAACTCATGTTGTAGTCCTTTAAAAGCTCTAACCACCTTCTTTGATGGAGGTTAAGATCTTTCTAAGAGAATACATACTGAAGGCTTTTATGATCTATGAACACATATACATGCACCCCATACAAGTAATGCCTCCAAATCTTTAAGGCAAAAACTACGACTGCAAACTCAAGATCATGAGTTGGATAATTATTCTTACATGGTTTAAGCTGTCAGTAGGACTAGGGTATGACCTTACCATGATGCATGAGGACACAACCCAAACCTACTCTGGATATATCACAGTACACTACGAACCCATCTGAATCATCTGGAAGAGCCAAAACTAGAGTTAAGGTGAGTCGAGTCTTTAAATACTGAAAAACTCTTCTCGCAAGGATCTGAACACTAAAACTTGACTTTCTTCTGAGACAATCTAGGCATAGGGGATACCATAAAAAAATCCCTCAATAATAGCCAGCCAGACCCAAGAAACTCCTGATATCTGATGGAGAGATAAGGCGAGGCCGATTTCTTACTACTTCAGTCTTTTGAGGATCAACCCTAATGCCATCACTAGAAATAATATGACCAAGGAATGCTAATGACCTTAGCTAAATTTTGCACTTATTAAATTTGGTGAGCAACTGATGATTTTTGAAAGTCTGTAATATGATTCTGAGATGGTCTGCATAATCACGCTTATTGCAAAAATAGAAAAGAATGTCATCTATGAAAACTATGACGAACATGTCCAAGTACTGCTTGAACACATGGTTCATCAAGTCCATGAAAGCGGCTGGGGCATTTGTAAAACCAAAGGACATGACTAACAATTCAAAGTGACTATATCGAGTTTAAAAAGTTATTTTTGGAATGTCACATTCTCTAACACTGAGCTGATGATAGCCTAATCTACGGTCTATCTTAGAGAAGTAAATGGCACCCTGAAGTTGGTAAAATAAGTCATCGATTCTGGGAAGTAGATACTTGTTCTTGACTTTAACTTTTTTGAGCTGACAGTAATCTATACACATTCTGAGAGAACCATCTTTCTTACGCATAAATAAGACTAGTGCATCCCACGGGGACACATTGGGTTTGATGAATCCCTTGTCTAGGAGATCCTTTAACTGTTCTTTTAATTCTCTGAGTTCTGTTTATGCCATTCTGTATGGAGGAATAGATATAGACTAAGTATCTGGAAGAAGGTCAATGCCGAAGTCTATTTCCCTTTCAAAAGGAATTCCTGGAAGATCTTTGGGAAAGACATCTAAATATTCGCTCACTACTGGACTGATTCAAGACTGGGAGTTTGGAACTAGTGTGTAATTCCCTAGATTCTAAACCTCAGATGCTACATGGTGCTTATGATCCCAAAGGACCATAAGCTAACCCTTTTCTGGTACCTATAACTGACCACTGCATAATATACTATAAAATACGAAAAACAACTAGCCAAAACTTTCCATAAGATTCAAAACTAAAATTCAGCTGTATAATGTATATAAACTACTAAAGCAGTTGTCTGAACATCTAGTATGAAAGCCTCTAAACTGTTTGAATAAAGAGTTGATAGGACAATCCCCCAACTAACTTTGTCTACTAAAATACTAAATCTAGAAAAATAATGAAATAATAGAACATCCTGAAATGATAAGGACTCAATGCTTAGTCTATTGCTGCTGGCTGAATTTGAACTAATAAGGGTGGTCTGGATCTCGTGCTTCTGAACCTTGGTATAAAACACCATAGCACAGAAAAGTATACATTAGTACGTAAGAATGTACTGGTATGCTAGATGAGGTAAGACTAAATGCAAAGGCTCATATACATGAACTATAGCTAACTGGATAACATGAGTAAACTAAATGAGGAATACATGTATGAATGGATAAAGTCTAGGTATCATAGTAACACTGAATATTGAGTTCTAATAACTGGATTACTGATAACTAGATTTACTGATGTATGACACTTGATTAACTAAATCTGAGATAAGCCGATCTAACGGGTGATCTCTGCATCTGCTGATACTAATAATGATTGACTGGATATATAGATAGATTGACCAAATCAGCCTATTTTTTCCAGTACACACGTCCTACTCTACCAAAGATTATGCTAAATTGTATATTAGGGATTTGGTCAGATTGCACTGAGTCCCTCTATCTATCATTTCTGATAGGGGTACTCAGTTTACCTCTCGCTTTTGGAAAGCCTTTTATAAGGGTCTTGGTACCCAATTTCACCTCAGTTCAGCTTTTCACCCTCAGACGGATTGTTATGAACAGAGGACCATTCAAAACCTTGAGGAACTATTAAGGATGTATGTTCTTGACTTCAAAGGTAGTTGGGATGATCACTTACTGTTGATTGAGTTTTCCTATAATAATAGTTACCATTCTAGCATTAAGGTGGCCCCATTTGAGGATCTCTATAGGAGAAGGTATAGATCATCCATCGGTTGGTTTGAAGTGGGTGAGGCCACTTTAATAGGGCTAGATATGGTGTTTGAAGCCATAGAGAATGTCTAGTTGATTTAAGAGCAGTTAAAAATAGCTTAGAGTCATCTGAAATCCTATTCAGATGTGAGAAGAAGGGATCTTAAGTTTGAGGTGGATGACTTAGTTTACTTGAAGGTTTCACCTATGAAAGGGGTGAAGATATTTGGCAAAAAGATAATGCTTATTCCCCGATATATAGGCCCTTTCAGAATTTTAAAGCGTGTTGGGAAGCCTATGATCTTGAATTGCCTGCAATCTTGACATCCTTCATCCATTGTTTCATATTTCCATCTTAAAGAAGTGCACTGATGATCCAGTTATTGTAGTACCTCTAGAGGGCTCAGATATTCGAGATAGCATTTCATACAAAGAACTTCTAGCTAAGATTCTTGATCACCAGATTCTTAGACTAAGGAACAAAGAAGTTCCCTTGGTCGAAGTTATTTGGAGGAATCATTCCATTGAGGGCGCCACTTGGGAAGCGGAAGTAGATATGCGAGGCAAGTACCCTCACCTTTTCTCCACAAGTTTAGACTTAGTTTAAGGTTACGAATTTCCTCAAATATTCTCTTTTCCATTCTCAGTTCCAGCTTTATTTAGTTAGTTTCATGATAATCTATGCATACACAGAACTTAGTCATACAGTCATGTTTTGAATTATGCAAAGTTTAATACATAATCTTAGACCCTCAGCATTCTCAGTCTAGTGAATGTTAATCAAAGACGAATGTTCCCACAGAGGAGATATTCTAAGTCCCCATACGCTCTAAGCTAAAACCATTATTCCAACATGTGAAACCTTTAATTCCATAATTCATATTTGGGTGTATGTCTTATGAACATTAGCCTAGTAAGAATAGAGATTATGATGCATAAAATATATTCATCAGAGTCACTTTGAGTAATGCTAGCTAAGAGCTTATGAATCGACCAAGATTTGGTGTTTGATTTCACAAGGGTCATATTTGAATGAGTATAACTTTATGTATATGTATAATTCAGCAGATTAATATCCACCAAATTGTTTATAATGGAATTAGCTTTCCAACTATACCAATTTTACCTTAATCCTATAACCGAGAAAAAAGTTATGTCTTTACAAAAGGGAGTGTGTCACCTAAGACATCGCTTAAGGATACTGGGATGCTTTGGTGATGGGAAATGCACCAACCAGCCTAGCTTAAGCATTGGGCAATGCGCTGCTGAACCTATCTTAGGCAATGGGCAATTTGTCGTTAATGTGTGAGCAAAAGCTAACACATTTAATGCTTTTTAGCTCAAAATAATTGTTAATTCTAAAGAAACTCTTGTTGTTTTGATGTGTTTGCTCATGATATTGCAGAAAAAGGATGAAGAAATGAGAATAAAAAATAATGGAGCAAAAGAGCTGAAAATATGAGCAAAATATAAGAAAACAAGGCTGACGACCTCTGTCATAAGTCGTTAGCCTCATGATTGCCTATCAGCAATAACGTCAGGCTTAACTATGGAGTTACAGTTTGACGAGCTATTATTACGACGCCGGTGATGTGGCATCAAAGTCATGATAAGGCATTAAGAATGGCGTCATCCTTAAGCAGAAAGTTAGCATGGGAAGAAGATATTTGACGACATCGGTGACATGCCGTCAGATACCTGATGTGGCGTCAGCCACATCGTCAGCCTAAGATAGAACCTTAAGGAAACTGAAGCCTCTCTGGCGTCATCTGTGATAGGGTGTCAACTTCTTGATGCAGCGTCAGCCTGCGCGTCACCTATTCTAGAAAATTTTATTAATTTTGTTTTTTTATTTCCTTAATTAGGCTTTAGTATAAATAGCATTTTTAGGGTTTTTGATGTGGGGAATAAGTCAACTATCAGACATCAACTCTAAAAGGGAGAGACACGTATTTTTTCTCTCTTTCATAAAATATTCTTGTGTTTTTGTATCAACTATTTTTGGGGTTTCTACCTCGTGATTAAATCAGAGGAACTACTTGTTGTTTTCTAACCATTCGTAAGTTTATCATTATAATCATGAATTCAACTTGTTATTTCGTTCATTAAGTTATGAGCGGCTAATTTCATTAGCTGGAGTTATGGGATCCATGGATTAGGGTTTGATAAATACTAGGTGTTTAACAAATTCAAAGAGTAGTAAAACATCTTGAGATTTTGTTGTTTTAACTAAAATCTAGTGGTTGCAAACATTAGGTTATGCCTTAAGTTTTGTTTGATTCTAACAGAGAAATAGACTAGAGGACGTGAATTATCAACAGGGACTCGGAAGCTACCAACCTTCTGTTTAATGATTAATGTTGTAACTGGATTAATCTACCTGAGATAACATCCTATTGGTAATATATAAGTTATCTAAGTTCGAGGGACTTAGATAATAAATTGTCTGGTGAGGTCGAGAGATAAGTCAGATAGTATAATGTCAGGGATATTCTGTTGTTCTACTCATTCCAAGAATCTCTAGCATTACCTAGTATCTGTCTATTCCCGAAACCCTTGGTGAACATAGCTCTGGTTTCCCATTTATCTTGATTACAAACACTGAAGTATTAAAAGTGATATTTAACACACTCTGAACTTAAACCCCCATCTTTCAAAAATAGTAAACTACCAGTAAAATCTTTCATAAAAAAATCAAAGTTCACACCCTATTCCCTATGGGATTCGACCCCAACCTAGTTGGATTTTATATTGACAACGATCGTTTACACCCATTCAAGAGTGTAATTCGTGCGTTATCAAAAATGGCGCCGTTGCTGGAGATTACGGTTGTAGACTAAAAATTTTGTGTGCAAAAATTTGTTGATAATTAAGTTTCTGTGATTTACATTTATTTGTTGTTTTTGTTTATTGTAGGTACTATGTTGTTTATGCCAAGCACGAGAAGTTTCGGAGAACCTCTATTACCAATCAATCTGAAACCTCAACTAATTGGAAGAATGGCTGAACAACAAAAAGTAGAAAGACTAGCTGTTTTAGCCAGGGCTCAGGTGAATGTGCACACATTGGGTCAACAAGCACGTCACCAAAACCCTGATGATGAAGACTTGGGTGATGAGGAATTATTGAATCCTCAAAACCCAAGGAGAGCTGAGCAAATTGCTGCACCAGTGCAGCAAAACATCAACAGAAATCGTCCAGCCCGAGGAAGGTATGGTCAACAGCCTATGCAATATAAGGCTGATGAAGATAATGAAATATTGGATGGAGCTGGTCCAACAGGTGCTATCATTCCACCACTGTTGGCACTAGGTGCAAAGTTCAGTATAACAAGTACCATGATCCAACTCCTGAATCTGAAATGGTTATTTGGAGGCTTGCCTGGTGATGATCCAAACATGCATTTGGTGAACTTCATCACCATCTTCAAATCCTTTGACAATCCAGGAGTGAGCCAGAATATGATCAGGTTGAGGTTATTTTCATTGTCTCTTTCTGGAGAGGCAACAATGTGATTGAATGAGTTAGATCCCAACTCTATAACTAACTGGAGACAGTTGAAAGATGCATTCCTAGAACGGTTCTTTCCACCCTCTAGAAGGGTACAGTTGAGGGATGAGATTAGCAACTTCAGACAACTTTCGACTAAAGCACTGTATGAGACTTGGGAAAGGTTTAAGAAGGAACTTTCATAATGTCCGAACCATAATATGACATTCTTTCACTTAATAGAGACTTTGTACAGAGTTTTCAACTATGTGACAAAGCCAATTATCGACAATGTGGAGGTGTTTCATTCATTGACCTCTCTTTTCTGGATGCTTCTGATAAGGTGAATAAAATGACCAAGCAGAGTTGGGCTTGGCATACTAGGGATTCTGTAGTGGTTAGCCCTACTGTTGTTTGTGGTATTACTGCAGAGCAGCGTAGAAGGGATGAGGAGCAAGATCAGGACATAGCCCATTTGAAGATGCAGATGGACTTGCTGGCTAATCACTTGCTATCCAGAAAGACTGAAATGGTCAAGGCTATGGACTCTCAGGGTACTGTATCTGCAGGTGCTGATGCTGAGGCAAACTATATGAGTAATCAGGGGGGTTTTCGTGGCAATAGCCAAGGGAACCAAGGTCAGACTTTCTATGAAAAGCTTGATTATATAGATAGAGAGCAGGGACATAGGAGAAATAATAATGACAAAAGTGGTTTGTACATTCCTCCTGGAAGTCGGGATGCTGCAACAACTAGTTCTAGTAAGATTTCCATGGAGGACATGATGGAAAAGATATTGAAGGGAGTGGAGGTAACCAAATTGGGGGTAACTAATATGAAAAGTGAGTTTTCTACCCTCGGTCAGTTGGTTAGCTCACACTCATCTTCTATTAAGCTATTAGAGCAGTAGATGAGCCAAATTTTGGCTACTCTGAATCAGAGAAAAGCTAGCAATTTACCTAGTGATATGGTTCAGAAACTGCAGAATGATGGCTCTTGTATGCAATTACCATTCATAGTGGTAAGATGTTATCTGTCCTTTCTATGGGAAAATCTGTAGAAAAGGAGGTAAGTGTTGACAAATCGAAAGAAAGTAATCTAGTGGAGTCTGAGAAGCTGGATGGCTTTGTTGACATGTCAAAGAAAGAAGACGACAAGAAAGAGGAAGTGGTATTGAAACAAATTCCAAGACCACCATCTCTATTTCCTCAGAGGTTGAAAAAAAAAAAAGATACGAGAGATGTAGCAAGTTCATGGCAATAATGAAACAGCTGACTGTGAATGTGCCATTGATGGAGGCACTTGAGGAAATGCCAAACTATGCTAAATTTATGAAGGAATTGCTAACGAAGAAGCGGAAGTTGAGTTGTGAGCCGGTGGACAACATCCATCACTGTGGTGTTGTGTCTTCACAATCCTTAGTGCAAAAAAAACCTAATCCTTGAGCATTTACCATACCGTACACATTTGGTCCCATAAAGTTTACCAAAACTTTATGTGACTTAGGATCAAGTATAAATTTGATGCCACTTGATATCTACAAGAAGCTTGGATTGGGGGAGCCTACCCCCACAATGATGCATCTTGTTATGGAAAATAGATTTAAGCGATCGATTGGTATATTGCAAGATGTGCCGGTAAAGGTGGATGATTTTATTCTGCCTATAGACTTTTTGATACTGGATTATGATGTTGATTTTGAGGTACCCATCATCTTGGGTATACCATTATTATCCACGGGTAGAGTATTGGTTGATATGGAGCTCAATAAGCTCAAGTTCAGATATGGGAAAAAAGAGACTAGATTTAAAATACAACCTCCTATGAAGCAGTTGGAGGAGATGAACACCTTCTCGGTTGTGGATGTATTCCAGGAATATGGTAATGAGGTAGTAATACGGTATCTTGATGAAGTTTGAGTAGTCAAGATAACCAAGTCGTGCCACGACACTAAATCAGGCGCTATTGGGAGACAACCCAAAATTTTATTTTCATGCATTTTGTTTTTATTCAATTAGGTATTAATATGAAGGAACTGAAGGGGTACAAAAAGGTCAAGGTAAAAATTGAAGAATGCAAGTCAAGTGGTCTTGATGACATTCATGATAGGCTATCACAACTGTGATGTCTTATCACCAACATCGTCAGAAAGATCAGAGGGTGAGACCTTCTCTATTAAGACTGATGACCTCTGTGATAAGCTATCACATTTTTGATGTCTTATCATGATTTGGCATCAGCCATTGTGTTATTTTGAAAAATTTGGGCACAATTCAATCCAAATCTGACCCTGCACAGGTGTAAAACCCTTCAGGTTCCCGCTTTATTTTATTTCCTTCTTTAAGTATTATTTTATTTCCTTAGTAGGATATTTACTTCCTTCCAAAACACTCCCAAGTATACAAGGAAACCTCTTTCCTGATAGTTGTGGGATTGCAAGGAAAATTAGAGTCTATCTCTCATCTTTCCTTCTCTATCACGTAATCAAGTGGAGTCAACTCATCAGGTATGCTCATAACTTTGTTCTCCTATCATTGAAGTGGTAAAGTTGTTGAAAACATGATGCTCTAAAGGAAGAAACTTGAGTTCAAGTTGTAATAGCATGGAAATCAGAAATTAGGGTTAAGTTGTGCATAAATTACAAAAATTTGAAAACCCTAAGTACAAAAATAAAAATACCATGTGATTATACGAAGAATATGGTCCCAAAATTATGAATGCAAACTGAGTAGGGGGAATTCTAAGCTGACGACATTGCTGTTAGGCAATCACAAGCGTGACGACTTATCAGCTATATTGCCAACAACTTTGAAAAAGAGAGCATTCACTATTTAAGGTTGACGACCTACCTGATAGGCTATCACAACTATGACGCCTTATCAGGAATGTCGTCATAAGTTTGAAAAAAGTATGCCATTTCTATTTAAGGCTGACGACATAGCTAATAGGTTATCACAAATGTGATGCCTTATCAGCCACGTCATCATAAGTTAGATGATGATGCTAAGTGAACTTGAATAGCATGTTTTAACTGTTATACCTTGATCATTAACTTGTCTTTTCCTTATGTTCCAGAAACATTCTAATGGAACCTAAAAGCAAGAATCCTAACACTCCAAAGAAAGCTACCAAGCCTAAAGTGGTTCAAAAGCTTGTTGATGAAGACTCTAATTATTAAGATGAAGAACCACTACTCAGGTGGAGGGGAAAGAAACCCAGTCCTAAGGCACCTCCTCCACCTAAACTCATTGCGGTAGAAGATAGTGTTGATACTTAGACTACCACCCCAGCTAAGAGTGAATCTTCTGAGCAAGAAGGTTTTAAGCAAACTGAGTCCGAATATCCTGAGTCTGAGAAAGTTGATTCTGAGGAAACATTTACTGAAACTCCCGCAATTGAAAATCAATCTGAGAAAGAACCCCCAGTTCGGGAAAATTTGATAAAATACAAGAATCCAGAGGTTCGAGAGAGTGCTAGATGGCAGATCCCTGAAGTAGAAAACATTTTCCTCAAAGGGTTGATTAGAACAAAAAAAAGATCTACCAGATGGTCGGTGTTTCTAGAAAAAAGAGTCATCATCGTAGGATTACCTGGGTATCCTGCAGTAGAGAAGAAATTCAAAGATTATGGGATGGGATGGAGTACTAAGAGAGGTAAACCATTTTTCCTTACAGTAGTCCGAGAGTTCTATACGAACTACCAGGCTAGATTAGAGAGCATGTGCAAGAGCGGAGAGACCACAGCAGACCAGCCTTTGCTGACTAGAGTTCCAGCTCATGGGGTAAATATAGATATTTTTTATACGACTATCAACAAGTTTCTACATGGACCCAACTTCAATCCTCAGGTTACAAATCCTATATTTTACCATCATCTAAAGAGTAAGGATGACCAGCGTCCTTCGTTAGCTACACTTATAGCTGAGGGAGACCCTTTATGGCTGACCTGACCCAGTGAGTGTATTTACAAGGCTTCTTTGACTGAAGAGGCAAAATTCTAGTGGGGTGTTGTGCGCACCCATTTGATGCCGATCGATGGAGATAATATTCAGGGTGATGATCGAGCAATATTAGTCGCATATCTTGTGGCCAACCTTAAGCTGAATTTTAGGGAGATTATTGCTGAAGAGATCAAGATTTGGGTGATGAGGTCTGACATAGCTTATCAATTCCCTTGTCTGATTACCAAGTTATGAACAGAGGTAGGGGTACCACATATTTCTAGGATTGATGAGACTTTGTATGCCACCAAAACCTAAAACCCTATTCGCTATAAGGAAAATCAGCCAAGGCTGACACTTGGTAAAGGGATGAGGGTTAAGGTGAACCCATCAGATACAGGCCATAGTTTAGTACTTAAAGTTGAGGTGCAAGCTTCTGAGGTTGCTCAGGTAGGCTCAGTTCCTGATGATGATCCAATTCCATCAGTTCCTACAGCACCAGCGAAAGCTGCATCCCATCCTATTGATATCAGAAAAATGGCCAAACAGGCCAGATGGTGTGAGATGTAGCTACATGCCTTTGCTGAGCAATTTGCTGCTACTGTAGATAAAAGAATTAGGGCTGCTCTTGAGCCCTTTGCTACTTTGCTTGCACGGGTTGCAGATCTGGAGAACTATTTTGATGCAAGGTCATAGGATCTAACTGGGAGCAGAGCTTGCTGAATTCAGAGTGTCCCTAGAAAATATAAAAGCTGAGATGGTGGTAGTACAGCAACACCAATTTATGATTCCTGTAGGGCAGACGGCTGAGGAATCTGAGGATGAACCTCCAATCCTAGATCTCACTACGAAGCTAGTAAAAAAGAAAAAGAAGAAAGACAAAGAAGCTGAAAAAGGTCAAAAAAAAAGATACAAGAAGATGATAAGAATGAGAGCAAGGCTAAGAAAAAGGTAAAGAAGAAGAAGAAGGTAGAGAAGACACTGCAGGCAGATGATGAGTTAACATAATAGGACAAAGTAGATCTAAAAAGGGCAATGTAAGCTTCCCAAGAGGACAACTGGAAATGGGAAGAAGCACTGCGAGCGAGAGCTATAGGAGCCTCATCTAGCAGAATAGCTGAACCAGAGCAAAGAGAAGTTCCTAATGAGGATAACACTGCTATAGGGTCAAGGACCCATGATTTGAGACTTGATTAAATCCAGGTATATCCTAACCCTTAGTTTTATTTTGTTTTGATTTTAAGTTGAGGGTTTAGGGTAGAATGTTGTTGTAGCATATTCTGTAAATAACTAGGAGTAGTGCAAGTTATGTAGGCAGTTAACTGATTTTGTGATTTTGAACACCTCTCCGAAGGTTTGTTTTGCATAATTGTATAAATAGCACCATAGTGTGAACATGGTGCATCTCATCATGGCATTAGTTTAGTTACCTGATCATCACTGCTGAATAATTACATGAACCAGATAGGCAGTAGCCTATGAAATTGCTTGTGTGCCATGTGTGTGTGAGACTATACTGAGTTCTCTTTGTAGTGTCAAATCTAGAACTTACCCGCTTCGTCGACCTTGGTTGAAAGATGGGGGTTAGGAAAGGATCATAGACCGTTTTGATTTCTAATTCATTTTTTTTACCTTAATGACCTTTCCTGAATGCATGATATGCCTTGATCCCGGTTTAAGCCTTAATTGACCATTTTTATTTCTATGATACCTATCACTTTCCCTTTTTAAATCATAATAAACCTATTTTGGCCCTGGTCCTCCTTGGACATTGTGCACCTTAACGTAGGCAAATAGCCTAAGTTAAAGGTGGCTATTATAGGGGTGCGTGATATAAGTTGGGTATGAAGAAGGGTAGATTAGAAGAGAAAGAATCAAAGAAAAAGAATGAAAGGTTGGATTTTGGTGAAAAAGAACAAGAAAACAAACTCTGCTTGAATAAAAAAAAGTGCACCCATCCAAAAAGTGTGATCAAGAAAATAGAAAAAGTGAAAAAAAGAAGAAAAAAAGAAAAAGAAAAGAAAAGAAAAAGAGTGAAAAAGAGGTTAATAAGTGGACCCCACAAGTTAAGGTAGTGCAAAGGAGGTTAGTCACTCTAAATGCCGTATAATATCATACCATCCCTAGCCTACGTTATAAGCCAAAGAAAGACCTATAGTAATCCTAGCGTACCTATCTGGAAACCTTGGTAATAATGATAAGGGCAAGCATATGGTATTTGGCATACACTAGTTTGAACTTCATTCTGAGAGTGAATGTTTTTTTGATGATCCCCGTGTTTATATATTTGATGTCTGACATGTGAAAAATAGGGGAATTTCATTGTTGTGAGGGCACAATAGTATCTTGCTAAGTTACTTACTTGTTTGGGTAGTGTAAATTGATACATGCATGATTGTTAGTACTTAGTTGATGCCATGGGTAGAAGCCTTTGTGTTATATTGTTGGTTTTCAATAAATTGCATAGTAGTTTTGAGTTGGTTAACCTTGGAGATGGTAAACTGAGTTTTGAGCTAAATTGGTTGTTGACTGCTGAATGTTCGATGTATTCTCTTAGTTAGTTGTTGCTTAAGGACAAGCAATTGTTTTAAGTTGAGGGTGTTGATGTATGAGCAAAATCTAACACATTTAATGCTTTTAGCTCAAAATAATTGTGAATTCTAAAGCAACTCTTGTTGTTTTGATGTGTTTGCTCATGATATTTTAGAAAAAGGCTGAAGAAATGAGAATAAACAATAATGGAGCAAAAGAGTTGAAAATCTAAGCAAAATAGAAGAAAACATGGCTGACGACCTCCATGATAAGTCATCAACCTTGTGATAGCCTATCAGTATTGGCGTCATCCTTAACCAGGGAGTTACAATTTGAGGAGCTGTTCTGAGTACGCCAGTGACGTGGTATCAAAGTCATGATAAGGCATCAAGAATGGCGTCAGCCTTAAGCAAAAAGTTAGCATGGGAAGAAGATATCTGATGACATTGGTGATACGCCGTTAGATATCTGACGCGGCGTCAGCCACATCGTCAGCCTAAGATTGAACTGAAGGCAACTGAAGCCTCTCTGATGCCATCTTTGATAGGGTGTCAACTTCTTGACGCGGTGTCGGCCTGGGCGTCACCAATTCCGGATAATTTTATTAATTTTGTTATTTTATTTCCTTAATTAGGGTTTAGTATAAATAGAATCTTTTAGGGTTTTTGATGGGGGGAATAATTCATCTATCAGACATCAACTCTAAAAGGGACAGACACGTATTTTTTCTCTCTTTCATAAAATATTCTTGTATTTTTGTATCAATTATTTTTGGGGTTTCTACCTTGTGATTAAATCGGAGGAACTACTTGTTATTTTCTAACCATTCTTAAGTTTATCATTATAATCATGAATTCAGCTTATTATTTCGTTCATCAAGTCATGAGCGGCTAATTTCATTAGTCGGAGTTATGGGATCCATGGATTAGGGTTTGATATGATACTAGGTGTTTACGGACTCAAAGAGTAGTAAAATATCTTGAGATTCTGTTGTTTTAACTAAAATCGAGTGGTTGCAAACATTAGGTTATGCCTTAGGTTTTATTTGCTTCTAACGAAGAAATAAACTAGAGGACGTGAATTATCAACAGGTACTCGGAAGCTACCAACCTTCTGTTAATTAATTAATGTCGTAACTGGATTAATCTACCTGAGATAACATCCAATTGGAAATACATAAGTTATCTAAGTTTGAGAGAATTATATAATAAATTGCCTGGTGAGGTCGAGAGATAAGTCAGATAGTATAATCATCAGGGATATTCTGCTATTCTACTCATTGCAAGAATCTCTAGCAATACCTAGTATTTGTCAATTCCCAAAACCCTTGGTGAACATAGCTCTGGTTTCCCATTTATCTAGATTACAAACACTGAAGTATTGAAAGTGATATTTAACACACCATGAACTTAAACCCCCATCTTTCAGAAACAGTAAACTACTAGTAAAATCTTTTGTAAACAAATCAAAGTTCAAACCCTATTCTCTGTGGGATTCGACCCTAACCTAGTTGGGTTTTATATTGACCATGATCGCTTACACCCATTCAAGAGTGTAATTTGAGTGTTATCAGCCGTCCAGCCTAACTTAGGCGATGGGTAATGCGCCGCATAACCTATGGCCCAACTACATAAACACTTCATTTTTTAGTTATTTCGAGGGCAACTAAGTCATTAGACACTTCTTAAACGCCCCTAAACATAACCTCACGAAATTAATATCTACTAAACATATTTTAACCCTTTTAACATCATAAATTCATCACCTAGAAAACAAAAGGAGAGAAACAACTAGGGTTTGCACAATCAAGATTAAAGGTCAAATCTTTGCACAATTTCATCATCATTAAGGTATGTGGAGTGATGAACAAGGATACTTATTTCATACTTGTGCCCAAAACTAGTTTTTAAAGTTGAGTTTACATGAATTACATGATTTATATTTTTGGGTTCATACCCAAACATCATTGTTTGATCCTTATGAAATTACAAGAATTTAAGCATTGAATTGCATGACTATTTTCACATATTTATGCGTGTGACTTGATTTTGTATATTGAGCATTGTATTTCATTATATTGACTAGAATTTTTAAAGAATTTAAAGATTTTCATTATTGAACATGAATTGTGATGATTTTGCATGAGTTTTTAGGAAAGGGTTTTCATGTCATACGTTTTAGTCTTGATATTTCAAGAAAGATAATGTTTAAGCATCCTTTGAAAAGCATGTATTCAGATTTTAAGCCATATTTGAACTTTTGATTCTTATCTAAGATATTGAATCTACACATTTAGTTTTGATTACAATTTAAAACAGACAAATGCATAACTGGTTTTCATTATAAACCCTTATGCTAGTTTTAAGGTTGATTTTCTACAGAATAAGCATAACAGTAAGGGGGTAGTATTTAGAACCGAGTTGGGTATGATTCTAAGGTATCATGCCTTAGAAGTATGAGCCAACGTAGGAACAAATTCAGATCATTCCCATTTATATAGATGCAGATACAGATTATGATCACACAACTCAGGTTATACTCCTTGGCAAGAGTATGACACCTCTCCCCAACATAAGGTTTTCCCTTTAGGTGAACTAGATGTTGGACACCATAATATCTCACATGGTTTATGTCAATTAGAATAACCTCCCTAATTCCTAAGTCCTAAAATAGAATAACAGAAGACTTTTAGAAACTAAGTGTAAAAGCTCAAAGATTTACTCAGATATTTTTTGTAAAAGACGTCAGTTATTAGATTTTAGATTTTAGTTTTTATATGATAAAGTTGAGCCCTTTTCACTAAGTCTGCAATGTTTATAATTAGAATAATGGTACAGCTTTATAGAACTAAGTGCAGTGGATCACAAGAATTACTTTTATGCTTTACTACTCATGATAGTGATTTGACAGTTTTATTATTCAAGCCAAGGTTAGTCACTTACACTTAGCATGCATCTTTTAAAGTTTTTTTGAACATTTCAATATTATTTTTACTTATGCATCCACCCTCATATGCTTAGTATATTCCAAAAGTACTGATTCTTATATACGTCTATGTGCTATATTGTTTAATAATGTAGGTCCAGGTTCTTAGTTCTAGTTGCGTGATTGACCGCGGGTATCTCTATTTACATCCCGACAATTGGTGAGTCCTTATAGTTTGATGACCTATTTATTTAGATTTTTAGCTTTATACATTGTTTGATCAATTATTTTCAGTTTAGTTTGAGTCAGCTGAGGGTCTATCTCAGTGACTCTTTAGTTAATAGAAGTAGAGACTTATTAGACTGTTAGTGATATTTTAGATTTTTAGTGTTGGTTGTTTAGAATTTTAAGTTAAGCACTTTCAAACATTATATTCATTTAAACATAGTTCGGTTAAGACAGTAACTTTAGTATTTTAGTATTTCATATGCCTAGATTATCTTTTTAATGAGTTTTAGAATTTGTAGAAGGCTCAAAGAGTTAGCTTAGGGCTACTCGTAGTCTTGGGCACCGTGTGACATTTGTGTTACTTTCTTAAGATGTTACAAACTTAGTATCAAATCCTAAGGTTTAAGGAGTCCTAGGGAATCAGACAAGCCGCATTACGTAGAGACTCAATCATAGGCGTGAAGTGCGCTACATTTATGAACCAGAGGCTATGGAATCATTTAGGAAATCATACTTTTATTTCATGCTCTATCATGCTTTAAGCTGTCTCTATCTGCTTTTAAATCATCCTCTTATCTGACAGATTATGCCTCTTCACCAAGCAAATGCATGGAGAAATGATAACTAGCCACCCCAGCCTACTAACTGTCGAAACGAGAATGGATACCATGCTGAATTTTGGGAAGCCTTCAGGAGTTGGCCCAATCTGTGACTGCCAATGTTCAAGGAAACCATCAGGCTGTAGTCCCACTTTAGCAAAATGGTGATTTAGCTGCAACCAAAATTCGTGACTTTGTGAGAATGAATCTGCCTAGATTTTTTGGGTCAAAAGTAGGTGAGGACCCACATCTCTATCATAATGAGGTGAGAAAGATTACCTAAATTAAATATTTTATTGAGGAGGAGAGTGTAGAATTGGCATCCTATAGGCTGAAGGATATTACCTATAATTAGGTAGTTATGTGGATGAATGGTAGGGGTGAGAAAGTAGCTCTCATGAGTTGTTAGGTGTTTCAATATACGTTTCGAGTAGGTTCTTTCTGCTTGAGATAAGAGAAGCTTAGATTGAGGAGTTTATGAACCTGAGGCAGGGCTCGATGACAATGAAAGAGTACTATCTTAGATTCAATCAAATATCTGAGTACCCTTATGACTTGATAGCAGAACCTAGATCGAGTATGAGTAATTTTGTTATGAGAGTATCTAGTTTGATAGTCAATGATTGTACGACTGTAATGCTTATTGGGGATATGGATCTTGTTAGGCTGGTGATTCTTGACCAACGGATTGAGAAAGATAAGTTGAAGAGAAGAGAGGGAGGAAATAAGAAGGCTAGGATTGGGTAGTCTGACTATGTCCAAACGAGGTTTGGAGGGGGAAATTATTTATAGTTTAAGGGTTACTCATCTATGCCAGTACCATCTTCAACTAGTGCTCTCCTACCCAGAACCATGCAGGAGAAGTGGGGTAGAACCTCTATGTCCAGGTCTCAGAATAGTATGAATGAAAGGCCCAGTTATCCGGCATGTGCAAAGTGTGGTAGAAATCATCCTGGTGTGTATTTTTCAGGACAGAAAGGTTTTTATGGATATGGTTAGTTGGGTCAAGAGATCAAAAAGCACTCGTATGCTAAGCAGGAAAGATGATATATTCATCCCTAGACTCAATCTACTAGTGCACCATCTTTACTAGGTTGCCTAACCTCTTCTCAGGGCGCATCATCCAGTACCGATGGCAGTTAACACCAAAATTGGTTCTATGCCTTACCATCCCATCAGGAGCAGGAAGTTCACCTGATTGGTTACTGGTATGCTTTGTGTCTTTCATCTCAATGTTTATATGTTGTTATACCTAGGGTCAAATCTCTCTTATGTGACTTCATTAGTTGTAGTGAATTTTGAAGTAGGTCTTAGAAAGCTCTCTAAGCCCATCTTAGTTTACACTTCAGTGGGTGCGTCAGTTATTTCCTATCACTGTTCTTCACAAGATTATATTAACAGACTTAATAGAGTCAGACAAGGTCGATTTTAACATTATTCGAGGCATAGATTGGCTCCATTCCTGCTATGCATCTATAGATTATCGCACTCGAGTAGTGAAATTTTAGTTTCTTGATAAGCCAATCTTTGAGTGGGAAGATAATTTAGTGTCTCCCAAGAGTAATTTCATATCCTATCTTAAGGCCAAAAAGTTGATATCATAAGGATGTATTTATCATTTAGTTCGAGTTAAAGACACTAAGTCCGAGGCTTCAATAGTTTAGTTAGTTCATGTATTCAATGATCTTCCTAAAGTATTTCTCAAAGATCTTCAAGGGAAACTTCTCGATAGAAAATAGAATTTGGTATTAATATTTGTCCAGATACTCATCCTGTCTCCATTCGTCCTTATCATATAGCTCCAACCGAGCTTAAAGAGTTAAAAGATTAGCTTGAAGACCTCTTACATAAAGGTTTCATAAGGCCTAGTATCTCTCCATAGGTCGCTCCTATCCTATTATTACGTAAGAAAGATAGCTCTCTCCGAATAAGCATCGACTACCATCAATTGAATAAAGTCACAATTAAAAACAAATATCCTCTTCCTAGGATTAATGACTTATTAGACCAACTCTAAGGTGAAAGTTTCTTCTCTAAGATAGACCTTAGATTCGACTATCACCACCTTAAAGTAAGGGAATGTGATATTCCAAAGATAGCTTTCCGAACCTATTACGGTCACTTGTGGTTTCTAGTCATGTCCTTCGGGCTAACAAATGCCCCAACAACCTTCATGGACTTAATGAATCGAGTGTTCAGATAGTACTTGGACATATTTGTCATAGTCTTTATCGATCATATCCTTATTTATTCCCATAGTGAGGATGAGCATGTAGACCATCTTTGAATTGTATTGCAAACTCTTAGAGATCACCAGTTGTTTGCCATATTCAGCGAGTGTGAATTTTGTCTATTGTCAGTAGCTTTCCTCGATCATATTATTTTTGGTGATGGAATTAGAGTTTATCCTCAAAAGACCAAAGCAGTGAGAAACTAGCCTAGACCCATCTCTCCATTAGATATTAGGAGTTTCTTGGGTTTAGTTGGCTATTTCTGATGATTCGTTGAGGGGTTATCTTCTATTGCATCCCCTATGTCTATATTAACTCAAAAAAAGTGAAGTTTTAGTGGTCAGATTCCTGTGAGAAAAGCTTTTAGGAGTTGAAGGCTCGACTCACTTCAGCCTCAATTTTGGCATTACTTGATGGTACAGACAAATTTGTTTTTATTGTGATACTTTTAGAGTTGGTATAGGTTATGTATTGATACATAGAGGTAAGGTCATATCCTATGCCTCTAGACTACTTAAGCCTCATAAAAGGAACTATCCTACCCATGATCTTGAGTTAGTTGTTGTATTTTCCTTTAAAATCTGGAGGCTCTATCTATATGGGGTGTATGTTAATGAGTTCATGGACCACAAAAACTTGTAATATATGTTTTTTTAGAGAGATTTAATCTCTGTTAGAGAAGGTGGTTATAACTATTAAAAGACTACGACATGAGAGTCTTGTATTATTTGGACAAGGCCAATATTACGGAAGGCGCCCTTAGTAAATTGTCTCTTAGCTAGAGGTGGTTCTCAAGATCGCAGGGGTAGTTTCTATGGTATCTGAGGAGGTTCTTAGAAAGATAATACAGGAGGTCAGTTAGTAGTCCAGCTAGGTGGCTGGCGTGGTAGATTATATGTAGTACCTTTTAGACCTAAGGCTGAGTCTTCAGATGCTATTATTACAGGTATGATTTTGGTATGCCGTCAGTCGGCCCTTACTTTATTTGATCTAGGATCCATTTATTCTTATGTTTCTTCTTATTATGCTCCATTTTGGTATGCTATTATTATGGGATTTTTTCTTTTATTCGTGCTAGGAGGCCTATTTCAAAGGGTTACGAGTCTTTTCTCACTTATATTTGTGATACTAGTGCGGAGAGTTTGTTTCTTGACTTTTTTCTTGTAGTTTACGAGTTTTTTGATGTGTTTCCTTTCGACCTGCCTGGTATTCCCCTATCTATTATATTGAGTGTTCTATTGATCTTAAGCCTGGCACCTGACTTATTTCTATAGAACCTTAGTATTTGGCTTCTGCCGAGCTTAAGGAACTAAATTTTCAGCTTCAAGATCTTCTTGGTAAGGATTTCATTACATTGAGTGTGTCTCCTTGGGGATATCCTATATTTTTTATAAAGAAGAAGGATGGCTCCATACATATGTCTATTGATTATAGGCATATTAATAAGGAGATAGTGAAGAACCATTATACTATGCCTTACATTAAAGATTTTTGTGACTAGCTTTAAGGAGCAGCAGTGTTTTCTAAGATTAAATTGAGATCTGGTTTCCATCAATTAAGGGTTTAGGATGAGGAAATCCTAAAGATATCTTTGAGGACATATTATGGTCATAATAAGTTATTGGTGATGCCATTAGGCTTGACTAATGCGCCAGTCGCACTTATGGATTTGATTAATTGAGTATTCAAACCTTATTTGGATTCCTTTGTGATTGTGTTTGTCAATGAATTCCTTGTGTATTTAGGAGTAGAGAGAAGAGCATGCGCAGCATTTGAGGATCGTGCTCTTGACTTTGAGAGATAATGTGCTTTTTGCCAAGTTTTCTTAGTGTGATTTTTGTCTTGAGTCGGTGATATTCCTTGGACATATTTTGTGTATGGATGGTATTATAGTAGACCCAGCTAAGATTGAGGTAATTCGTGATTAGGCTAGACCTACATCTCCAACTGAGGTTTGTAGCTTTATTAGTTTGGTCAATTAATATAGATGATTTGTTAAGGGTTTTGCTACTATTTCAGCACCTATAACCAGATTGACTTGAAAAAAGTTCCTTTTTGATGGTATAAGGAGTGTGAGTCGAGCTTTGGAAAGCTCAAGGATATCATTACTTAATCTCCTATTCTAGCTCTTTTTGTAGAGGGTGAGAGATTCACCATGTATTGTGACACTTTTGGTGTTGATCTAGGTTGTATTTTGATTTAGTAAGGTTGTGTTATTTCTTATGCTTTTAGATAGCTTAAGGCTCATGAGTGCAACTACCCCACTCATGATTTGGAGTTTGCAGCGATAATTTCATGCTTAAGATTTGGAGGCATTATCTTTATGGCGTGCATTGTCAGATTTTAAGTAATCATCGCAGTCTTCATCATCTTATACCAGAGAAAGCTTAATGCTAGACAATGTAGATAGATAAAGCTACTTAAGGATTAGGATATCTCTATCTTGTATTATCTGGGTAAGAAAAATATGGTAGCAGATGCCTTAGGTCTTAAGGTAGTGCATATGGGCAGTTTGGCTTATATTTTAATTTCTCAAAGGTTATTGGCACAGGATAATTAGTCCTCATCTAACTTGATGGTTTGCCTTGATATTTCAGACCCTAGGAGGATTCTTCCTAGTACTGAGGTAAGGTCTTCACTTTTTTAGAAGATTTAGGATCGACAGTTTGAGTATAGTAAGCTTCACTTTGTTTGTGATCAGGTGTTGACAGGAGAGCCCGAGAGGATCACCATAGATTCTGAGGGATTATTGAGATATGATGGTTGCATCTATGTTTTGAGAATTTATAACTTAACCCAATTGATTTTGTATGAGGCTCACAGCTCTATATATTCTATTTATCTAGGCACAACTAATATGTATAGAGATATGACACAGGATTATTGGTGGAGTGGCATAAAGAGAGATATAGTAGACTTTGTAGCTCGTTGCCTTTTTATCAGCAGGTAAAGGCCAAGCATTGGAAACCAGTTTTTTTTATTTAGAGATTACGCAGTCCTAATTGGAAATAGGAGCGGATTACTTTAGATTTTATAAGTGGTTTACATCTTACTTTCCATAGTTTTGATGGTATTTGGGTCATCGTGAATCAGTTGAGCAAGTCAGTACATTTCATTCCTATTCAGATATTCTTCAGTGTTGAGAGGTTAGATTACATCTATGTGCATGAGATAGTTTATTTTCATGGTGTGGCCATATCTATTATTTTAGACTGAGGTTTCATGTTCCCTTCTTGCTTTTGGAGAGCTTTTCAGGAGGAGTTGGATTCTCAGGTGGATTTAAGTACAACCTTTAATCCACAGACTGATGACCAGTTTGAGCGGACTATTTAGCTGCTTGAGGATATATTTTAACCATTTACAATGGATTTTTTAGGCCAGTGGGAGGATCACTTAGCCCTGGCAGAGTTCTCTTATAATAGCAGTTATCATTCAAGTATTGAGATGATGCCATTCGAGGCTTTTTATGGTCAAAGATTTTGTTCTCTGATTAGGTGGTTTGATACTTTTGAGATATCTCCCTCTGGTACTGATTTACTTTAGGATTCATTAGATAAATTCAGGGTGATTCAGGAGTAGCTCAAAGTAGGCAGAAAGCCTATGTAGATCTTAGATACTGTGACTTGATATTTGGAGTTGGTGACTAAGTATTCCTCTGAGTATCATCCATGAAGGGTGTGATGAGGTTCGGTAGGAAGGGAAAGCTCTTACATAGATATATTAGAACTTTCGAGATTCTTTGAGCGGTTGATGGGGTGGCTAATGAGTTAGTTGTACGTCTAGATTTTTTTGTTGTCTATTAAGTTTTCCATGTTGTGATGATATATTCTTGATCTATCTCATGTACATAGATGGAACTCAGCCTAGTTGAATGAGTGTTTGACCTTCGTAGAGGAGTCGATTCTTATTTTGGCTAGTTATGTTTGGCGGTTGCGCACTAAGGAGATTCTTGTAGTAAAGGTTTAGTAGAGGCACTGCCTAGTGGAGGAGGCCACTTGGGAGATTGAAAGTGAGATACGGACCTAGTATCCTCACCTGTTCAAGACTTTAGGCACATCCTAATCCTTCACTTACGTAAATAAAAGTTCATTTAGTAGTGGATATTATAATGACCCTTCAGGTTATTCTCCATATTTTCACTTATTTTTATTTTTAGAGATTTTCTATAGCTTCCCTAAGTCATTTATGACTATCTGGAATTGAGTTCGGCTATTGGGCAGTTCATTTGGTTTTCAGATCCAATTCCCTATTTTGAAGTATTTGTTGGTTCCAAATATCAACCGGGAAAAAGCATCAGTTTGATGACCTCGAATGCAAATTCTAACTACTCCAACAGCTCTAGAATGTTGATTTTAAGCTAAGACTCTTGGTTTGGGTTTCGAGGCACTCGGGCTCATTTACACCTATTGGTCAGAAAGTTAAGCATATGAAAATTGGGTGTAGGACCCACATTTTATTGAAATGACCACGGATGGAAATTTTGATCGTCCTTGAGTCTGAAATGTCAAATTTTGTATGGGTACATAGTTCATTTACGTATACGGGATTCCAAATGAATCCTGAGGGGCTAGCAGAGACTTGATAAATTCAAAGTCTCAACTGTGATCTGGTACACCTGCGATCGCGGTCCTTGGATTGCAATCACGATCCAGTAGCACCAGTAAGTGTTGTGATCGCTACACTTCATGTTGTACAAGACTCCTATGCCAGTCGGCCAGAACTATGATCACAGAGGTAAATATCGCTATCATAACTTTTGAGTCTGAGGCCCTGTATTGTGATAGCGACTATTGAGATGCGATAGCGACTCCCCATTACCTGGTATGGGTATTAATACACTATTTTTTTCCCAATTTAGCCCATTCTTCGCTCATCTTCTTGATAGTTAAATCCTAAATAGTGAGATAACTAGGGATTAAAGCTTCTGGGTGATTTGGGAAGCTTGATTAGTGCTTATTTCTTGATTCTCCTTTGGATTAAAGGTAAGATTCCTCAAGATCCATGGTTAATTTTTCAATTTCTTGTTCAAAAATTCCAAAAACTTGGGGGGCTGATTTTAGCTCAAAATTAGTTTGAATTTTACCCATTTTTAGGGTATGATTCCTTTAGCATGTGGAAACGTTGGGTTTGTTTTGGAAAAGTGATTTTCTATAAGTAGGACCAACATGGGGTTTTGATGTGATTTTTGGACCCAAAAAACAATAGTGTACAATGAATATCATTATTATTATATTGATGTGTAAAATGTGATTTTGATAGCTTGGCATCTTGCAGAAGCTTCAAAAAGGGAAAAGTAGTGATTTGGCAGATCTTGAGAGCTTTTTTCAGCATCCATGTAGGCTAAGTTTCACCCCTTGTTAGATTGAGCTAATTCATAGTATGTTTATGATATTGCGTTAGATTTACGATGGGTTTTAGGTATTGATGTGGTAAATTGAAATACTTGGGATTAGTTGGATCATTTAGCCTATTTTGTCTACCATTTTGGGCATAATTAACCGAGTTGTTCCTATCTTGGGTGAAATTAACATTGCAAGCTCTTGTTAGGATACAAATACCTTAGTTAATCAATTAATGAGAAGATTTTCCTCGGTCACTTGAATTTAGGAAGAAACTTGCTCAAATTTCTTTACCATAGGTAAAATTGATCTAGTTGCTCTGTATTAGTAGAAATTGTTATCCTAGGACTAGTTGTGGCTTATTCGACATCTAATAGTGGATTTATATACCTTATCCTAGTCCAAGATAGACATTGTTTGGTAAATGATTTCGAGGATTTGGAAGTGGGAACTTCGACCCATCTTAGGAAAAGACTTATGATAGTTATTAAACACCCTTTGATATGCTTGTGTACATCTAGGAAGTTATTTCGGTGATATTTGGATACCTTGGTAGTTGTTGGTTATGATGAATGATGTCGAAAGTAATGCTTAGACAATCATGTTATATATATGGATTCATGGTTAATCCTATGATGAGCTATTGAAGATGCTTTTATTTTTTCTATTAATTGGGCTACCGAATATACTATTAAATGAGCCCTTGCCTATGATATTGACTAAGTCATAAATTATGCTATGAATAAGCTATAAATTATGTCATGGATTAAGTATTGATCAAGCCAATGATAAGCTATCTATTATGATAATGATAGGCCATTAACTAGGGTATTGATAGGTTATTGCCTATGCTTTGATAATGCATATTGATTATATTAATGACCATGTAATTTACTATATTGGTGAATATGTTTTGGATTATTCTTAAAAGCATGGTTATTTACTATATTGGCAATCATGCTTTGATTTTGCTTAAGCTTACGATTTCAATTATGATTATTGGTCATGTTAATATATTATATTAATGGTTATGTTATAAAATACTCTCATGATTATGCTATTGGCCATATTGATGATGATATTGATCATTTTATACCCTGTAGATATTTGGAGGATGGTTATGATATTGATGATATTGATGACATTAATAATTACATTATGATGATAAATATACCCGGCAAGGCTGGAGGATGATTATGATAATATATATCCGGCAAGGCCGGAGGATGATTATGATGATATATACCCAGCAAGGCTGGAAGATAATTATTATAATATATTCACAGCAAGTTTGGAGAATAATTATGACAATATATACCCGACAAGGTCGGAGGATGATTATGATGATATATACCCGGCAAGGTCGGAGGATGATTATGATGATTTATATATGCCCGACAACACCAAAAGATTATTACAAGGATATTGTTGAATATCCATATCAGTTTGAGTTCGGCTATACATATTATACTATGAAGATATAATTATTATGACATGATAACATTGGGGTGTGAGATTGACAATCTAGCGAAATGAAAATGAGAAATAGTTATAATATATAATGATATAAATAGACCCTAGTGATATAACGATTAGTTGATAATTATTGGTAGTTGATAAATATTGGCTAGTTGACATATGTTGGTTAATTGGTAAATAATGACTAGTTGATAAGTGATTATTAGTTGCTTTATAAAAATTAGTTAATAAGTTATGTTTAGTTGATAAAGGATAATTTATTGATACATGAGAATTAGTGTTACATGATGGTTAGTTGATACGTGTTGACTAATTAAAAATGATGAATATGGACAATAGATGGTTATAGTGTGTCATGACTTGGATCAATTCCAATTGTATTATGAGAGTTGATAAATAATGGTGGTGGGTTATTCTATCTTGTTTGTATCTTCTAGGTTTATGAGTTCTTGTGATGGATTATTTACTTTTCTGCACCAATTAGAGCATGGAGCTAATTTTGTAGTTAAGATTGCATGTGTTGATGTTTTATTTTATGTTATGATGATATTTTGGTTATCTGTTTGTCCATGTATAGCGATGTTGGAGATATTTTAGGTTTGTTTCCTTACCTTTACTTAGTTCTATTATCTTACATTCTATCATTCTAATATCATGATTTATCTCTATCAACTAATGATCCCTATATAGTATTTGTTGCTTTGGTACTTATACTACACTTCCGTAACTTTTTGGTGTAGATTCGAGTACTAGTTTCCATTGTTGATTTGTGTTCATGTTGTATTGATATTTGTAGATAGGGTGAACTCTTAGAGTTCGAGTCGCCCATTTTCCTCTATCTTACTTATGCGTGGTATTTAGTTTTGAGATAGATATATTGACTATTCTAGATACTTGGGTTTTTATTATTATACTAGATACTCTTGTACTGGCTCCGCTAGGTCTTGAGATAGTATTTACAAAGTGACTACCCTTAAACTATTTTGATTGTCCTTCTTATATATTATGTTGGATTGCCTATTAGGCCCTTTTAGGGCATTTCCACCAAGTTAACTCATTATTTTTAGGTTTGGGTTACGGTTGGCTTACCTACTGAAGGGATAGATTATGTATCATCATGACTCATAAATCGGGTTGTGACATGCCTTTGCCCAGAAATGATTAAGTTTTGTTCTAGAAGCATGGTTCTTGTTGTAACTTGGAGGGATGTATTATTTCATTCCACCACACCATTTTGTTGAGGGGATCGAGAAGATGAGAAGTTCTGAGAATAACTATTTTAAACACAGAACTCCTCAAACTCTTTGTTTTTTAATGCTCCTCCATGATCTCTATAAACATAATTGATGAAATATCCTTCTTGTTTTTGTACTATTCTACAAAATATCTCAAAATTAGAGAATGCTTCATGCTTGTGAGCAAGAAATATTGCCCAAGTAAAACGAGAATAATCATCAACAATGAAAAATACATATCTTTTTCCACCAATACTTGCAGTCTTGGTGGAGCCAAATAGATCTATGTGTATTGTTTGTAGGGACTTGGTAGTACTAACATTGTCTTTGTCTTTAAAAAATGTCTGAGTCCATTTACAAAGATGACAAGCATCATAGATGTGATCCTTTTCAAACTTTAGTTTTGGCAGACCATTTCCCAATTCAAGTCTAAAAGGTTTTCTGATGGCATGCATGCTAGCATGTCTTTCTATGCCACAACCATGTGTCATTGGTTTGCACAGTGAGACATGTTAGCATAGAAAAATTAGGATTATTTAGAACTTAAATATTATCAATACAGTCACCGATAAGAGAGATATTTCATTTTTCATGCTTAATGGAGCAACTCTCAGCTCTACAGAATACTACAAATTCTCCGTCACAAGACTGGCTAATACTCAGCAAATTGTGTTTGAGTCTATCCAAGAGATATACTTCAATGAGTTCACGGGAGGAGCTGAGCTTCACAAAGTAGACTCCAATGACTTCACTTTTGGTACTATCCCAAACCTAACTGGTCCGTCTTTAATTTTCTTTAAAGAGAAAAATTTTTCTTTCTTTTTGGTCATGTGTCTAGAAAATCTGCTATCCATGACCCACATTCCTTTACTGAAGTTTTTGCATACATGTTTCTACAAAATAAGAAAATTAATTTTGTTTAGGTATCCAAGTGGTCTTGGGTCCTTGAGGGCTAGATATGATTCCTTTAGATCTCCAAACACGCACTCCTTTAGACCTCTATATGCATTTATGTGATTTCTTCCCTTTCTTACATAGGTGTAGCAGACTGGTCCATGAAAATAAAAAAAAAGTTTTAGTAGAGCTGAAAGTGTCTGATGAAGAGCTTGATTTATCCTTAAAAAAAATTGATTTTATGGAATTGTGACTTGGTGATTTTCTAATGTTGTTTAGATTTATTTTAACAACATCGAGTTCTTCTTAAATTAAGCCAAATTCAATTTGACTTGCTTCAAGTTTAATTTGCCAGTTCCTTCTGTCTTCTTCAAGATTTTGTTTTAACTTAGTTTGACAATTTTTCTTTTCTTAAGCAATTTTATTATACTAGTCAATGATCTTTTGAAGCTCATCAGTAATCATATCAAGATTTGACTAATGGAGGTTACAATTATGATAATTAAAAGGTCTTACCTCACTGAATTCACTTATTTTCATATAGCACATATTTATTATTCCTGCATCATCTTCAGTCTCGTCTTTATCACTCTAGGCTACAAAGTTTTTGTTCTTCATTGATGATCTTCTTCTTAATTCTGGACAGTTCTATTTTTTATAACTTGTTACCGCAATGATAGTAGTGATCATCATTCCTTGTGAATTCATTTTTCTTTTACTTTGAGGTCTTTGCTGCCTTTGTCTTAAATTTTCCTTAATTCTTAATTTACAATAGCAATTACTTCATTGTTATCTTTGATTATGTGCTCTTCTTCTCCTAGTATTACGATATTGAAGGTCACAGGTTTTTTCTTCTCTTTCTTGCTGTAACTATTTATGTGATTTAGTCAATAAGGTTACCTCTTGTTTATCATAGGTCGTATTGTGAAGATCTCTATCCCTTAGAATGACAACTTTAGTTTTCCATGCTTCTGGGAGACTCCTTACAAGCTTCTTCACCTAAAGGCTATTTGAGTAAATCATCTCTAAGGATTTCAGTTCACAAACAATTTTGCTGAATCGTGCAAACATTGACTCCATGCCTTCATTTTAATCCATTTTGAAAAACTTATATTCATTGATAAAGCACTGATTATTTCCTCGTTTACTTTTGTGGAAACTTCGTACGTAATTTCTAATTTGTCCCACATTTCTTTTCTATTCTGTAGGTTGATATCTTACCATACTCTGCTCTGCTATCTTTACAATAAAGTAGGCTTATATCTCTTGTGTTAGTTTCAGTTACCTCTTATTGTTCCTTGGTGATTTTGAAGTTTTCAAAGTCATCCAAGTCAAGACTGCTTGATTCATTGTCCTTCTATTTGTCCTTTTCTTTGAGCCCTGGTATAGGTTTTGGTCCTTTCTTGATGACTAACCAAGCTTGAAAGTCACTTGACTGTACAAAATTTTAAATTTCTTCTTCTAATGTGAGTAGTATTGTCCATTGAAATGGTGTTCTTGTTGATGAGTGTATGTCTTGAAGGAGTGCTCCTGGAATCTGATAATTGGCCATGTTATCTTTACTCATGTACGGTTAAGCAACACTTTTATTGAGACTTTCTCTGATACCAATTGAAATTCAAGAAACGGTGGTGAATTGAAAACATTTTTTGAGTCGACTGATTAGCCTTGACAGTCAACTCACCTATATGTTAGTATACAAAATAAAATAGATTAAACCTGAAATCATAAATAAACAAGTAAACTAAAACACAAAGATTTATCCTAGTTTAAATCACTGATGTGGTTCCTATTCCAGTCCCCATGAGTTACAAAGGCTTCCTTTAGAGCTTTCAATGTGAAAATGAGATTACAGAGGGGTTGAAAAAATTTTGGATCTTGTTTTATTATTCAGATCTTGTGACACAGCCTCAACTGTTATAACTAAGCTAACTCAATTTTTTCTATTTTTTGTAACTATTGTAAATTGAAAATTATGAAGTTTTATGAAAACTAAAGATTGAGAGACATTAGGAGTTTTCTGTGAAGTTGCATAATTTGTCTTCTATCTTCAGTCTTCTTTTTCTAGCCTTCATCTTGTCTGGTTTCTTTGCTCTAAAATGAAAATTCAATGGATTTCTTCTCAATTAAGGATTTGAATTGATTCCTTGATTGATGATTCACTTCATATAGTATGTCCATGTCATATTTATTTGTACGTTTGTCAATTTCATATTTATTTGTACGTATCATATTATTTTCCTTTCTGGAATGTAGACTCACAGCCATACCTGTCCATATCAAATATGTCCATGTAGTGGGTGTGATCTTCCTTCCTTCAGTGGTTCCTTTTTTAGTCTGATTTCCATGTTTGTTCAGTGATTCCCTTTAGTATGGTTGACTTCCTTGTAGTTAGGGATCATGTGAGATCTTCTCAAGATGCTATTCCAAATTCAGCTCTAAGGGCAATCCTTCTTGTCTTGATTACATCTTTTATGTATCCTGCATATTGTTCTTTATGAGTTTGTCATATTTAAAATATATTTCTATAATATATAAGTGATGGTTTTGACATGTGAGCTTAATGTTAAAACAATAAAAAGAAGGTTCTTTTGGTCATAGACGTATAAGTCGATCAAAATATATATTATTGTATAAAAACATTTTAGCTACGTGTTATTTTTTCATTTTGAAAACACATGTAGCACATAATTTTATTTAGATTAATCTCCTCTCTTATCTGCATATGAAAAAATCTAAAGAAAGAGCAAGAACAACCTACAACTTCTCTGTCATTCTCTACTAACAGGTATGTTGCAAAAAAAAAAGAAAATAATTAATTAACTCCAATTGAAATCTTTTTGTTTTTGATATTCAGCTTTGAATTTCTCTCCGTCCTCTATGATTTTTAATAGGAGAGTACCCAATTAAGACTTCATGAAATCTTTTAAATTATTAATGGATGTCAAATTGTAGAGTAGAAGGAAATTACAAGATTTGTAGAGTTTTTCTTTGTACTATAAGAAATTTCTTGATTTTGAATTTTTGTCATTAAAATCAAGAAACAACTCAAAATAACAATAGTGTAAAATTTTGCAAGTCTTTAATTGGGTTTGTAACCTTGAACAAGTGTTACTCTCAAAATCGAAAATGTCTGAGTAAGGCGGTGAATCATAAGGTTTTAGAGCACGTAGTTTGAAATCTCTCTTCCTTTAGATTTCGTGCTGCATTATTTGTGTCATCACTCTTTCATGCTCCTTCTTCTTCATCTCTTTCAATTTTGAAATCCTACGGGTTGTGTTTGATATTTCTATGTAACATTTCTTTCTAGATAGTGTGTAGAAAGTTTTACCTTTGCGGGATTCAAAATTCTTGAATTTCTAGATTCTGATTCATTCTTTTTGAGGTTTCATTGTTAGCGTACAATAAAGGTGTGTATTTGGGTTGCTAATTTTTGGTCACAATACAGAACTTTTGCTACTTTTTATTTCTACGTTGTTGTAATTATCTACTACGAAAACTGTATTAGTCCCTTGCCTTAGACAAAGTAATCTCTTGATTAAAATACATTTTGACGTTTTGAGAACTGTTGATTAATTTATAATTAGAAGTTCCTGACTGAGAACTTCAAGTTCTTTGTTTTAAATTTTTTATTTCTAATGAATAGTACTGTGATCATATTTTAGTTACATTCAAGAAAGGAAACCTATAGATTGCATGTGCTTCATTTGCATATTTTATTTGCTGGGACAAAAGCATTTTGTTTATTGAGTATAGAATAACAAAAGCCCTTTTTTTCTCCCAAATGTTGTTCTTCAAATTCTATCATTATGCCCATTAGTAAATTTCTTTCTTTGTACTCCAATTTACTTTTTCCTCAATCTGAATTGACTGATTCTTTTCTCCTGGCAGTATGGATTTGATGCTCTGCTTGTGGTTGTCTCTTTTAATACTTGGTTCTAGCTTTATGCTCTACTGCTAAAAAATTTAGTTGTTGTTTGTCCGTAACCCCCTTGTTATTGAAACTAAAGATACTTCAAGTTCTTTATCTTTTTCATTTAATAGTAACTATAGTGGTGTTGTGTCATTGTACAATTTCGATATATTAAGTCATGGAATAGTTAGTGTGCCAATTGAGAAACAAAATGAATAACTACCAAATTGTTTTAGGCTTGAAAGTATTATTGGCATTGTAGAAAATGATTGAAACTACACAAGGCTTGAAAATATACTAGTGAAAGAAGTATGAATCATATGTGATTTCAAACTTAATTTTCATGGAAAAACTTCTCTGGATATAAACTTCTCTAACCAAATTCACAATCATTGAGCCATATGTACTTTGGAAATTTTTATTTTTTACCTCTTTGTTGCTGCTGTATTTGTTATGTGTTTCATTACATGTGATGTGCCTTTGCTGAAACCTTCATTTTTGTATATTGCTACTTCAATTGTTAAGTTCTTCACTTTACCCCAGACCCATTTTGTGTGATTACACTGGATATGTTGTTGTTTCTTTAAATATCAGTCATGAGTTGAATCATAACAAATTTTACAATGCTTTAATCTTTTTCTAGAAAGGAGTTCAATCACAAAGTCAACGCTTGGAAAGAGATTTTTCTTTATAATTTAAAGTTAATTTGGATTCGTTTTTTCTAAGAGACCATTTTATATTCATGTTTTTGAAGTAGCTTTAAGTGTGAAAAGAGAAACTGATTATTAGAGTGGAGATGGTCATGACTCGTGGGTCAGCCATTTAGTGGAACATGAAGGCAAGCTTCTTTTCACTTTTTTAGGGAGCTTTAACATGTAGCAGGTTTCAGTATTGCAGTTATGAAAGACTGCCTGCATTATAGTGTTTTAGAGATATTTGTGTATTTATCAAATATATGGACTAAGATAAATGAAGATGTTTTTTTTATTTGCTACGATTTAAATAAAAAGTAACAGCTTTTACCTGTTGAATCTATTCATGCTATAGTGCTTTCATTTTTTCATCCTTTTTTGGTTGAAGTTGTTTCGGGACTGGATTAATGAAAACTACAAAAAAAAAGTTTGTTGGAGGTTCTATTGAGAGTTGGTTTTGTGGTATGCTCCTACTCCATCTTGATAAGCTTTTCGTTGTCTTTATTCTTATTATTTCTTACATACTACACCAACAAGTTTTTGTACTACATAAATATTGTATCTTATATCTAAGATTTTCAATGTACATAAAGTTACTTAAAGCTCTACCTTTTGGGCCTATTTTTGTATGTTATTCATTTGTTATAAGATAGTAGGTGGGAGCCGGGTATAAGTTTATTTCTTCAAGACTATGAAATTGAGTGTTGTTGAACTTATGAACGTAGAAGTAGTCTCAATTTATTTCTTTTTACTAACTTGAAAATTGCATAACCGTTCTCTCACGCACCCTCTTTTATGCAACAGGCCTCAATCTTAATTCTTGAAGATTTCAACCTTAGGATGCCTCGGATTTTGTTGTCCATATAAATAAGATGTGTGAAATTTGTTATTCATGTAAATAAGTTGTACAAAATTACCTTATAAAATTTGACTGCTTAAGAAATACTATCCAATAATTAACATATTTTGTATATTTATGTTTTGCATTGATAACTCATTGTTCCTTCACGTTGAGCCCGTACTGACATGGGCCACACCCCCTAGTTATATAAATATAGGAGGGTAACATAACATACGTATATATGTCAATGAAGTCTAAGACAAGTATTGGCCTAAGGTGGGCTTGAAGGACCCTCTTCTAATTCCTGAAAATCATTTTTAGGCAAATTCTACCCCGGACTAGGATAAGGTATCTAATTTCATTTCTAGATGTTAAATAAGACATAATTATCCCCAAGATAGAAATTTTACCTAAAATTTGAGCAACTAGGTCAATTTCACCTAAAATATGAGTAACTAAGTCAACTCCACCTAGATTATGGTTTCAAGATAGCCTAAATAGTTCAAATAAGACTAATCATACCAATCATGCTTCCAATACCTAAATCTCATTCCACATCTAGTATAATATCGTAATTATCAAAGAAATTATCTTAATCTATGAAGAAGGTAAACGTTGCCTACCTGGACATCGAAGAAAACCCCAAAGAATCTACTAAACCTCCAATTTTCCTTTCTGAGAAGCTTCCGCAAGATGTCACACTATCAAACTCACAATCTACTCATCAAAATGAGAATAGTGATACCTATATTACACTATTGTGTTTCGGGTCTAAAATTATGTTAAAACTCCATATGGGGCCCATTTACGGAATAGCACTTTCGAAACTATCAAAACGTCTCTCTATGCTTAAGGAACATTTACCCTCAAGAATGGATGAATTTTGGGCACAAATGATGTTATTATCAATCCACCAATATCTTAGAGATTTTAGAAAAGTCGTGAGAAATTAGCCATGGCATTTGATGAAACTTACCAAGAATTCAAAGAAGAAACGCATAATTGAGCCTTTGAATACTCCAAAATTACACACTAATGATTCTCTCAAGTTTCTACACTCTTTAGGATTCCACAAACTTAAGAATGGGTGAAAAAATGGAGAAAATTAGACTAAGTGGGGTTTTTATAGGATCCTCAGATGTCGACGTGTCGCTTAAGTGGATACCAGATCACATAAGTAGACACCAGTTCACATAATCGACCTAGTGTCATTTACGCGATAGTGGTCACTAATGTCAACTATCGCTTAAGCGACCATCGGTTAAGTGTCAAAGGCATCGTTCAAGTGGTACCTTTTGGGCTTAGGCAGGTCGCTTAATGACTAGCATGCCAGTTAGGTGACATTCGCTTAAGCGGCCCATGGGTTGCTTAAGCGATGCACCAGGACCAGTTGAGACTTAGAATTTTTTCAAGTCTCTCCTAACCCCTCGAAATTCATTCAAAATCCTGTATACCTAAATGAAATATGCTACCCTATCAAACTCGACATTTTAAACTCAATAGCACGGCTGAAATTTTGATTTGAGGTCGTTTTAATGAAAAGTGGGTCCCATACCCATGTCTAATTTCTCAAAACTTTTGGTCAATTGCCCGAAATGAGTCTGTAAGCCTTGGAACCCAAACCAATGGTTCACTTAGCTTAAAATTGAAGTTCTAAAGCTATTGGAACTATTAAAATTAGCATACGGGCTATTTGACTGATGTTTTTATCTAGTAGCCAATTTGATCTAACGAAAACTTCAAAACAGGAAATTGACTCTAAAATCAAACAAACTTCTCAGTAACTGAATTGTCAATTTCAGCAAGTCATAAATGACTTGGTATAGCTAGGAAATCTCTAAATGAAAAAAATATGTGAAAATATGAAAAATATCCTAGAGGGTCGTTACATATTTTTAACATTCAGTAGACTTTGATTATCTTGTTTTATGGTATTGTTAGGGCCATGTTTCGGCTTAAAATTTTCATAAATTTTGTTGGAGGCTTCGTAAACTAAGTTAAACATATATTTTACGTCGTTTTTCAAGAGAAGAAATGTTTAATCATGAAGTACATTGAACTACATATCTTTGGGGTCTATTTCTGCAACTTTACTTATGAGTATGCTTATGATGTAATGTTAAGGTGTTATCTCGAGCCTTCATTGATTTGTAATATCCATTATGTCTAAGGCCTCAGCTCGAATTGAGATAAATATTCATGAGATTTTTTTAGTTTTATACACCTTAAAATAAAATTTCCATGTGAAATGCATCATACATATAGAATGTTATCTATAAATATATTACATAAAATGAAAAAAAAAATTGATTATCATCTCAGAATTTAACAGATCTATATGTACAAATATTGTATAAGTAATTTAGTTTGACTTCCCACCTTTGAAACTTAATAGTATATTTAACTTGTTATGAAATATAAAGTAAGAATAAGAAGAATGAAGAGAGACCAACATAGGTTGTGGTGTAATGGTGGAACTACTACACACTTAATCACAGATCTCAGGTTTGAGCCTGGGCATGAACAAAATTCTATTGCAAATATCACCCCCATGATGGGCCCTACAATACACTATTTAGATTAGTCGAGGCTCCATTGTGGATATCAAACACCAAGTGGAAAATTAAAAAAAATGGAGAGAGATGAGATATTCTTATTTATCTTAAGAATTTCTTGAGAGGTTAATAACAATGAAGGAAAACCCATTTATTTATTGGAAAAAACTAACTTCGTCCAAAGTTAGAGTTTCTAAGTTTTCTAGAAATAGACATTGACTATACATGTTAATACATTTATAACACTCGCCCTTGAATGTCTAATTGATATATAATGTGACTTGTTAAAACCCCACTGAAAACTCAGTAAAAAAATCTAGTGAAGAAAAAAATGTACACATCTCTATAATACGCATATATGTTACCTCTTCTGGAGATGAGTTGTGATATCATCACAATCAAGTGTACGTTTGTATTGATAAGCTTTACTAAATATTATCACATTCACCTTAGGGAATGGATCTAGAATTATAACAATCAAAATTCTCATTCTCTGAGAAAGGAATATAATTGTGCCTTAAGACTATCAAATTTTGATAGCTTATAACCCTCTTTCATGATATTGTTACTTCAGGATCAAATCGAAGCATACATATAATGTAAAGAAATTTTTTCTTAAATATCTTATAATCATATTAAGAGTGTGAAATATTATCACTTTTGATGATTATTATGATATTGTTCCTCCATGCGTACATTAGTACATTTAATCACTTGTCTTTTTTCAGACATAATATACACCGCTACCACAATCACTTCAGAGAATGGAGCATATTCAATGAAACATGTCTCATGACTTTTCATCAAAGACACATTATTTTACCGTAGCCATCATAATATCATCAATATGGTGCATTGGGATTCAAACTCAACGTCTTATCCATATAAAGGCGTCTTAGGCTATAAATCGTTGGGACTTGAATCCTATATCTTATATTATGGTGCATTGAAACTCTAACCTGATGTTTTGCCCTTTTAGTGTGATAGGATTTGAATCCACCATCTTATCCTTTAGCCAATGATATAATAGGCCAAAAGGGACTAAACTTGATCTTCCTCAAGCTATACAAATATGCTCTTAATATGCCACTTGAATCTGCAGTTATTTGGACGTGCTTTAACTACATCAAATTGTAGTAGCCTATAAAATCTTTAAATAATTATAGACAAACAAAGTTCATTATTTATAATGAACCTTAATTACAAGATATTACGACTTAAACGTACAGATTTTAGTAAATGTAATGCTTTACCTATGATTGACGTCACCCAATCGTTCATCGCGTTTCACCGCTTTATAAACTTACAGACTTAACTAACCATATACATACTTGATTTGTAGTAAGTCGTGGATAGGGCCGTAGCTCTTAGCCTTCGTATTTTGAGATGGTAGAGCCTCTTATTGATAATATTTTATGAAATATATAGTAACAACAAGAAGAATGGAGAGAGAAGAGAGAGAGTAATTTGCATTTATCTTAATGATTTCTTGAGGGGTTAATAACAATGAAGGTAAATTTCTTTATTTATTGGAAAAAATTAACTTTGCACAATGTTAGGTTCAAACTTTTATAGAAATACACATTCACTGATAATAAATTCATAACATAACTATTATATTAAAATAATACTATTTGTTCATTCTTATTTACATGAATTTTCATATATTTAATGGCAACTATTATTTATTTGCTCATTTTATATATAATTTTTTATTAATGTAGCACACACGTACAAAATGTGTACAATAACTAGTTATTATAAAAAGACATAAATGCTAATGTTAAATGATGAAATATTCCTAAATATTGGTCGAGTTAAATCTCCTTTTAGTCTAATTCTACTATATTCTTATTGGCTATTTTGATAAACAAAAAAAATATAACAATGAAAATAGAGTTTAAAACAAATATTGCTTCTGAATTTTGATTCCTTGTCTAATTAACTAAAGAGTCTTGCTATCGACTCAAACAAAAAAATACCGAACCATTGATCTTACTCTTCTTGAAGTTTCTTTGTGATTTGCAGGTTGCTTTGTGCAAATAAAATTTAGTCCAATATAAAAAATATTAGGTAATTATCACATCATATTTTAATAATTTTAGGTGCTCTTAATTTACCTTATATTTCTTATGGTTAACCTTAAAAATAAAATAACAATCACTAAACTAAAGTATTTATTTCAAGAAAACGAGTAACATAAATATGTTATGAAATATAAATAGAGAACAACAAGAATAAATAGAGAGAGAATAGAGAGACTTCTTTATTTCTCTTGAGGGATGAGAGATCATCTTGATTGAGAATACAATGAATAAAATCCTCTATTTATAGGGGAAAATACTCCTAGTTTCTGACTAAAAGATAGATACTTCAAATCCTGATAGATATCAACTAGATCTTATTAGATCTTGATAGACATTCACTATAATATAAATACATTTATAACACTCCCTCTTGAATGTCTAGATAGATAATGTGCCTCGTTAAAACTTTACTATGAAAAACTCAGTGGGAAAAAAAATTAGCGAAGGAAAAACAGTACACATCTCTAACAATACACATATAAGTTGCCTCATTAAAAACCTTACAAGGAAAAACCAGTGGGAAAAAACCTCGTAAGAGAAAAAGAGTGCAACGTGTATCAACTCCTCCTAATGAGAACATCCTTGAACCATTGCATCCCAATCTTGTGCAGCATCTTCTTGAAAGTTGCAATTGGAGATGATTTGGTGAATAAATCATTCACATTGTCACTTGAACGAATCTGTTGTACGTTAATATCACCATTCTTTTGTAGCTCATGTATGTAGAAAATCTTTAGCAAAATATGCTTCGTTCTATATCCTTTTATGAATCCTCCCTTAAGATGTGCTATGTATGCTGCATTATCTCAGTATAAAATTATGGGTAAATTTTCATATTTCACACCACATTTTTCTCGAATGAGATGTATCATAGACCTCAACCATGCGCATTCTCGGCTTGCTTCATTAATAGCTATTATCTTAGCATGATTCGATAAAGTGGATACGATAGAATGCTTTGTATATCTCCAAGATATAGCAGTACCACCAAATATGAACACATATCCAGTTTGAGACCGCGATTTTGACACTGAGATTTATGCGGGTCAGATAAGTACCCCAACATCAGCATGACTAATAAGATCGGGACTGCAATCTTTAGAATAAAACAAGATCATGTGTTTTATCCCATTCTAATGTCTCATAGTAGGAGAAGAAATATACCTTGCTAACAAATTGACTAAAAAGGCTATATCGGGCCCTGTAGTATTTGCAAGATACATAAGTGCACCACTTTCACTAAGATATAGTACTTCATAACCAATCTAATTCGATATATTTCTCATATCAGCAAATAATCTATTGCTTTGAAAACTCTCCAAGAGTTTCAATAATTTTCAAGATATAAGCTTATATAATAAGTTTCCTAGAAACTTTTATATTTTGAATCCTTGAAACAGTTTTCATACAAATTTTGTCAAGTGACAATATTCAACTTTTCATGTGTGACATCTTCAAGTGTCTGGACTGCAAATCAAATAAGTTTTACGCTTACCAAGATGCATTCTTTCATGTCACTTGATAAATATTTCTACGTTAGCATGCTTAAATTAACGTAGAATTTAGATCCTCGTCATCTTTCACAATATTGTGTCAATATTGTATCAAAGATATCATCAATGATTTCTCATTTTGTATTGATGCACAATGCAACCTAACATTTTGAGATCTCATCACTTTTTTATTTTCAGTTACCTAAACCTCTCATATGGTTTTGTGAAGTGTTATCTCGTAGGCTTTTCAAGAGCTCATTGACTTCTTATTATGATTATTTGCTCCTTATTCTTTTCGAGGATTATTTCATTTAGAACCAATTGATCTAACACACTTCATGCATGTATAGACTTTGTCCTTTAGGAACACAAAATAGGAGCACTTGCAGCTTAAATATGAGATGTTTTCGGTATTTGACTGGAATTATCTTTTGAATGAGAATCTGATGATAATTTCTAGCATGTTTTATAGCTACTTATAATCTCCACTTTATGTTAGGAAAACTAACATACATCCTCCATCTTGTTTGAGGAATCCATCTTTGTGCATCATGGTATATTCATTAATCGTATACCACACATTAACTATTAGATAAAATAGTTGGATCCCGACCTTGAACCAATTGAGAGGGAAGAAATAATCATAATTTATTGGTCTAATTCATACAAGTGCTATTGTACGCAACATATCATATTTCATACCAACACATGATGTTTTATTCTCATTAACAATGGTTTAGCTATTTATCGAAGACATTCAATGTTAAACCATCATCATCAAAATGAATTGTCTTGATTGCCCAATCTGAAAGTTATGCTCTTAACTCAATTTTATTGAGAAAACAACTTTATAAATGTCAAACTACAGGTTGACAGTAAACATACAAGTTATCATCTTAATATCGATGCATCTTAATAGATCACATGACAGGTGAACGGGCCCTTATTCACCTTTTATATTTTTTAGATTTTAAGAGATCAAATCCCAATATTAGTTGGTCCAACCAACTTGTCATGAGAACAAGCAACATTAAAAGTAATGAAGAATCAGTATGCACATCTTTGGGATGTTACAACCGTTCATGTCAATTTACAAACTTTTATTCTAGCAAACTTCAAGTTTACCATGACATGTACCTTTACTTTAGTAAATTTTATATTCACTGTTACATGAATAAATTTCAGATAAATTTACTACTTTAGAAGTAAATTTTAAAATAACTCTTCTCAGTTATTCTACCTTTTTCGGAGGTGCGTTATGATACCATCACAATCAAGTGTACGTTGCATTAATAAGCTTCTCATTTCCTAGGAATGAAATATAATCATGCCTTAAGTCTATCAAATTTTGATAGCTTATAACCCCTTTCATGATATTGCTATTTCAGGAGCAAATTGAGGCATACATATAATGTCGAGAATTTTTCTCTCCATATTTACTTCAAGAATAGAATAAATTGTCATCTTTCAGACTTATTATGCATTGCTACCACATTCACTTCAGAGAATGGGGCATATTCAATAAGACATTATTCACGACTTTTCATCAAAAAATATATTATTTTGCCTTAGTCATCATAATATCATCAATATGGTGCATTGAGATTCAAACTCAATGTCTTATCCATATAAAGGCGTCTTAGGCATAAATCGATACGACTTAAACCCAACATATTATCATCCCTTTTGATAATATTATTCTTGAGAAATAAATTTAAAACACAAATAGTTCCAAACCAATTATTTTTCCTCAAATCCAATAATAATTATATTATTAGTAGCAAAAGACAGATAACATAAGAATTACTAACCTTGAAATTACCTTTAGATTTATAATCTCACCTTGTTTGGCAGAGTCTTATGCTGATAACATGTTATGAAATATAAATAAAGAATAACAAGGATAAATAGAGAGAAGAGAGAGACTTCTTTATTTCTCTTGGGGGATAAGAGATCATCTTGATTGAGAATACAATGAATAAAATCCTCTATTTATAGGGGAAAAATCTCCTAGTTTCTGACTAAAAAATAGATTCTTCAAATCCTAATAGATATCAGCTAGATATTATTAGATCTTGATAGATATTCACTATAATGTAAATACATTTATAAAAAAATATAAGTATTGCTTAAAATTTTGATCTTTAAAATTTTATCCGATATTTAGGACTTTGAATTCCTGATTAATTAATTACTAACAAAGTTGTTACTAAATTAAGCTACATAATAAATTTGAATGGTTGGGTTATTCATAGGGGAAAGGACACAAATGATCACTCGGTAAAAATTAATTCCAACTGAATGACCTTAAGTTATTGAATTTCATATGCTAGCCATGCTGTCCACCTCCCTTTTTTGCTCAGCATTTTGTTTATTTCATTGTAGCCTTTTTTGGGTTTTATGGTTAGATTTTTTTCCTTTTCTATTGCTAGCTTTAAAATTTTCTCATTTATTTTTTAGTAGCAATCAAATATAATTTTTCATTGCTTTTTTTCTTTTTTGTAGATAAAATTAAATAGGGAAAACAGTGTATTATTTATTTATGATACATGATATATGTATCTAGATAATTATATCTCTTTGTGACTAGTATAGTTCTTTTTATTGATTGTTGCTTGTCAAACTTGTGTTATAGTTTATTGGTTTTGTGGCGCTTGGTATATGGGGTTGTTTCTTGATTATTTTTCCTATAGATTTACCTTATTATTATCTTTGTGTCTTTTTTAGCATTTCCTTTTTTGCTTCTTAGCCCTACCTATTTGCTCGTATTTTTCCCTTTTTTAGTAGTGTTTTGGTGGTTGATGATAAACTAGGGTCATGTTCTAGGTCGAGGTTAGAGTTGCGGTTGGGGTTGGGACTAGGATCTAGGGTAAGGGTGGGGTCTGGTATTAGCTTAGGGGCAGGTCTAGGATTAAATTTGGGGATGGGGATAGGGGTAGTAGGGTTAGATAAGGTGAGGAATATTCCAAGATAAGAATTGAGTCTTGTAATATAGGGACTATTCAAGTAAGTCAATGGAGCTCATGAAGATTCCTAGAAAGAGGAGGATCAGTATAGCCTATGTCCACAAAACCAAATGGGTAGGATCTAATGTGGGGGATGAGAAGGGGTAGGTAGTAGAGGTCAAGCGAGTTAATGATAGATTGATGTCAATTAGGTTGGTCATTCGGGGGCCTTCTTTGATCACTATTAGTTCCTAAGCTCCACAAAAAGGTTTGGATAAAGAGCAAAAAAAGAACCTTTAGGAGGTTTTGGATGAGGTGGTCAATGGCGTTCTGAGTACAAAGATGTTTTTCATTGGAGGGGATTCAATGGGCATATTGGGTCTTTACCGAGTGTTTATGATGATGTGAATGGTGGTTTTAATTTTAGAGATCAAAAGGAAGAAGGATCTTCTCGTTTGGATTTTTCTAGGGCTTTTGGGTTGTGGATGGCGAATTTAAGCTTCCCAAAAGAGGAGGAGCACCTTATTACCTTTCATAGATTGGTGGCCAAGACACATATAGATGTTTTTCTCCTTAGAAAGGGTGATAGAGTGATTTATAGAGACTGTATGGTAATATCAAGCGAGAATCTTTTGACTCAACATAAGTTATTGGTAATGGACTTGGTAATCAATAAGAGTAGAAGAAAGAAGAGTGTGGAGGATACGCCCGAGAATAAGTAAGGTTGCTTGACTTTGTCTAGTGCTTTAGAAATGGGGAAGAAGTTAAATACTAAGGGGTTTTAGGAGAGTAGAGGGGATATAGATAGTATATGAGAGACGACTGCTATTTTTATTAAGGTAACCGCTAGAGAGATGTTAGGTATCTCGAGAGGCCGATCTGGCAAGCACCAAGGAGGCTGGTGGTGGAATGAAAAAAAACTAAGAAGAAGGTAGATACTAAGAAGTTGGCTTTTGCTAAGTTGGTTGAGAATAAGGATAATGAGGAGAGGCAGACGAATAGGGACTAGTATAAAATAGCTAGAAGAGAGGCTAAGTTAGAGGTTACGGTGGCTAAGACAGCAACTTTTGAGAGCTTGTATACGTCTTTAGAGGAGAAAATAGGGATAAAAATTTGTATAGACTTGCTAAGTCTAGAGATTAGAGGGTTTGTGACCTTTACCAAGTAAAGTATATCAAGGGGGAGGATGGTGGAGTGTTGGTTTTGGATGCCTTCATTAAGAAGAGGTGACAGTCTTATTTTCATAAATTTTTGAATAATAGGGGGGACAAAAGGTTTTGTGTGTTGGGACTTGGAGAATTTTAAGAGGTGTCGAGATTTCTTTTATTGTAGGTGTATCAAGGTTGAGGAGGTCAAAGAGGTTATTTACAGGATGTGTATAAGTAGGGTGACTGGGTCAGATGAGATTTCAATGGAGCACTGATAGAATAGGTTTGGAGTGGTTGCAAGGTTGTTCAACATCATTTTTAGGGAAGCAAAGATGCTCAAAGTATGGATGTGAAGTACAATGATTCCATTATATAGTAATAAGGTGGACATCCATAATTGCAACAACTTAGGGGTATCAAGTTGTTGAGTCATACTATGAAGGTTTGGGAAAGGGTGATAGAGTTGAGGCTGAGAAGGATCGTGACTATCTTTAAGAATAGTTTGTCTTCATAATAGGTCACTCAACTACTGAGGCCATTCAACTTGTAAGGACATTAGTGAAGCAGTTTTGGGAGAGGAAGAAAGACTTGCACATAGTGTTCATTGATCTTGAGAAGGCATATGATAAAGCTCCTAGAGAGATTCTATAGAGGTTCTTAGAGGATAATAGGGTTCCCATGGCATACACTAAGTCAATTTAGGATATGTATGATGGCGCAAAGACTCATGTGAGGATAGTAGATGGAGATTTAGAGCATTTTCCAATTTTGATAGGGTTGCACCAGGGATCGACTCTTAGCCCTTTTTGTTTGCCTTGGTGATGGATGTTTTGACGCGATGGATTCAAGGGGGGTGCCTTGGTGTATGTTATTTGTAGATGATGTGGTATTGATTGATGAGACTCAGGGAGGAGTTAATTATAAGTTTATATTTGGAGATAGACCCTTGAGTCTAAAGGATTTTGGTTGAGTAGGACCAAGAAAAATGTAAGTTTAGTAATTTGTCGTAGAAGTCTGACATAGTAGTGAAGTTGGATTCTTAACATATTCAGAAAAGGGAAAGTTTTAAGTATTTGGGGTCTATGATTCAGGGGAATGGTGAGATTAATGAGGATGTCATACACTGGATTAGTGCAGGATGGTTGAAATGGAGAATTACTTCGGGAGTCTTATGTGAAAAGAAGGTGCCTCCAAACCTTAAAGGTAAGTTCTATAGAGTGGAAGTTCGACCGGCTATGCTGTGTGGAGTGGAGTGTTGGCCAGTTAAGAGCTCCCATATTCAAAAGTTAAAGGTGACGAAGATGAGGATATTACAATGGATGTATGACCTTACCAGGAAAAATAAGGTGAGAAATGTGATCATTTAGGAAAAGGTGGAAGTGGATTTGATAGAGAAAAAGATGAGAGAAGCAAGGTTACCTTAGTTCGACATATGATTAGGAGGGGCTTGGATGCTCCAGTTTGGAGGTATGAGACACTAGCTATGAATGGTTTCAGACGGGGTAGAGGTAGGCTGAAGAAATATTAGAGGGTGGTAATTAAGCATGATATGGAGCAGTTACAACTTATGGAGAACATGACCCTTGATAGAAAGGTGTGGAGGATGTGGATTAGGATAGAGGGTTAGTGGGTAGGAGTGTATTGGTAATAGTATGGGAGAGTACTTTGTTTGTACCTAGAGTTTCTTATTCATTGTCTTTGAGTGATGTCTAGGATTTCAAATATATAGTTTTTAGTATTATCTTTTGGCTTTATTGTTTCTTGTATTAATTAGTGGTGTTAGTTTATTTTGCATACTGTACTAGTTTATATACTTTTATATTTAGTGTTTGTTATACTATTATTTGTCCTGAACTGGGGATCTATTAGAAATATCCTCTCTACTTTACCTGAGGTAGTGGTATGGTCTGCATACACACTACCCTTCCCAGACCCCACTATATGGGAGTACACTGTGTATGTTGTTTGTAATACCTAGACATTGAACCATTAAAAGAAACTCTCCATTTGATGTTACTAAGGTGGGTATGACTAGGGGTACATGATGTACCCCTTAGTTACAAGTCATATCCTTCTTCCCTTACCCTCTCATATCTTAAGAATTGTTGTAAGGAATACTCACTATCCTAGGTATAAGTGACCCCCTCCTTAATCGTACCCTAAGTATACGAGTCGTACCCAACATGATCATATAGAGGGAAGCCCTAGCTTGAGTAGACTATTTTGGGTATGGGTGGTTCATACGAGTTAAAGGTTGAGTCATACCCTTTGGATATAACTCAAGGGTATGTGATCGTACCCTTAACAGTATAAGTGACCTAGAAGAAGCCTAGGGTATGAGTCAAGGTACCACTCATACCTTAATGTATGATTCATAAGGTTAGTCGTACCCCTGCATGGGTTCTTTTTACAACTTTTAATAAAGGGCCTTGTAGTCATTCCCTACAACTTAAACCATAAGTAACTTCACTATATAAGTGAATACAGTCTCCTTAAACATATTTTAAGTGGATCATACATTCAAAACACTCTCTCAAACTCATCTTTAAAGAATTGGAGGCTAGGGTTTCAAGGGTGATCTTCAAGAGGCAAAGTAAAGTCAAGTCTCTTGGCGAATCAAGTTGTCTAAGGCATGTAACTCTTCCGCTTGTTAAAGAAATCTAAACCCATGTATTTTACACTTGGATTAATAAGTGTACATGGTGATTTAGAAATCAAATGAAAAGGGTTTTGTTGCCTAATGATGAATAATGTTGATTATTGCTTAGACTTATGTTTATACTTATCAGTGATGGTGATTTGCATATGTGGATGCTTGTTGTATGCGGTTTAACATGATGGTATTGAGTAACCCTAAACTTTATGATTTCTTCCATAAAAATAGCCTTGTTAAAGGTATACACATAAGGTGTTTATGAAAATGACTAAGTAATTGTCTAGTTATATGTGGTGATGTGTTAAACTAGGAAAATAGCCCAATAAGTTTGAATGATGGATAAATGATGTTGTATAAGTATTGTGATCCATGTATTGTGAAATGATAACCTTGTTGAGTTAATGACTAATAAGGGATTGAAGTCCCTTAATATGAAGATGAACTTGGATTGTGTATTGAGCTAAAGTGCAGTGTGAATGTGGTATGGGATTGTTAATGAAATGTGAATAGTTTGTGAGGGTCTTGATAACCATAACTTGAATTGTATGATTAATCAAATGAAGAAAATGGCCTATTGAAATAGTTAAGCAATGAAGGCTCCCATAAGGACCATAGAGTCATGTATAGTATTGAATTAGTTAAATAGTTAAAGTCCTTAAGTGTTGTATGGAATGAGTTTTGATGCATGGGCATAGGTTTAAAGTCCCAATATCAATTAATGATAGTTGTGATAGCTTGAGGTTGAAGTCCCTTGCCTTACAAAATGGCTCGAGGTTGAAGTGCCCAGGCTTATGAAATGGCTCAAGGTTGAAGTCCCTTGCCTTATGAAATGGCTAGAGGTTGATGTACCTTGACCAATGAAATTTTTTGAGGTTAAAGTCCCTTGCATAAAGTGATCACTTAAGGTTAATGTACCTCACCTTATAAAACAGCTTATGGTTAGAGTCCCTTAGCATGAGGTTAGAGTCCCTTGTCTAACGAATGGGCATAAGGTTGGAGTCCCATGCCTAAATGAATATATGTGTGGTTAGAGTCCCTTATTTGAATGATTGTGTATGTGGTCAAAGTCCTTGGCTAATGAGTGTGTGATCATGGTTAATGTCCTTTGTCTACTGGTATGTGATTGTGGTTACAGTCTTATGCCTAAATAGAATTGTTGAAAGTAAGTATGGAAGGTTAGATTTCTCCACTTCATGTCTAATAAATGAATGTTCAGGAATTTTGTTGAGACTTGATTTCTTGATTTGCATGTGATATACCTATATGTAAGGATGAGTGAATGAATATGATTGAATATGATATATCTATTTGTTGTTGAATAATGATGTTATTTTATCCTTATCATTGAGTTACACGCTAGCGCTCCAATCGCTAACCATCTCCGAATGTTATGTCCCTACCCAACATAGAGGATAGAGCACCATCTTCTCTTTCTACGCAATGATTAGGTGATCAAAACCATTCATGCATTGACGTCAGAGTGGTGAGCTTCCTTATTTCGGAAGACATTCATTCTTGGTCCCCTATTTTTAGGCTTAGTCTCATTTTGACTTGGTTTGGCTATTATAGGGGGCTTGTCCTGACATATATATTTATAAACATCGGTTTGCATAGAGTTATTGTGGATGACTATGTACTTGGGTATATTGGCTAGTGTGTTGATATTTATGAAATGATTAGACATTGTTAAGTTACTATTTTTAGTATTATTTTTGCTATCTTATTATACGACGGAATTCACCCGACCCTTGTGATTGATGTGATGATTATGATGGGTTATCAGGGTGACCTTCAGTTCATGTAGGCTTGAGGTGCCCATATGACATAGCCCGATTTTGGGTCGTATCAAGTTGGTATCAGAGCCAGGTTCATGATCATTTGGGTGTCCACAATACCATATCGAGTAAAGTTTCTTTTATTGGTGTAAAACATGCCACAATTATAAAAGAAGAGTAATGAGACATTTTAGGAAATGTTTCCCTTTCTTGTGTTTCAATCTCAAGCTATAGAGTCTATGGTATTAGATTCCTATGATTTTTTCTTGCTATCTTTCAGATTATGCCTCCAAGGAGATCTGAGACTTAGGGAAACCCTTTTGAGGGCCCTATGGACAAAGCTCGTGAAACTTCTTGAGTTCAGACCTGGGCTAGGGCTGTAAAATCCGGCCATCTTCATGGGGTTCCACTTGTCCCCACCAACCCCAACTATGAGAGTGACCCTCCTATTTTGTCACCTCGGAGGGATGCTACTAATTTTGAGTTTTGTTTTTCTATCAACCTATTTACTCAATTTGTAGCCTCTCAATCGAATCGTGGTGCTCTGGCTACCATTTCTTTTGAGGCCACAAGAATTGGCCAATTTATGAGGTAGAGACCTTCTATGTTCTCTGGTACAAGGGTTGAGGAAGATCCTCAAGGCTTCATTGATAAAATGGAAAAGATCTTCTGAATCATGCATACTTCAGAGATTGAGGCCATTGAGTTTGCTTCCTACCAATTAACTAATGTAGTGTACCAATGGTACAAAAGGTAGGAGTTGTCTAGAGGTGTTGATGACTTGATGTTAGTCCCTCCATATGGCAGGATTTCTCTGAGGTTTTCTTAGACTGATTCTTTCCTCAAGAGGTGAGGGAGGCAAAGGCGGAAGAATTTGTTAACTTGTAGAAAGGGAAGACGTATGTTCAAGAGTATGCCTTGAAATTCCATTAATTGTTAGGGTATGCTTCTGAGGTAGTTTCTAGCATGAGGGACAAAATATGTAAGGTTGTCTTGGGATTGTCCCAAGAGTTAGTCCTTGAGAGTAAGGCAGCCTTGTTGATTCAAAACATGGATATTTCTATGTTGATTGTGTATATATAACAAGTGGAAGAAGATAAAAATAAGCAATTTGAGTTTAGTGAGAGGCAAGGAAAGAAATTTAGGCCTTCTGAGCATAGTGATGGTAATAGTAGCAAGTGGTCACAGAAAAAGTGAGGGAGTTTAAGTTCTTTCTCCTCAGCTAGTGCTTGCTCTCCTTACCTAAAGTTTTCAGGTGGTTATCGGTCTTAATTTTGTGGTGGATCTTGAGAACAGGGTGCCTAATTCTAGGCTATTGGTGCCCAGTAGTATCCACCCTACCCTCTTTGTAGATTCTGTGGTCAGAGTCATCGTGGTCAATGTAAGAAGGGCAGAAACAAATATTTCCATTATGGTTAGATTGGGCACATTCAACGTGAGTTCCTCTCTCTGGAAGCTTCTTGGGCCAACAAGGCCTTTATTGCTACTCCATCTACTCCCACACAGAAGGATGTTATATCTGTCTCTACTTTTTTTTCTGGCACCGGCGTTGGCCGAAACTGCTTGTATGCACTTTTTACTCGCCATGATTCTGAGGCATCTTTCAATGTTGTCATGGGTATGTTGAGACTTTTCTCCCATGATATGTATTATTTTCTTGATCAAAGGTCTACTTTTCTTATGTGACCCCATATGTGGTTGTGCATCTTGATTGTGGTCCCGAGAGTCTATTGGTTCCTTTTTCTATTTCTACCCCGATCGAAGACCCTGTGATTGTTAGGAGGGTTTATAAAGGGTGTATGATATCTGTTGGTGGTAGAGATACTCTTGTAGACTTGATAGAGTTGGACATGGTTGATTTTGATGACATTCTGGTGATGGATTGGTTGCACTCTTTCTATGCTTCCTTATATTTTCAGACCCATGGGGTCATGTTTCGATTCCCTAATGAGCTGGTCATTATATAGGAAGGTGGTTCCCTAGTACCTAACGAAAAGTTCATTTCTTGTCTTAAAGCCCAAAAGTTGATTTCAAAGAGGTGTTTGTATCACCTGGTCTAAGTTAAAGATTCTAACTCGAAAAAGCCTTCCCTAGAATTTGTTCCTGTGGCTAATAAACTTCCCGAGATATTTCCCAGTGATCTTCTTGGTGTTTCTCCTAATAGGGAAATTAATATTGGTATTGATTTTGTTTTGAACACTCGTTTGATTTTTATCCCTCTTTATAGAATGGCTCCGTTGGAGATAAAAGAGCTTAAGGAGCATTAAAATACCTCTTAGATAAAGGTTTTATCTACCCTAGTGTGTCTCCATAGGGTTCTCCCGTGGTATTCGTATGTAAGAAGGATGGTTCCCTTCGTATGTACATTGATTATCGTCAGTTGAACAAAGTAACCGTAAAGAATAAATATCCTCTTCCTAGGATGGATGATTTATTTGATCAACTTTAGGGTGCGAAGTGTTTCTCTAAGATTGATCTTAGAGTAGGTTATCATCAGCTTAATATTAGGTATACAGATATCCCTAAGACGGCCTTTAAAAGCCGGTATGGTCACTATGAGTTTTTGTCATGTCTTTTGGGTTGACCAATGCCTCGGCGGCATTCATGGATTTGATGAATAAGCTCTTTCATCTGTTCTTTGACATGTTTATCATTGTCTTCATTAATGATATCTTAGCCTATTCTAAGAGTGAGGCGGATCATGTCGATCACCTCTGGGTTGTATTGCAAACTTTAAAGGATCATCCTTTGTATGCCAAGTTCTCTAAGTGTAAGTTCTGATTGAAATCTATAGCTTTTCTTTGTCATATTATCTCTAGTTAATGGACCATAGTAGATCCTCAAAAATTTTGCAATGGTTAAGAAGTAGCATAGACTACGACTCCAACCAATATTCGAAGCTTCTTGGGCAAATTCGGTTACTCTAGAAGATTTATGGAGATTCTCTCTATTATATTTGCCCCATTGACCAAGTTGACCCAAAAGAAGGTCAAGTTCTTGAGGTCCGATGCGTGTTAGGGTAGTTATCGACTTGAACCCCATAAATATGATATGAGTCTTCATTACCATCCCAATAAGGCGAATGTAGTCGCTGATGCTCTCAGTTGATTGTCTGTGGCAAGTTTGTCCCATTTAGATAAGGATAAGTGGGAATTAGCGAAGGACATTCACCATTTGGCTAATCTTGGAGTTCGACTTATGGAATCTAAAGATAGTGTTGTATTTATGCTTTCGATATCTCAGTCATCTCTTATTGTTGAGATAAAGTAGAAGAAAGCTTTGGACCCCGACTTGATGAAGATCAAGAGTAATATGGTTCAACACAAAGTTTCAAAATTCGTGATTGGTGGTGATGGTATCTTGAGAGAACGAAGTAGACTATCTGTTCCCGATGTTAATGGATTTAGGGAAAGGGTCATGGCCGAAGCTTATGAATCTTGGTATGCTGTACATCCCGGTTCCACCAAGATGTATCATGATCTTAGAGAGTTCTATTTGTGGAGCAATATGAAATGTGATGTAGCTAGCTATGTGACCAAGTGTATGGTGTGTCAACAAGTGAAAGTTCAGTACATGAGGCCCGGTGGGTTATACCAAGAAATTGTATCGCCAAAATAGAAGTGAGAGGCAATTAATATGGATTTCATTACCAGTCTTCCAAGATCTCAGAGTCAATGTGATTCTATTTAGGTCATTGTTGATAGAAAGACCTAGTCTGCTCAATTTTTGCCTGTGAGGACAAATTACTTAGCAAAAGATTATGCCAAGTTGTATCTTGCGGAGATCGTGAAGTTTCACGGTCCTACAGTTTCTATTATCTCGGATCGTGGTCCTCCATTTTCATCCCACTTTTGGAAGTCGTTCTAAAAGGGTTTGGGTACTAAAGTATGCCTTAGTACCACTTTCCACCTGCAAACGCATAGGAAAAAAAAAAGGACCATCCAAACATTGGAGGATATGTTGTGGGTTTGTGTGATTGATTATGGTGATAGTTGGTATGACCATTTTCCTTTAATTGAGTTTGCCTATAATAATAATTACCACTCTAGTATTGGCATGTTCCCTTTTAAGGAATTGTATGGTAGGATATGTTGATCTCCTATTGAGTGGTACGAAGTTGGCGAGGGTAAGTTGCTTGGCGCCGATTTATTTCACCAAGCCTTAGAGAAGGAGAAGGTGATTCGTAATAGGTTAAAAACCGCTCAAAGTCGCCAAAAGTCCTATGCAGATATGAGGCATAGGGACTTAGAGTTTATAGTTGGCGATTGGGTATTCTTGAAAGTGTCTCACATAAAGGGAGTGATGCGATTTGGTAAAAAGGGGAAGCTTAGTCCCTGATATGTTGGACCATACTTGGTTTTGAAGAGGGTTGGAAAGGTTGCCTATGAGTTTGAGTCGCCTTTTTGTATGAACTCCATTAACCTGATTTTCCATGTCTCTATGTTGCGGAAATGTATGGGTTATCCATCATTGGTTATTCCCTTGAGGGATGTTGAATCTCAGACTCTTTGTCCTATGAGGAGATCCCGTTGAGGATCTTGGATTAACAAGTCTGTCAGTTTTGAATGAAAGAAGTGACTTTGGTGAAGGTTCTGTGGAGAAACAAAAAGTTTGAGGAGGCTACGTGGGAAACGGAGAGGACATGAAGTCCAAGTATCTGCATTTGTTTCCTATCCTGGAAACTTGGGATGGAGGTATGTGTTGATTTCCTTGCTTTTATTTATGTCTTTGATGGACAATGGGTTGAAGTCCCCAATGTTTAAAATTTAGTTATGCCTTGATAGGCCATGGGTTCAAGTCCCCAGTGCTTTGAAATTATATGTATCTTGTTGTGATCGGTTTAAGTCCCTAGTATCTTGAGTTGATTCATTTCTTTGGTAAAATGTTGGGTTCGGGCCCCTAATTCTTAAATTGAGTAAGTATTCTTGATAAGTTCATGGGTTGAAGTCCCTAAATTGTGAAATTGGTAGGTGTTGATAATTAAGGGGTTTAAGTCCCTAAGCTTTGAAATGAACAAGCGTCTTTGATAAATAATGGGTTTGAGTCCCAAAGACAATGAAGCGAATGATTGATTGATAATGAGCATGATATGCATTATATCTTTGTTGTATATTTATTCCAACTAGTCTGAAGGTTGTTTGATGTGTGATGATATGTGAGCTTGTGTTTATACTTACCTCGTCCCTCATTCGAGGACAAATGATCCAAGTGGGGGAGAATTGAAACACCTAGACTTTGAACCATTGAAGGAAATTCTCCATTTGATGTCACTAGGGTAGGTACGACTAGGGGCACGAGTCGTACCCCTTGGATACGAGTCTTTTCATCCTTACCTCCCCTATCATATCCTAGGCAGTATGGTGAGGGTTACTCACTATCCTAGGTATGAGTGACCCCTCCTCAATCGTACCCTAAGTATATGAGTCGTACCCAATATGATCATATAAAGGGAAGTCCTAGATTGAGTGGACTGTTTTGGGTACAGGTGGTACATACGAGTTAAGGGTTGAGTTTTACCCTTTAGATATAACTCAAGGATGATACAACCCGACCACGGGCCTTGTCGTAATGGGCATCCTAAGTCCAACTAGGACCGGGGACCGACCCCTGTTACCCAAATCGACCACCCATATCCAGCCTTAGGTGGGCTGAATTTTGAACATATAATAAGATAGCATTATTGTTCTCACTAAGTCTCTGCGATAGGGTTACAACCGTGACCGACCCAATCAAGTTCAACCGTATCACACCAACTGCCCAACCATACAAAACCAAATCATAGGCCATAAACCACAGAGAATACCAAAACATAATATGATTAATCCCAAAATGTAATATGACGGAACAGTGAGAAATCCTGTGATATGGTGTCAGCCCACCAGCCTATTCCAATGGTATTTGACACCACTACAGATCCCGCCCATACCAACCCCCAGAAGTACCACAAAGCCTCTATCTAAAAGAGTAAAAAAATCTGGTTGGGACATGCCCCCAACCATGGCCAAAACCAATATCCAAAATAAAGGAAAAGTGTCTAAAGAAATTCATAACATGAAATTATGCCTTCTGAAAGGATAAAAGCTCACTACTTTAGTCCAAATGTTATCCCCGAGTCAATTACTTTGTAGGAGGATTCGAACGGCCAGTTCCTACATAGCGTGGGTTTACACTCGCCAATAGGCGGGTTAGTGAATGACCACTAACATGAAACTCAAGATAAGCATAAAGTAATGCCATTTATAAAATCAAGTAAAACCATCCATAATGCATAAAACCATAAATATATAAGTGTAGGGAAAGGGAATGGTGTTTAGCATGCATTTATACCTTTATACCTGGGCTATGTAGCTTTGTTGTCCTAACCACCCATGGGCCATATGGTTCAGCTCCCCCTGCTGAAAGGACCCAAGTGCGTGTAGCCATATGACCAGAAAAGTATCCCATTGGATGACTAGAACATCCCCCAAAATAAAATGTGACACACACACACACGGTCATCAAGACCCCTCATATCGAAAAATATGAATTTCTAGATTTGGTCCCCCAATGACTGCCACCGTCCACGGCATTTCTACATACCCCACCATTAATTATGAATTTAAACCAGTTTCCAAATAACCAAACCATTATCCATTTATTCACCAAGGCCAATATTAGTGGTATTGTCATACCACACCTTACTTGAAAGTAATATCCATAGTCAAACCATTTAGATTAAGGGGCCCTTAGATGCCCTTCCAATTACCATATTGAATCTACTTAGGAGATTTCCATGTTCTCCACAAGCAGATCCTTTTAATCTTTAGCCCTTTTCAAACCATTTAACCCATGTATATATCCTTTATCAAGTTTAAAACATGCAAGAATTCCATTAAAATAAGTCAATGCAATAAATATATCTTTATAAGCATTTTATCAAACGCCTTAGGGGCATAATATAACAAAAACGAATTCCAAAGACCAGTAAAGCATTACTATGTAATCCAATTGTCCATATCCACCATTAATGCATATAAAAGCATAACTAAAACCATAGGAAACCATAACCAAGCATTCAATACCAAAACCCCAAAATAATAGTTGAAAACCATAATCACGAAATAGTAAAACCATGAAATCAATCATATAAACCATGCATTTAGTTGAAATTACAATGAGGGAAGAGAATCATGCCTTTTACCGAAGAATTGATAGAAGGAAATCACCAAGACAAGCCCCAAAGAAATCCGCAAGATGAAACCCTAGTCTTCTTGCCCCAAAAGCTCTTGAGAGAATTGTGAAGTATTTTGGAATAGTTTCTAAGTTTTAATAAAATAGAATAATAGGGTAAATAGCCTCCAAAGTAGAAGTCATGGGTCTTAATTAGGGTAAGTAGGGAAATGCCAGAATAACCCCACTTAAGTCTCTTAAAAACCCATTGTAGGGATACAACTTCCCCATATGTGTCGTACCCTTCTATATGATTGGTAACCACCACTCGTATCCAAGCCTTAACCCTTGGATCAAATATTGTCCTGTATACGACTCATCCAACCAAGTCATGATCACAGTACACGATTCGTACCCATGACCCGTATCCCTGGCAGAATGAAATACCAGGAGGACCAAACAACTTCCACTATATGAGTCCTCGATACAACTCATACCAATCCCTATGAATCATACCTATAAGTTTTAACCACTTTAGTGTCCAAAACCATCCCACCAACTAACACTGGTCAGTATACGATAGGACTATACCACTCGTACCCCAGTAAATGGGTCGTACCCATGAGGTATATTGGGTCCGGAGAACAAAATTCCAGGAAATTTTCTAAGGGTCAAAACCCAGGATCTTTTAGTCTCCCTCATTAGGAACATTCGCCCCTAAATAACGGATAAGGTAGGGGTAACCACACACAGAGTCATTTGCATTATCAAACATCCCTTTAACAAAGTTTTAAAACAAAGAGGCAAAGATGTAAATCTTTCCCTTAACAAACTCTAAAAATAAAGATATGTTGAAGAATACATACCTTCCACACGAATCCCAGGAGCAGAAAACAAATGCGGATACTTGGACTTCATGTCCTCTTTCGCTTCCTAAATAACTTCTTCCACCTTATGTTCCGCTATAGAACCTTAACTGAAGCCACATCCTTGGTCCACAACCGACGAACTTACCTATCTAATATATCAACTGGGACCTCTTCATAAGACAGAGAATTCAAAATACCCAATCCTTCCAAAGGAACAATCGAAGAAGGATCACCAAGACACTTCCTTAATATAGAAATATGAAAGACCGAATGAACCAAACTTAAGCTTGATGGCAACTCTTCTCAAAATCATATAAGGACCAATAAACCAAGGACTAAGTTTCCCCTTTTATCCAAACCACACCACTCCCTTTATGGGAGACACCTTGAGGAACACCCTATCCCCGATCTAAAACTCCAAGTCTCTACGCCTAAAATTTGCATATGACTTTGGGCAAATTTTAGCGGCTTTAAGCATATCCCAAATCACCTTGACCTTTTCCATCGCCTGATAGACCAAATCCATACCAAACATGTTCGCTTCACTAAGCTCAAATCAGCCAATAGGAGATCTACACTTCTTACCATACAACGCCTCAAAAGGAGTCATACCAATACTCTAATGATAGCTATTGTTGTAAGCAAACTCCACCAGAGATAGATGCTCAACCTAATTTCCACCTTAGTCAATCACACAGGCCCGAAGCATATACATTTGAGTGTGGATGAAAAATAGTACTCAGTCTAACCTTTGTCCCCAATCCTTTCTGGAAAGACCGCTAGAAATAAGACAAAAACTGCGTACTATGATCAGAGATAATTGAAATAGGCACCCCATGCAGCTTCACAATCTTCTAAAGATACAACCTTGCATAATCCTTCGCCAAAAAGGTATTCTGCACTGGCAAGAGATGGGAAAAATTGGTCATCCTATCCACGATAACCTAAATCATATCATACTGATTTTGAGATCGAGGAAGGCCAATAACGAAATCCATATTGATTTCTTCCCACTTCTATTCAGAAAAATTAATTTCTTAATACAACTCTCTTGGCCTCATGTGCTCAACCTTAACCTGTTGACACACCATATACTCAGCCACGAAATCTACCACATCTCTCTTAATGCTATTCCACTAGTAGATCTCCTTGAGATCATGATACATCTTAGTCGAGTTGAGATGAACAACATAGTACAACTCATGCAACTCAACCAAAACCTTTTGCCACAGTCCATCAACATCAGGAACACACAGCCTCCCTTGGTACCATAAAGTACTATCACTACTGATCTCAAACACCACTACCTTTTGCCCATAAATATTACTCCTGATTCTCATCAAGATAGGATCCAGCCTTTGCTTTTCTTTAATCTCTACACCAAGAAATGATCGAACCACTTTGTGCACCATCATACCACCATCCGTCGAGTCCAAGAGACGAATACCATGATTAGCCAAGCGGTGAATATCCTTCACTAATTCCCATTTTTTTTCTCCACATGAGCCAAAATCCCTATGGATAACCTGCTAAGTGCATTAGCAACCATATTAGCCTTACCTGGGTGGTAGTGAAGACTCATATCATAATCCTTGAGAAGCTCAAGCCATCTTCTCTGCCTGAGATTAAGCTATTTCTAAGTGAATACATACTAAAGACTCTTGTGATCAGAAAAGGTATCCATATGAACACCATACAAATAATGCCTCCATATTTTCAAAGCAAACACATCCTCCAAGAACTCTAAATCATGAGTAGGATAATTCCTCCCATGTACCATAAACTACCTGAAAGCATAAGCAATCACCTTTCCATGCTGCATCAACACCAAACCAAGCCTTACCCGAGATGTATCGCAATAAACTACAAACCTTATTGCCTTTCGAAAAAGTCAAGATTGAAGCTGAAGTCAACTTATCCTTCAGCTTCTCAAAACTCCCTTCATAAGCATCCGACCAAGAAAACTTAACCTTTTTCTGAGTCAACTTAGTCAAAGGAGCAACTATTGAAGAAAAGCTTTTCATAAACCACCTGTAATACCCGACTAAACCTAAAAAGCTCTGGATATCAGATGGAGTCGTGGGCATAGGCTACCTCTTCACCACAACAACCTTCTGCGGATCCACCATGATCCCTTATTCAAGTGTTTGTAGTCAATGAACATCCAAAGGGAACCATCCTTCTTACACATAAAAAACACCAATGTACCCTATGGAGAAACACTAAGACCAATAAACCCCTTATCCAGAAGATCCTTAAGTTTCTCTTTGAGTTTCCTCAACTCAACTGGAGCCATTCTATAAGAAATAGATATTAGACGAGTTTTCAAAAGCAAATCAATACCAAACTCTTTTTCCCTATCGGGGGAACACCAGGAAAATCATCTAGAAGGACCTATGGAAACTCATTAACCATAGGGACCGATATAAATAAGGACCTTCCGAGTTAGAATCCTTAACCTGAACTAAGTGATAAAGACAACCCTTGGAGATTAGCCTCTAAGCTTTAAGAAAAGAAAAAAACCTTCCCTAGGAGCTAAGGAACTACCTTCCCAGTCTATAACCAGTTCACCAGAGAACTTTAGGATAACCCTATGGGTTCAATAATCCAAAGACGTATAATAAGAATGCAACCAATTCATACCCAAAATTACATCAAAATTTATCATATCTAACTCAAATAGATTCACCAAGCTCTGTTTGCTACCAACAGATACCACACACCCCTTATACTCTCTTAGCAATAATAGAGTCACCTTCTAGGGTAGAAATAAAAAAAAGATTCGAGATAACTTCCGAATCAAAATCGAAAAACACAGCCATATATGGAGTCACATAAGAAAGAGTGGACCCCAAATTAAGCAAATAATATATGTCACGAGAGAAAAGTTATAACATACCAGTAACGACATTAGGTAATGCCTCGAATTCCTATCGAGATGCCAAAGCATACAACCTGTTCCAACCAACACTAGAACTGGGAGCAGTAACAGAAGAAGATGCCCCACCACTAGGGGAAGAAGAAGAAGATGAAGCCACAGGAATCTTATTTTCCCCCAGAGCAACCTTATTAACCGGACAATCCCTGAGCTGATGGCCTACTTGGCGGCACTTAAAGCATTTGTCGCTTCTTTCCTTACAATAACCCCAATGAGGACATCCACAGAATAGACAATGAGGATACAAAAAAACTAATTGACCTCCACTTGCCTGAGATTCAGTAACTTGTTCTTGAGAATTTTCACCACCTTGATGATGCCTGTCACTCGACTGATCGGAGCACTAGAAGAAAATGAGACAGAACTCCCCAAATTCTTATTTTACCACTTGCCACCATCTCAACCACCTTGATATTGAGCACTTTCCTAGTCAAAAAACCTGCTCCTCTTTCCCTACCTATCCCCAAACTCCACCTGCTTTCTCTTCTCATCCTCAACCTACTGCATATGAACAATCAACCTTGAGATATCCATATTGTTAATCATCAAGATAGTCTTTCTCTCCAGAATCAAATCTTTATTTAACCCAGAAGAGAAATTCCTTATTCTCGACCTTATATCATCCACCAAATCAGGAGAATAACTTAATTGTTGATAGAACTTCAAAGCATATTCCTTTACTGACATTTTCCCCTACCTAAGGTTAAAAACCCCCTCTATCTTAGCTTTCCTCAACTCCTAGGGAAAGAACCAAACTAAGAAAGCATTAAAAAAGGCCTCTCATAACCATTCCTCTTCCATATCACTTCTATCTCTGTCCCACTCCTTATACCAGTGATAAGAAACATCCTTGAGTTGATAAGCTGCAAAGTTAACCTCCTCTATATTAGTACCCTACATCACTCAAAAGATCTTTTCTATCTTATCTAAGAAGCCCTATGGATCTTTATCTACCTTCACTCCAATAAAAGTTGGAGGGCCTATCTTCATAAATTGACCAACCCTTGTCGCCTTAGTAAACCAAACACCTGTTGCACCCCACTCAGCCTGGGCAGCAACCAGTTAGGCAGTAACATGAATAAGCTAAAGAAATTTTGTATTCATCATATTGCCCTGAGAAACTTAAGAAGAACTATCCAAAATAGGAGAAACTCTAGCACCATCAGGAATAGGAAAAAGAGATCCAAGATGTACTCCTGACATAGGACGTACCCCTTTAGCATTATCCTCAAATAGGATAGAAGAATTTCCTTCTGTTCCAGATTTATAAGGAGACATGACCTGAAAGACGAACAAATAAGGATTAGAGGAGATTTTAGGATTGAGAACTTAAGCTTGAAGATAGAATACCAAGAAACTGAAACATTACTAAATGTCTTATAGCTTCTCTCTTATGGGTGTGGTGTGCTTCATACCCCTAAAATAAACTCTACTCTACATGGCTTTATGGACTTTCCAGTTGAACATGAACCTAGGCTCTGATACCAACTTGACATGACATGACCCCGAGCCTTAGCGTAATGGGCATCCCAATTCCAACCAGGATCGGGGAGCGCCCCTGTTACCTAAATCGGCCACCTATATCCATCCCTAGGTGGGCTGAATTTTGAACATATAACAAGATAGCATTTTATTCTCATTAAGACTCTATGATAGGGTCACAACCGTGATCGACCTAACCGAGTCCAACCGTACCACACCAACCACCCGACCATACCAAACTAAACCATAGGACATAAACCATAGAGAATACCAAAACATAATATGATTAATCCCAAAATGTAATATTATGGAACAGTGAGAAATTTTATGATATAATGTCAGGCTACCAGCTTATTCCAATGCCAAGGCAGATACCTATATCGATCCCACCCATACCAACCTATAGAAGTACCCATAAATCCTCTATCCAAAAGAGTAAACAAATCTAATTGGGATATGCCATCAACCATAGTCAAAACCAATATCTAAAATAAAGAAAAAGTGTCTAAAGAAATCCATAACATGAAATGATGCCTTCTGAAAGGATGGAAGCTTACCACTTCATTCAAAATGTTGTCCTCGAGTCAATCATTGTATAGGAGGAGTCAAACGGCTGGTTCTTACATAGCATAGGTATACAATAGTCGGTCAGGATAAGGATAAAATAATGTCAGCTATAAAACTAAGTAAAACCATCCATAATGCATACAACTACACATATATAAGTGTCGAGAAATGGAATCGGGTTTAGAATGCATTTAAACCTTTATACCTGAGTTGTGTAGCTTTGTCATCCTAACTACCCACTAGCCATATGGGTTTAGCTCCCCCTGCTGAAAGGGCCCTAGTGTAAGTTGTCGCACAACCAAAGATGTATCCCACGGGATGACTATTACATCCCCTAATATAAAATGTGACACACGCACATGGTCATCAAGACCCCTCATATCGGCAAATATGAGTTTCTAATTTTGGTCCCCTAGGATCGCCACCTTCTACGTATTTTCTACACACCCCACCATTAATGCCCAATTAAAACCAGTTCCCAAATAACCAAACTATTATCCATTTATTTACCAAGACAAATATTAGTGGTATCGCCATACCACTCTTTACTAACAAGTAATATCCATAGCCAAACCATTTAGGTTAAAGGGACTTTAGGTGTCCTTCCAATTACAATATTGAATTTACTTGGGAGACTTTCATGTTCTCCACAAGCATAACAATTTATACTTTAGCCCTTTTCAAACCATTTAAACCTGTATAAATCTTTTATCAAGTTTAAAACATGCAAGAGTTCCATTAAAAAAGTTGATGCAATAAACATATCTTTATAAGAATTTTATCAAACACTTTAGGGGCATAATAAAACCAAAACCAATTCCAAAGACCAGTAAACCATTACCATGCAATCCAATTTTTCAAATACACCACTAATTCATATAAAAGCATAATTAAAACCATAAGAAACCATAACTAAGAATTTAATATCAAAACCCCCAAATAATAGTTGAAAACCATAATCATGAAATAGTAAAACCATGAAATCAATCATATAAACCATCCCATAAGTTGAAATTACAATGAGAAAAGAGAATCATTCTTGATATTGAAGATTTGATGGAAGGAAATCACCAAGACAAGCCCCAAAGAAATCCACAAGATGAAACCCTAGCCTTCTTGCACCAAAAGCTCTTAAGAGAATTTTAGAGTGTTTTGGTATAGTTTTTAAGTATTAATTAATAGAATAATAGGGTAAATAGCCTCTAAAGTGTACTAGAAGTCATAGGTCTTAATTAGGGTAAGTAGAAAAATATCCAGAATACCCGTACTTAAGTCCATTAAAAACTCATTGCGGGGATACAATTGCTCCATACGAGTCATACCCTTCTATAAGATTGGTACCCACTACTCATATCCAAGCCTCAATCCTTGGATCAAAGACTTTTCAGCATACGAATTATCCGATCAAGTCGTGACCACAACATATGATCCGTACCTATGACCCGTATCCCTGGCAGAATGAAATACCAGGAGGATCGAACACCTTTCACTATATGAGTCCTTGATACAGCTCATACCAATCCCTACAACTCATACCCCTAAGTCATAACCATTTTAGTATCCAAAAATATCCCACCAACTAACACTGATCAGCATATGACAGGAACATAACACTCGTACCCCAGCATACGGCTCATACCCATAAGTCATATTAGATCCTGAGAACTGAATTCCAAAAAATTTTCTAAGGGTCAAAAGTAAGGATATTTCAAAGGGTGTGTGATCATACCCTTAAAAATGTAGATGACCTAGGAGAAGCCTAGGGTACGATTCAGCATACCACTCATACCCTAGGGTATAGTTTGTAAGGTGAGTTGTACCCTGCATGGGTTCATTTTACAGCTTTTAACTAAATACCTTTTGGTTATTCCTACACCCTAAACCCTAAGTCCCTTCACTATATAAGTGTATTCCTCCTTAAACATATTTTGAGTGGACCAAACATTCAAAACACTCTCTCAAACTCATCTTTGAAGAATTAGAGGCTAAGGTTTCATGGGTGATCTTCAAGAGGTAAAGCCAAGTCAAGACTCTTGCTGAATCAAGTTTTCTAAGGAATGTAACTCTTTCCCTTATTAAATAAATCTAAACCCATGTATTTTGCACTTAGATTAGTAAGTGTACATGGTAATTTTGAAATCAAATAAAAAGAGTTGTGTTGCCTAATGATGAATAATGTTGATTCTTGCTTAGAATTATATTTATACAAGTCATTAATGGTGATTTACATATATGGATGCTTGGTGTATATAGTTTACATGAGGGTCTTGAGTAACCCTAATCTTTATTATTTCTACAATGAAGATAGCCTTGTTAAAGGTGTTCACATAAGGTGTTTGTGAAAATGACTAAGTGAATTATCTAGTCACATATGGTGATGTGTTGAACTAGGTCAATGACCATTAAGTATGAATGATTGATAAATGATGTTGTAAAAGTCTTGTGAGCCATGTATTATGAAATTATGACCTTGTTGAGTTAATAACTAATAAGGGGTTGAAGTCTCTTAATATGAAGATGAACTTGGATTGTGTGTTGAGCTAAAGTGTGGTGAGAATGTCGTATGGGCTTGATAATGAAATGTGAATAGTTTCTTAGGGTCTTGATGACCATAACTTAAATTGTATGATGAATTGAATAAAGGCAATGTCTTATTAAAATGGTTGACCAATAAAGGCTCCCATAAAGACCATGGAATTATGTATAGTGTTGAATTAGTCAAATTGTTAAAGTCCTTAAGTGTTGAATGGAAAGAGTTTTGATGCATGGTCAAAGGGTTAAAGTCCCAATGTCAACTAATGATAGTTGTGATGGCTTGAGGTTGAAGTCCCTTGCTTTGTGAAATGGCTCGAGGTTGATGCCTTTTGTATTACGAAATGGCTCGAGGTTGAATTTCTTTGCCTTATGAAATAGCTTAAGGTTGAAGTATCTTGTCCAATAGAATTGCTCGAGGTTAAAGTCTATTGCATAGAGAGATCTCTTAAAGTTAATGTAACCCACCTTATAAAATAGCTTGCGGTTAGAATCCCTTCACATGGGGTTAGAATCCCTTGTCTAACGAATGGGCAAAAGGTTAGGGTACCATGCCTAAATGAATATGTGTGTGGTTAGAGCCCCTTATTTGAATGATTGTGTATATGGTTAATATCCTTAGATAATGAATGTGTGAGCATGGTTAAAGTCCTTTTTTCTAATGATATGTGATTGTGGTTAAAGTCCTATCCCTAAATAGAATTATTGAAAATAAGTGTGGAAGGTCGGAGTCTTCCAGTTCATGTCTAATGAATGAATGTTCAAGGATGTTGTTGAGCCTTGATTTCTTGATTAACATGTGATATACTATATGTAAGGACAAGTTTGTGGTTATGATTGAATTGATATATTGGCTTGTTGTTGAATAATGATGCTATTTTACCCTTATCCTTGAGTTACATGCTAGCTCTCTAATCGCTAACCATCTCCGAATTCTATGTCCCCATGTGACATAGAAGCTGGAGCACTATCTTCTCTTCCTGCATAGTGATTAGGTGATCGAAGCGGTTTGTGCATTGACCTCATAGTTGTGAGCTTCCTTATTTCAGAAGAAATTCATTCATGTTCTCCTATTTTTAGGTTTAGTCTCATTTTGACTTGGTTTGACTATTGTTGGGGGCTTGTCCCGACATATATTTCTAAACATCGATTTGTATAGAGGTATTGTGGATGACTGTGGACTTGGGTATATTGGCTAGTGTGTTGATATTTTTAAAATGATTAGACATTGTTAAGTTACGACTTCTAGTATTGTTTCTACTATCTTATTATGCGGTCGGGATTCAGCCGACCCTTGTGATTGATGTGATGATTGTGATGGGTTATAGGGGTGACCTCCGGTTCATGTGGGCTTGAGGTGATCATACGACATGGCCCGATTTCGGGTAGTTTCAATATTGTTGTTGTATAACTATATCTCCTTCTTCTTCAAATGTATTGGAACAACCTCCTTATATAATGATGCATATTGATACCATATAATACATATCTAAGTATTCTAAAGTATTGATACATAGTGATTCAATACAATCGTGACAAATACATTTATACTCAATAATGATACTAGTTCTACACACATCATATACAAAAAAATTCTCAATTAATGGTCATGATAATTTAAATAAGGGCATAATAGAAAGATATTGATCAAATTATTCTAGAAAGTTTAAAGTAGCACTCAAAAAGTAATATAAACACACCCAAAAAGAGCAAATAAAAAGGAAAAAATGAAGTATTAAATATTACTTTCTCCGTTCGCTTTTATTTGTCACTTATTAACATAACACACTTATTAAAACATAATTACTAATATAATGAGTTATAATATTGTTCCTATGAATTAATATTTAATTATATGTATTGAATAATAATTTAAAAAATAAGTAATTAATTTTGAAAATATAATTAATTTTTCTTAATTTATAAAAAATAATAAATAAAAATAAAACTTAAATTAAAAAAACTGGCACAAGTAAATTCAAAAGGATGAAGAAGTAAAACTAGCAACAAAATTGCACAATCACGTGATTGTAATTTTAGGATACATTGTAATTTTAGGATACTCCGTATAATTTAGAGTAATCATTGGACGAGAAAATTTGCGAGAAATAGTCGTAATACAAGGCGCCGCCAGTCAAATTGTATGGCCCTACCAATTATGACAAGTTCCTCTATGCCGAGTCACCAACAACCCTTTTCACTGCTTCCTCGAAAGCAGACTCGTCCCATTCAGTACCCTGGACCAACACAACAATAAGAGAAAGTTGGTAACTCCATTGGTTGGAAAAACAAATCAAACAATGAATTTTAAATTTTATTTCCTCCGTCTTTTTACATGTTTTCTTCTTTTTTTAATGTTAATTATAAAATTTAAAATTAAATTATATTAAATTAATTTAATATTTTAAAATTAAAATTAGATATTCAATACTATATGAAAAGCATTATAAATTATATTTTTTAAATATAAAATTTGAAGAAATACATATTAAAATGTTAATCAAAATTTATTGTTTGACACTAAAAATTAAAGAAACATATAAAATAAATGGAGTATACATTAATTTTGATATTTGAATTGTAGCACATAAATTAAAATAAAAAAAACTAATTAATTCGATATAGGGTATAATTTTCTGATAGGATGATTTTTTAATTAATGCATACCCTCCCCGTCTCAAATTATCCTTCTCAAATTTTCTAATTTGATTTCTCATTTTATTTGTCTTTTTTTCATTATCAAGAAGAGACAAAAAAAAAAAATTTACGTTTTACTCTTTGTATTGATTTTTTTTTTTAAATTAAAATGTAAACATTATTTAATAAGGGTACAATAATAAACTAAGTATGTTATTAATTATTTTTTTAATTAAGATATTATATTAATTTGAGAAGAATAATTTGAGATGAAAGAAATATAATTTAAGTAGTTCGAATAAATGTAGGATAGAAAGAGAACCAAAAAGTTGGAAAAAGTTATTCCTGTAAAGAAACTGACATTTCCGTACTTTTTTTCTATTTTGGAGGGCGAAGCCGTTCATAGAAGCCTGAGAGAAGCACTCCCTTCAAAAATTAAAAAAAAAGTTATACGATACTATCCTTGTCCAATTTTATGTATCAATTTTTCATCGTATATGTAGTTTAAGAAATAGGTAGCATTATGTGAAATCTATCAAATTACTTATTTAAAAAAAAAGTAAAAAAAAAAAAAGGAGTCCTATCTTTAAAATTATGTGGGGTCAATAAAGGTAAGCGAAAAATTATTTTGCTTAAATATATATTAAATAAGAAAAAATGACATTCCTTTATAAACGAAGTGAAAAGGAAAGTGTGCCACATAAAATAGGATCGGGAAAAAAATTGATACTTTGATAGTAGATAGTCACTAATTATAAGATTACCTGTACCGAAAAAAAAAAAAGAGAGAAAAACTAATCTCTCCGTTTCATATTAGTTGGCCCCTATTGACTTGGCACATCCATTAAAAAAATATTAATTAGGAATTTATTTTACCAAATTACTCCTATTAATTATGCTTTGAAAATATAAATTTGAGTAAATACACTTTGTTTAGTCATTTAAATTAAGAATAGTATTGGAAGAACATAATAAAATCGTCTTGATTTCATCAAATAGACAACTAAATTAAAACAAATATTTTTAGATAGAAGGTCAACTAAAGCAACACGGAGAGAACAGTAATTATAAGCATACTTACTAAAAGTATGGTAAGATTGGGGAATTGTAAACGCTCATTTGGCTTATTGACCATTTATAAATTTTAGGTTACTTATCAATGTTCATAAATGGAGTAACATGTGATATCTTTTTAGATGGCATGATAGTGTAAAATTTGCCTTCTATAACTTACTCTATTTTAGTATCTTAAGAGAATTAATGACAATATTCTAATGTTCATCTTTTGCGTGGAGAAAATGAGAGTTATGTGAGAATTGGATACGGTTAGTTTCGGAAGCGAGTAGCAACTTATACGTGATCAATCGGTTGTTTGGTACGGTAATACAATAGGCAAAGTTATTTTATAGATTGGGATATTCCATGAGATTCATTTTCCCATCATGCATATATATATATGGGATAATTTGTCACATTATTATTGTACAAATGATGAAATAAATAATTCAAAAACTAATTAATACCCTTAATCAAATGCAAATAAAATAATATTGCATTTATCGTGAGATTAATATCCTAATTCTCACGTACCATATGATCCCTAAGAGTATTGCTTATGAGGAATTCTTGATAATTCTATATATTGTTCTAAACTTCTAATATAACAGTACTCTTATAACTTAGTATGACGAAGCAGTAAAATGTCCCACATTTGCTTACGAAAACGAAAAATACCTTATTCGTTATATTTACACAGACAAAATGTGCTTGGTTTTGTTATTTCGGTCTAGAATCTTGAATTACGTATGTATGAATATCTCAATTCCAATTTGGGTTCTGAACTAGAGAGAAAATTCCATTTGGATATAACATTATAAACATGAAATTTTATATTTTTTAAAAATCTATCTTTAGTAGTAACTTTGATGAAATTATGCAGCATAAATAAAAAGTGAATAGAAAATTATCAAAAAGTACTTCACGTTTGAATTTCTTCTCCACCATTCCTCGAAGGACCGAGTAATGCATCAAAAAATATAATAATCCACTATACACACATATGAAGGCAACTTCAAAACTTAAAAATATTTCCATATACGTAAGTATTATAAAGTTTATAAGGAAAAAACTTTATGCACTAATTCTTCAAAGTAAGCGTAGATTTAAACTTTTTACATTTGTAATATAAAAGAATGTTTATCAGGTCAATAAAAACGAAATATAAGCAACTTCCAGTTATAATCGTTAGTTTTTAAACTTGGAAAATTGTAAGATATCAGGCACAAATGATTAGGCAACCTTTTTTGTTTTGCGTTATCAATGTATATAATTTATATGGAATTAGTTAAAGCGGTCAGTTTGGGAAAGGAAAAAAAGTATACCTCAATTCTAATTCTCAAAGTTATGTGAGTCACCATGGGCCTGGTGTTTGCTGCTGCCGACTCCAAGGTTAGATTGCTGTCAGTTTTCAAGAATTGGAGCAAACGAGTGACCAAATCCAAGACACTGCATTCTCCTCTTACTGAAACTTGCAAGTCCGCTATTCTTGATTCTGATGTTGATTCACCTACATTTATTATTTCAACAGCTACCCTTTCATTTCCATCATATGCACATGAGCTAATTATGGCATTGGATCTCATCTGAGGTTTGACTAATTGTGCTTCCAGCATTTCATTCTTTTTGCTAAGTTCTTCCACTTGACCTTTCAATGAACTTAAGTATTCTGTTGTACTGGCAAGAACTGATGCTTTATCCTTCTGCACAACAAACTAACTGAATCAGTGCTTTGGATCATTTCATTGTAACGTGCATGATGAGTTTTAATTTGTGAAACGCACGCTATAATATGGCTAAAGATGTAATTATATATGTAACCAAAATCATAATTTTCTAACATCTTAATTTTTAGATCAGATGGTCGACGCATACTGGATTACTAATTAAAAAGAATATCTAGTACATGTAAGGAAGCATGTTAATGAACACATATTTGAGTAATCATTACCTTTGTAGCAGGTGGGAGTAAAGATCTAAGTAGTTGAAAGCTATCGTTAAGCTTTTCACGTCTTCGTCTTTCTGAAATCATGTGATGAACCTGAGTGCTAGTGGGGGCACGTGGGTTCGTCTGGATTTGTTCTTGCCTTCTCATCATATTTAAATTCCTGAAGAATGTAATGGATCTTCTCAACATGTTTTCTCGACGAGTTGTTTTGGCTGCTATTTGAACATAATTAGGACCTAAACCTGATCTAAACCTTCTGAATGCAGTGGGTTTTTGATAATGATCTGTTGGTTCATTATGTTCTCGCGATTGGTGAGAGGACGAGGAGGAAGAAGGAGATGTCATGACAGCAAGATACGCTCTTGTCAATGCAGCATCTTCGGTTTCTACTCTCTGGAATTGAATACCTCGGATTTGAGTTTGAGTTAGTGTCGTTTGAATAGCTTGCTGCTGGTGGTATGGCATGGCGGTGGCAGAAACTGGTCTTGTGGTCTTCTCGGGAAAGGCATCCACTCGTGGTGGTTCTGGTACATACGACGCGCTTGCAACATTGAATAGAAGCGATGAGTATTCTCCCGGGCTATCGAGAGAGAATGATGAAGATGATGATGGCCTATTTTGGTCCATTGAGAGCAATGGCTGATGATGAGGAAGCCCTGATATTGCTGCCGCCGCTGCTGGACTTGACAAATATTCGGGAAACAAGTGTTTCATCCCCAATTCCAAGTTTACCTTTATAATACAAGTAGTTTTTGTGTTTTATATATATATTTAAGTACATATATTGAAAGAACAGATTCTTGAAATAAATAAAAGTAGGTCATACAAACTTACTTGATGGCTAGAAGTCATTCCAAACTCAATTTCTCCTATGCTGCACGCCATACAGATAGTTGTCTGAAGTTAAAGATAAAATCAGAAGATAAAAGTTTCATCCCCAACCACATTATTTTATACTTTATCTATATGGATCATGGAGTAAAATTAAACTTGTACAAACCTTGATCCCAGCTTCCTGCAACATTAATCATATATTTAAAGGTTAGCTTAATTTTTTTACAAATAAAGTAGTGAAAAAATAAATCTATTATATTATTTATCACAGTCAAGTAGTACCAGATAGAATTGAAGCTGCACTGGATTGGAAGCATGTGATTGAAGATCTGTAAACTGCAGTTCCATGTAAGGGAGATTGTTCTTGAATGCGAGTCCTGGAATGCGGCTGCAGGTGAATAAATAAACTTACTTAGAACAATTACTCTCTTTAATTCTTGCTTCTATATTTCCATCCATATATATCATGAATGTTTATCAAATTACCTACCCATTATCCATGCTAAGCCATGAATGCTTATATTCTTCGAATAACCTCTGGGCGACATCATTTTCCCCGTTGTAGATTCCACCCAAGGACATGAAAGTGCTACAAATTGAAATGAACTCACATTAATTAGAAGTAAGAGCTCTAGTTATGAAAATGCAGCAGGTAATTAGAAGAATGTTTTGGGCATGTATGTATATGTCTCTATTTTCTTGTGCTTGAACATGTAAGGCTATAATGAGAGGGGATATTAAAGAAGTAATCTTACTTAGAAGGCTGAAAGTATTGCCAGAGGCATATGTAAGAGCAACCAAAGGACTCCATTATCTTTAACAGAAAGTCGGCACGGTCTCCTTCTTCAAGGAAGAAGATGGAGTCCATGTATCAGCTCCGACAAAAAAGAAAATTGCTATATATGCTTACTACATGAGAGGTTGGCTGATGCTACAGTTTGGTTTTCATACTTCTTAAGATTTGCATGTCAAAGTGCTCTGTAGAAAAATTGAAACATATATATTTATGTGTTTCAAGAAGTTATGGATGCACTCAAAGAGGTAGAAAGGTGTCATTTGAATCTTGACAGCTAACAGTATTGGCTACCTTTCCTATCTGGTGGTAGTTTTGTAGGGGAGATTGAAGGAGCGATTTGAAAAGTAGTACTAAACGAGGGTTGGGAGGATTGCATAAGTAATCATAAAGAGTTTAAATTTGGTGTGCCATTGGTGTATCTTTTTTGATTTTTATCTGTTGTAACATATTATTCATTTTTATATTTTTACTTGAGAAAATGGAGGACCTGCTACAATAGATAAAAGTCATCTGATAGTGTAAAAAAAATTACACCAGACAGTGCACCAAACTTAAATTCTTATCAGGAAAATGATGAAAAGGACCCCACCAAACAAAAGAGCCACAGTTTTAATATGTGAGAAGCCAAAGTATTACATGACAGACAAAAGTTGTGTTGAGGATCCTCGCAGATTTTGTCAAGTAAGAATAATGAGTCTCACTATCATAAAAAGAAGTCAAAGTCTAAGATACCTTATTTTTCTCTCCAATTCTTTCTTTTTTGGGTATAGTTACTTTGCAATATGTTCATATTTTGATTTAAATATATTTTTGATTTATTTACTCTAACAAATTTATTACTTCTTTATTTTAATATTCAATTCATCGAAAGTCCTCAGTACCAAACACACCCTATATGTATTAAACTTTTAAGTTAGATAACTGTTATGTAATAAGAAAATGAAAATTATTTTTGATAAAGCCAAAATTGAATAACCAATAATGAAATTTATCTTAATTTTTTTTTTTCACATCTAGCTTTCAATTTTAAATAGACGTTTGACCATGAAAGATAAGAAAATATATTCACTTTATTTAAATTTTTAAAGTTGAAAATAGAGTTGAATTGTATTTGATTATAGTATTTGAAGTTGATATTAGAATTTAAATGTATTTTTAAAAAAAAAGTGAAAATAAATTTAAAAATAGAATTTTATGAAACTGAAGTTATTTTATGAAAATAAAAAATAATTTATTTTTAAAATAAAAAAATAAGTGCAATCAAAAATGGTGAAAACATCTAGTGAGATGGTTTTTAAATTTTCAAATACAACTTCAATTTGTATTTGATTTATTTATGACCAAATAAGTATTCCGGAATAAGTAAAAATGCATTCTGAAATATAGTGAATACTATTTATGGCCAAACGATTTTTTTTTTATCTTTATTATAAAAAGTATAACCAACACAACTCCAATTTCAATTTTAAAATTTATAAAGTAATTTTTTTTATTTCATGACCAAATATCCATTACTGCTTTTTGTTGTCCTTTGATCTTATAATTGTGTTATTTTAATTTGTGTAATGAAATGATGAGTAAATTTAAATTTTAAAAATTAAAACATCCTATTTTAGTAAAGAGGTGAATTGAAAGAGGATATTGCAAAATAACCATATAAAAAAAATATATATATAAGAAAGAAAAGAAATAGAGAGAGAAATAGGGCATCTAAACCTTTGACTCCTTTTTGTAATAGTGGGATCCACTATTTCTATCTGGCAAAATTTGAGAGACTCTTACACAATTTTTATCCGTCATATTATATTTGAACCTCTCACGTATTAAAATTTTCCTATGGGGCACTACAAGTCTTTGAGAAGGTTAAGGGGGCATAGAAGAAAAGTAGTAAAGGAATAATAATATAAGAAGAAATTTTCAAAGGAGAAGAAAATTAGATTTGGAAAAGTAGGGGGGAGAAACGAATTGTAGCCAGCCAAGATTGTGGAGAAGTAATGGTCAAAGTCCACAGAAGGTAAAAGTTTGAATTAAGTCAAGGGAGGATGGCAGAAAGTGACCCTTCCTAATTTTTCTTTATGTAATTGTTTTTGGATAATTGCACTAACCTGACCGGATATCCCACAATCTCTCTTTTCGGTCTTTGAAATTTCAGAAAGATCTCACTTATTTGAAGAAAAAATTAGTTTAATAATTTTGTATTACTAAAAATAAGAAATACATTTGTTAACCAGTTTAATAAAAAATTAGAAAGACTACAAAGGTAAAAAGAAAAACATCATACCGATGAACATCATTTAAATGTAATTTTTTCTCTTTAAATATTCGTATTTGAAATTTTCTTTATGCATGACATTGATGATGATAATCATAAATATTTTAGTATTTTATTTTATACATAATACATCCTTAGAAAAGATTTTTTGACATACTATTTAAATATGGCCATTGTAGATGGACAATTTTATAAAGGGTAAATTATAATGACTGTTATTATTACTATAGGTAAAATATTTTTATAGAGAAGTAAAATATAAAATAGAATGATCTAAGTTAATAAATGAGCGGATCAATAACCAGTACAAACTTGGCAGGTTGGTGGAATTATGATTGCATGTGTTTTATTCCTTTTCGACTATTTAAATCATTTTAAAACCTTAAATAAAATTTTGAAACAATTTAAGAAATTATAGCGTCTCACTTAATTTATTTGAAAAGAAATTAAGAAAACTTTTTAAAGAAAATTCTAGGTAAGATGTTCTTATTAACATTTTAAGAAGGTTTTTAAGGCACCTAAAACGTTCGCTAACTTGCGGTTATCCAGACTATTTAAAAACCACTTTTGACTAACTTTGAAAAAGAGAAGTTGATTTTTGGAAAGAAAGTGATTTAGGAAAAAAAACTTGTGTAAAATCAGTTTGACGACTTAGTAGGGAATTTAACTAGGTTTGAAGGAACAAATAACAAATAAACATAGAAAAGGGAAAGGAGAAAATTACGAGATTTAGACATTTAGTCTCAAATCCACTTGCACCTGTCCTAAATTAATTTGGACTTATAGCCACTTGCACCTGTCCTAAACTACTCACTTTGGGTTTTTGGTCCATCCTCACCTGTTCTAAACTAGTCATTTTGGGCTTTCAACCCACAACCACTTTACCTGTATTAAATTACAACTTTAATTTTGAGGCCCAAATGAATGAATAAATAAATAAATAAAAATTGAGGCCTTTTCAAGTCTTCCTAGTGTCTTCATCAATGGGTTTTAACCCATTTTCTTATTTCATAGTATCAACCTCTTTATCCAAAAATTAATTTGTCTTGAAATAATTGAAGAGGTCGACTCAAAAGACGGGCCTTATTGGCCTATCATGAAATGCAAAGGAAAAAGAATCCGTTCGGACTCCCAGCCAATTTTCATGCAAAAATAAAAATAAAGAACATTAATACATGATTAACAAAAGAAACAAGATAGGATAAGGAAAAAAAAAGTAAAGGAAGTAAACACATGATCAATCAAAGCGAAGGAAAATAAAAAGAAAAGTAACATACGGTTAACTAAAAAAAAAAAGCAACATGACAAGGATCTTAAATAATCAAAAGTAGATTGAAAATAATAAGACATATTCATATCAATTCAAATAACAAGTTCAACCAAAATAGAAAAATTAAAAGTAGTTAATACATGATCAACCAAAGAATGAAAGAAAATATAAAGAAAATTAATACATGCTTAGCTAAAAAAAGCAACAGGACATGGGTCTTAAGTAATCAAAAGTCGATTGAAAATAAATAACATATTCATATCAATTCAAATAACAAGTTCAACCAAAATAGAAAAATTAATAGTTAATACATGATCAACCAAAGAAAGAAAGAAATCATAAAGAGAATTAATACATGCTTAACTAAGAGCAATGTGGCATGGATCCTAATAAATAATCAAGAGCCGATTGAAAATAATAAGACACGTTGATATCAATTCAACAAAAAGGGATACATGCAATTTAAAAGAAATAGATCTTACATTTCAGCTAATTCAATATTTCTCAAAAATGGCAAAAAGCAGATTAAAAAATATGAAGACAAAACATGTAACACCTTCCTAACTATCTTGAAATAATCATTTAGACATGTGAAGATAAGATAAACCCAAATTCGAAAAGACTAATCAAAAGAAAAAGAGAATAAATATCTAGGCAAAAGTTATTTAGTCCAAAAAAAAGACTCGTTCTTGAAAATATAGTTACACTCTGGGCGAGTTAATTTCAACATTTCGGACAGAAGAGAATATGCTTTATTCTTATGCTGAAACTAACTCTTCTTTGGTATTTTCAAACTTAAAAAAAGAGAGTCTTTTTGAAAATAGAAAAACGAGATCCCAATGAGCAACGTCTAAACAAAGAGAAAATCAATTAGATCCTTTTAAGACACACAAGCTTCTTAAAAAAAAAAGACTACAAAGACAAAAAAAAAAATCAAAGGAAGGGAAAACTGAATAGTTCGCAAGTAACACAGTTTAAGGAAAATCATATATTTATTGCATTCAAACATGTTTAGACAATTTTACTTAAAAATATGAAGAAAATCCAGCAAAAATACATAAATACGTTTTTTTTCGATCGTTTAGGCCCTTTACACTTTTTTTTCGATAAATCACAAAGATTCTTGCTTGAAAATGTCATAAAGGAGCTTTCAGTTGAGAATAATGAATCCAAATCTTCAATAAAATAATTTTCATGCTAACACAAGAATTTGAACTACCACAAGGGGTGCTATGCTAAAGTAATAAGCTTATACTTATAATAAATAACATTCAAGCTGAAAAGGAGAACTAGCGGTTGAAAATGAAAAAAATATTTAAACTAAAAATAAACAATTAAAAGAAGAGTTGAGGTGAGAAGACATTCGATTAGAAGTAAAAGAGGGACTATGGTAAGAAAACATTCGGTCGTGGAAAAGAGAAAACTTGATCACATGACGACATTTTAAATTTCAAATACAAGTCTAACCGAACAAAATTCAACATGTACAGAAAATAAAAATATAATCTTGAATGATGACATAAAAATTAGAAGAACAGTAACAGGTTGATGGTAAACTAAGATAGGACTACAAAAAATTAAATTGAATTTGAGCAAAGCTGCACATGAAGAAATTCATCGATTTCTTCTTTAGAATACCCATAAATGTTAAAAATTATGGCTTTCTAAGACACCCAAATTAAACACAGTAATCAAATAATCTCAAGAAAGAAAACTTTTCAAATGAACCTCTAATTCATACAGAGGAGGCAGTACAGAAAAAGAATTCACATGATGAAATGACCGGTAAATCGGGCATTATTTGATAAAATGAAATAAACTAGTTACGATGATTTCTTCAAGAAAACACTTAACTGAAATTCTATAGCCTTGTAAGGCTTCTATAGTACATAATCCCAATAGATAATGCTAATAATTGAAATCCTACTGAACTACTACAAAGAAACGGAGAAGAAAACGAATAAGAGAAAGTGAAAACAAAATGAAAGTTTGCCTATCTTAGAGCAGAAAAATGGGACTTCAATATTTCTACCGAGTAGAAATCACCATCGAAAAGCTGCATTTCCACTTCAAGAACTTCGATTGGCCGACGACATTTCACGATTTTTGTACTACAATTGAACTCTTTGCTCAAAGCTTTTTCTAAACCTTTACGGCTTGGCCCTTTTAAGCTCAAGCCTCAAGGGTTTAGAAAATAGGGATAAGGATAATGTGAGGTGGATTTTGTACTATTCTTATAAAAAATTGAATTTCAAACTACAAAAAAGGATGAGTTGTTCATTGTCATACATTTTCTATCACTGATTGTATACAAATTTTTATTGTGCAGGGTTTGGTTCGGGTTTCGCTGTTGTACGCGGGTGGTGATTTCAAGTTTTGTTGTTCGAAGTTGTTTTCGTTGATTGTGAAACTGTTGGTCGATGTTGTTTACGTGGAATTGTTTCTCAGTGTTGGAGACAAGAAATGGGTTAAAGGGGAAAAAGAGAATTGGGCTGGCGGGTCGAGCAATGGACTGGGGCAGTGTTTGGCTAGGGTTATTGGGCTGCTCTTATTGGGCTGGGATACTGGGGAGTTGGGTTTATTTTTAGGAAAGGGTAGATTAGGATAATTTTGGAGTTATTTTAAAAAAAACCCTAATTAGATCAGAAGTTAGCCAATTCTACTTTATTTTTAGCTAAATTGAAAATCAATTGGCCAATTGTGTTGTAATTGTAGCCAACTTGATTTCAATTATGGACGAATTTAATAGATTGGTTAAATTAAATTGAAATTTGATATGAAATAATACCTCATTTAATCTCAAGCTTCTTGATTTAATCAAAATTTAATAAATATTTCTTCAAATAAATTAATTTGAGAATAAATTATATTCGAATCAAGATTTTAACCATTTGAATTTATTTTCAAGATAACCTTTGATTAAAATTTGATCTTTTTGTAGAAAAATATTTAAGTAGAAAATTATATGATTTTGTATATGCAAATACGGAAAAATATTTAATCGTTACTTAAAATGGCAAAATTAGCTAGAAAAATACTTTGAAATCTTTTATTCAAAAAATAACGGTTGTAATTTTATTTAAAATCGAAGAAACTCAAATTTAAACTTAGTTGTGAAAGGAAAAAATTAGGTGTCAACAATTGCCCCTCCCTTTGAGTAGTGTGGATGCAAGTAATCCTGGGCAAAGGGAATTTGACGTTCCTAATTTTTGTCCGACCACAAATTCACTTCTAAAAGAGGTTGGTTTTCGCACAAGTTTTATGGAATCGTGGCCGTACCTCGGTATTAGGTTTTCTACATATTTTAGGTTACATGAGAACTCAGGCTATTTGTAGTTCACAACACTTGATTTTAAGCATGATTTTTAAAGAATTCACAAGCTGTTCTAATTTTTGATTTTTAGTGAATAAAAAATCTTGGAATAAGCGGATTGGAGGAAGGTTGGAATGCAATTGAGTTTTCTATATAGATACCAGCCTACATATCCCAGTGTTTAGGGAATTAAGCGGCTTATAGTTTGACTCGATCGGTAGAGAAGATAGACTTTTATTTTAGACAATCTTTGGCTCAGGATGAGTGACAAGTCGCTCGAGTTATCAAAAAGAGGCTTGTAACATCTTAACCATGAATGCGGAGCCCTTCACATCCATGAGTAAGAATTTATCCGGACATAATTTCCAAATCTCTAAGTGTGTTGTCACTCAGATATGAAGAAAAGAGAAGGTTACCCTATGTATGAGTTTAGAAATATCCCGAAGGTGAAGCTAAAACTAGAATATCCCAAAATACCCATATGCCTGCTAATAAGAGTGTGGTTTAATGATGGTGGCAATTATCCTTTAGCTTGAATCTAAAGAGTTTGACGTCTTTTCTAGACTATGTCCCATTTTGATGCTAAGAAAAAGTTCCACGATATGCTGCGTCCTTTTTGGAGTCGTCTGCACCTGTGGTTTTGATTTGACATTTTCATTCTTTCGGATGCTCTCAACAATATCTCAAACAACAAATGTTAGTAATAAACATAATTTACGAAAGAGGTATATTGTATTTTTGCCCTATCTCGTGTGAGTTGTTATCTGAAAAGTGAAGTCGTTCTCTCATGTACCTATTTAGTGGGTGATAATTTGTAATAAAAAACATAACAACACTCTTGGTTGTTGAATAAAATAGTTCTTTTGTCGATTAAAGATGTCTTCAAAATGGGGTGACCCTCTCAGACACTGACAATGCTCTATGTAGAACGCCATGCAATTGTGTAATCTTATGCTGATGCGAAAATCCTTTTGGTCACTTGTAATGCTTTTTGTATATGGAATGATAACCTTTTCTACTATTGATCATGATCCTTTGTATGTGACCTCGGGTAAGTCTTGCATATCTTTCGTATTAATATGACATATAGATTTCCCTTGAATTATCAATCTTTGGATAGTCTTGCGCATAATTTGATGTTGGATATGACGCAACTTACAGATGTCCCTTTGAGTTGATGGCTTTTTAGGTAATCCTGCATATTATACGACCTTGGATAAGAGATAACTTACAGATATCCCTCGAATCACTAGCTCTCAGGTATTCCTACACATTATCTGACATTGGATACAATATGACTTATAGATATCTCTTAAATCAATTGTCTTTGGGTAATCCTGCGCATAATCGATCTTGGATATGACTTGTCTTATAGAAAACCCTTTGACATATCAATTTGGTAATTTCACATATTCTCTAGTAAGGATTTAGTTGCGGCTTAGAGATAATTTTTGGACTATTGATTTTTTGGTAACCTTGCACACTATCCAGTTAGGATGTTGTTTCGACTTACGGATGACCTATGGACTATCAACTCATAGGTAATCTGACACACTATTCTATTTCAAATTATGTGGCTTATAAATGACCCTTGAACTATCAATTTCTAGGAAATCTCATATGTCGCTTACTGAAATACCATTCACTTCGCTTCTTGTAAAATTTTGAGAATGAATTTTTGGTCTTCCTGCTATTGAGTGCTCCTTTTGATTGTGTATTTATTATGCCGACTCCATTGAATACACCTGCACTCAAAGTAAGTGTTTAGTAAACACAAATTCACTTTTTCTAGCGACTATTTTCTAGGAAAGTTCTAAATAAAGTATTCATAAAGAGGATAAAACGCCTTTGTTTGTCATTCACGATCTCTTGAAATGATATAGACAATTCAAAAAGTCCTTGAGGAATGGGTGTTGAACCCGTCTTTTGGGCTATCTAAAAATACCATTCATAATCATTATATGCTTTAGTGTAATTCCCAATTTGCTTGAGACTTTTCAAAAAACATTTCCACTTTGTGTATTGATCCTTGCATCCACAGAAAAATGGTTAGTTTTGAGTGAAAATTACTCCGTGTTGACCTCCTTAGATCTTTGGTTTGCTCCATGACATCTTTTGGGTGCTCCGTCATGTTTGGACTTTCACCCTGGCTCCCCGTTCCAATAGATGCTTGGGCAACCACTAAATAAAAAGATGTGTAGAGATTTTCCAAAATAGTCTTAATTTTTTTTAAAAATTAGTTTTAAAACTTTTGTAATAACTTTTAGAAAATATCTACCAATCATGTCATATACTAACTCAAACGAACGTCTTGCTCTTAAGGCTCGACTATATCCGACATCTGATGGAGGATTTCCAAAGACTCATCATCATTGCCAGAGAGTTCTATGAAGAGTTTTGTCATGGCGGGAGATTTAGCCTATCTAGACTTTGTCGAAGCAGGTGATTTCTAAAGCTTACCTTTGACCTCTGGTGCTGAGGGATTTGAAATATATTACTTTGGTTGAAATTTTGAGGCCTTCCTTAAAAATTTTGCTCTAGTTTAATGTTATTTGAGATAATCTCAGTTTGAGAGGATTGAAGTCTTTATTGGTCTTTGTTCTCTTGGTTAGATAATGATCTTCTTCTTTTGAACTTTTGAGATTCCTTCTTGAAAATTTTGTCCCAGTTTTCATTTCTTGGGGTTGTATGAATGAGCCATTACGGTGCCTATGTATCCCATTGAAGCAGGAATTAGGTCAAAAATAGTTCAGGACTACGCTAGGGATGTATAAAAAAATCTAAAGATTTGACCGAAGCCGACATAGGCAATCTATGTATCTCATTCTTGAGAATGTATGTCATCACGTAGTTTATACATGAAAGGGAAGCATAAATTCTCCTAAGGGGTTGACCAAAGCTGACATAGGCCGCCTACGTATCCCTTTCTTGGGAATTTTTACATGAAAGGGAATGGATTCTAGGTAATTACATATCACAAAAAACAAGTACTTCCGTGGAAGCGATTACAACTAAACAAAGGAAATAATAACAAAAAAAACTTCGTCAAGCATAATATCTCTATACCACATCGGAATTGATTGGTTTGGTCCACTCTTGACCATCCATCTCAGATAGGATTAGGGCTCCTCTGGATAACACCTTTCGAACTATATATGGCCCTTGCCAATTTGGAGCAAACTTGCCTTTTTATTCTTCTTGGTAAGGGAATATGTATTTGAGAACCAATTGCCTAACTTCAAATTTTCAAACTCTTTCATTCTTGTTGAAGGAAAGGATCATCCTATGTTGATGCAACTGTCCATGACACATGACAACCATTCTCTTTTCATCAATCAGCATGAGTTGTTTATAGCGAGAACGAACCTATTCTTTATTTCTTAATCTGATTTCTTGAATAATCCTTAATAAAGGTATTTCAACCTCGACAGGTATCACAACTTTATTCCCATAAGCAAGTTGATAAGGAGTTGCCTCAATTGAGGTTCAAACTATTATGCGATACCCTAGTAGATTATAAGGCAACATCTCATGCCATGATCTATCATTTTCAACCATTTCCTTAAGATCTTTTTGATATTCTTATTGGCGGTTTCCACAACTCCATTCATCCGTGAAAGATATGTAGTTGAGTTGCGATGAACAATATTGAACTGATCTCAAATCTCATACATCAATTGATTCTTCAAGTTAGCCCCTTTATCAGTAATGCTTGATTCTGGCACCCCGAATTGGTAAATCAAGTTGTTCTTGACAAACTCTTCAACCACCTTCTTGGTCACAACTCTATAAGAGGCAGCTTCTACCTACTTAGTAAAGTAATCAATAGCAACCAAAATGAATTTATGCCCATTTGATGTCAGTCGGTCTATTGGTCTAATAACATCCATAACCCACGATACGAAAGGCAAAGGTGAACTCATTGCATAAACCTCATGTGGAGGCATCCGAATCAAATCTCTGTGTATTTGGCATTTTCAGCACTTTTGCACATACTTGCTACAGTCATTTTCCATAGTCATTCAAAAGTAACTAGTTCTAAAAATCTTTCTAGCAAGTGCAAACCCATTCATGTGGGTCCTACAGACTCCTACATGTACTTCTTTTATTAGTTCGGTAGCTTCCGCGACATTAACACATCTTAGGAATCCTAAGTTTGGAGTTATTCAAAAAATAATTTCCTCACTTGGAAAATAATTCTTTGCCAAACGCCAGATTGTGTTTTTCTAATTGTTGTTGGCCTCCTCAGGATACGTTCCATATTCTAAATACCTCTTAATATCAAAGAACCATGTCTTTCCATCGGCTTTTTCTTCGCATGTGCATAATGTGTGGGTTTCTCCTTTAAGCTTATTTCTATGGGATCGATGTAACTCTGATCTAGGTGTTTAATCATGGAGATATAGTATCCAAAGGCTCAGTAAACTTATTTTGCATCCTCGGGATATGTATGAAATCAACTTCATTTAGTCTTTCACACAAATCCTATGCCAGTTCTATATAAGGGGTAATCTGGGAGTTCTTTACTGCCCATTATCCTCGTACTTAGTGAATTAGTAAATCTGAGTCTGCAATGACTAAAAATTCTTGAACACCTATGTCAAGTGTTAAATTAAGGCATAAGATGTAAGCCTCATATTCAACCAAGTTATTGGTGCATGGGAAGCATAATTTAGCAGTTTCTGGATAGTGTTGGCCTGTTTCTAACATAAGAACTACTTTAATTTTCGAACCCTTGAAGTTTATTGATCTATCAAAAAACAATCTCCATTTAGGATATGTTTCTCCAATGTCTTCTCCCACAAATAAAATCTCCTTATCTAGGAAGTAAGTTCAAAGTGGCTTTTATTCATTATCAATCGGATTCTTAACTAAGTGATCCGCTGAGGATTGCCACTTGATTTTCTTTTGAGTCACATATATGATATTAAACACACTCAGCAACATTTTCCACTTTGCTAACTTTCTCATGGGAATGGCTTTCTGAAATATATACTTCAATGGATTGATTCTAGAAATGAGATATGTTATGTATGAGGATAGATAATCCTTCAACTTTTGTGTGACCCAGGTCAAAGTACAACATGTCCTTTCAACAAGAGTGTAGCGAGCCTCATATGGCTTGAAAATTTACTCAAGTAGTAGACTGATTTCTCTTTCTTATTGGCCTTGTCATGTCGCGCAAGGACACACCCAAAAGTATTTTTTTGGATTGGCAAGGAAAGCAACAATGAAATTCCTTCCCTTGGTGGAACCAAAATGAGAGGAGCAGAAAAATAATCCTTGATTCTATCAAAAGCCTTCTGACATTCTCCTATCCATGCATTCAATGAATTTTTCTTCAACAACTTGTGAATTGGCTCTCATATGATCGTCGATTGGGAAATGAACCTGGTAATGTAATTCAAACACCCAAGAAATTTATAACCTCTTTCTTGGTCCTTGGTGGCGGTAGATCCTGAATTGTCTTGTTCTTTGATGGGTCTAACTCCCTTCTACTGACTGTGAATCACAGTAATTTCTTAGCTGACACATGATGTGCTATAGTAGCACTTTTGATGCTTAAAACAAGGTAAGGTTATTTTGTTTGATATGATGCATTTTGGATTTATTTTGTAGGAAACAATGTTTTAGATGATTAGTTCGTGAATAAGGTGTTTTTGGTAACTTTTTGGAGCAATTATGGATATTCGGGATATTTTTCAGCTTGTTTATTATCAAATCATGTTCAGGAATCGAAGAAGGCTGAAAAGATGACTCCCAACACTTACCAAGTCAACATGTGGATGCATGTAGGATCTACGGATTACATGTAGACAAAGCAAGTACCAGAAGTCCAAAATCCTGAGATCTGAACTTGTAGGATTTTTGCTCTCGATACCTGCGCCTTGTGTCAGGACTGCAGGTACTACTTGCGCCCAATACCAGACCACGGGAGCAGACCACATATGGCCACCAACCAGATTTTCTCTTATTTTATTCGGGATTTGGTTTTAGGGTTTTGTTATGTACTATAAATACCCTTTATGTGTTTTTAGTAGGAGTTATTCACTTTTGATATTCACAAACAAATTTTGATTCCAAAATCCAATTTAGATACTGGGATTTTCTTGTATTGACTTTGGTGCATTAATTCAATTATGGTTGTGGATTTTATAAAATCTTATTATTGTGATTTCATCCATGATTTTGAATATGAATGTTATTGATTTCTTCACAAGCATGAGCGGCTAAAACGCATAGCTAGGATTGTTGAAACCATGGAAAATTGATGAAGTAGGGGAAGTTATTTCGTTGTTCTGAACTGATAGCCATGCATGTATTGCTTTATCTTCGGTATGATAGTTTTCTTAATGGGTACACATATTAGGATCCCACCTAGATATTGCTACTTACTCCAAAAGAGGATCAGTGACTAGGAAAAGATAAAAATAATTGTAATTTGGAGTTTAACTATCCATCCACACTTCTTAGTTGTATCTTAGTAATATGATTAGGTTTCATCTAATAAATAGAGACTCAAAAGGTAATAGTTAACTGGAATCAAGATAATGGTTAGTAAGGCAACATCCTGAGACTCTAAAGGTAAAAGGTGAAATCCTTTTTCTCGTCCAAAAGACTGCAAAAGGTACATACCTTATCGATTCTGCATGCGAAGTATTGCATTAGTTCAAAAAATCATGATAAGCCTGTGGAGTTGAGAAGCAAGGGGAAACACAATCCTAGTGTTCACCTATATTGATTACAACCATAGTCAATATAGTTACTTTCTAGAGATTACTACATAAAACCCCCTATTTACTTTTCTTGTTTCGCTCGTTGACTACAACTAATGAGATCTGCAAAACTACATGTTCCCCTGGGATTCGACCCCAACCTCTATTGAATTACTGTATTTTGAAAGTGACCATATCATCAACTAATAGGAGTTGTTATTTTGATGTCTTAAAATTTTTTGCACCATTGCTGGGGAACACGATGTTGATTTGTGATTTGAAGTTGTTACAATTTTTGGGTTTTTCTTTTTGTTCTTAGTTGGGCATATGCCGGTGTATGACTAGAGCATGGAGTAGTGGAAATCCCTTACTCCCACTGAATCAGAATCTAAAGAGGATCCTATAAATACCTAGTAGGATGTCTGAGCATAAAAGAAATAAACCTCCTAAAGGGGTTTGTGATGTTGTACCTTCTACTTATCCCGAAGTGGTACAGGATATCATTGATCGATAGACCAGTGAGATATTAGCTCAAGATAAAGCTGAGAGTAAGGCAATGAAAGAATCTCAGTGAGCAGCTAAGGAGACAAATCTAGATAAGCAGAGACAAGCAACTTACCGCTAAGCAGCACTTGGTGGAAACTAGAACAGAGCTAGAGTTTCCCGTGTTTAAGTAATCCCAACATATCAGTGTGTGAAACTATATATAGATGATGAAGAAGATTTGGAATACATTAAGCCGTTAGAGATTGGAGCCATAGTTCTTCCTATTTTACCCCCAGGCATCAAGTTTGACATCACGAGTGCAATAATCCAACATCTAAATCTGAAGGGTGTGTTGTAGGTCATCCTACAGATGATGAAAACTTGCACCTTGCCAATTTTCTCAAGATCTACAGTTCATACAAAAATCCAGGGGAGAATCAAGAAGCACTTAGACTGAGGATTTTACCTTTCGCACTTATAGAAGAAGTGTCTTTATGGTTAGGGGAACTACCAAGAGGATCTATCACTTTATGGAATAAGTTGTGCAATTAATAATTGAATAGGATATTTCCTCCATCAAGGATATTGTAGCTCAAGGATGAGATTTATAAATTCAGATAGCTACAGTCAAAATCTATGTACAAGTCTTGGTTTAGGTTCAAGAAGAAGCTGACTATGTGCCCAATCATCGGTTATCAGGGACGACCTTATTAGAGATATTCTACAGAGCCCTGACCACCAGCTTTAGAGCCATGGAAGAAACCATATATGAAGGAGCTTTTATGATACTATGCTGGGAGGCAACTTTAGAGTTGTTAGAACAAATCTCACTCACTAACTGAGGGTGGAAAACTCAAGAGGCTAAGAAAAAATCTGGCATTTATGCTATTAGTGCCTCCTGTTACCAGAAAGTAGCTGATGACATAGTAGCTCAAGAGATTTCATTTCTAAGAATTGATCCTGGGATACTTATAAAATAGCTTGTAGCAATGACTTTAGAAAAGGTGAATCTAGTAGCAACATAGGGGTCAACTTTCAAAGCTTACGATTTAAAATTAAATGAGGAAGCAAATTATCTGGATCATCAGTTGGTGGGTTTCCGAGCCCAAGGGCAAGGGAACCAAGGTCGAAACTATTATGACAGATATAGAGACCATAGCGAGATGGTGATCAAAGAAAGAAGGATGACTACTGAGAGAAGAGAGATAGGTATATTCTACCTGGTAGATGAGATACAGAATCTAGAATAGAAGAGATGTTGGCTAAGTTGGTGAAGGGTCAGGGAAATCAAGAGATCAAACTTAAGGAGATTAAGACTAACATTTCAGGATTTACCTAGAAGGTTGAGTCACATGCCACTACAATCAAGCAGTTGGAGCACCTATTTGGGAAAATGTCTGCAACTTTAAACCAGAGGCAACCAGGTACCCTTCTGAGCAACACGGTGTAAAATCTAAAAAAAATGGTCATGTACTTGCTATTACCACGAGGAGTGGTATCACTACTATGGATCCCTCATTACTTATTATAGAAACTACTGATAATGAGACAACTATTGTTGAGTCTGAGAAGGTAACAGGTTATAATATTAAAGCTACTGAAGATAAAGTTAAGGGTCTGGTCATTGAGCCAGAAATCAGATAAATTTTGATACCGCCCCCACCTTATCATCGGAGATTAAGGAAAAAGAAAGAGAAAGGTAAGTTTAAGCGATTCATTAATATGCTAAAGAATGGATCTTGAACATACCTCTTCTAGAGGTGTTGGAGTAGATTCTTGGATACGCCAGGTTCATGAAGTAGTTTGTCACCAGGAAGAAAGGAGCGACATTTAAGGATGTTGATGGTATGCACCACTATAGTGCAGGCATGACTAGGTCTTTGGTGTAGAAAAAATATGATCCAGTGCATTCACCTTAACAAGTACTATTTGGTTGCCAGAGCATTGTATGATTTAGAAGCCAACATTAATTTGATGCCACTGGCTGTATTCAAGCAATTGGGCTTGAACCCTCCGAAATCGACTTCGATGCTGCTATTGATGGCTAACCGCACAGCAAAGAAGCCTGTGGTAATCTCTTTTAACGTTATATTGATGGTGGATAAGTTCATATTTTTGACTAACTTTGTCATCCTATTCTGTGAGATTAACACTGAGATGCCCATTATATTGGAAAAATCGTTTATGGCCACAGGCAGAGATATGGTTGACATGGAGAAAGGTGAGTTAAAATTCCAAATTAATGGTGAGGAGGCTACATTCAATATTCGAAAGTCAATGAAGTAGCTAACCGACATAAGGGTAGTGTCGGTGATTGAATGTATTGATATCCCTGGAGGATATTCCTGTGGGTATCTTGATGAATTCTGAGTAGTCAAGATACTCGCGTTGTGCCGTAACGTTAAATAAAGCATTGTGATAATGCTCAAATTACACTCTTGAATGGGTATAAGCGATCAATGTCAATATAAAACCCAACTAGGTTGGGGTTGAATCCCACAGAAAATATGGTGTGAACTCAAGTTGTTTGCGATTTAATCCACTGATAGTTTAATGTTTCCTGAAATGAGGGGTTTAGGTTTAACAAGTTGTTGTTTGTCACTTTACTTTTGGTGTTTATAAATCAAGAGTTTATGAAATAACTAGAATTATGTTCACTAAGGCTTTCGAAACATGACAAATGCTAAAAGTGGTTCAAGAATCTCACGGTGGGTAGGATAACAAGCTATCTTTATTGATTTTATGCTTAAATGTCTCTCGATCTACTTAAGCGTTTAATTACCTAATCCTCTCAGAGTTAGGGAATTTCTATTTACTACCCATATTTTACCTCAGGTTAACCAACCTTGTTACAGTGCTGATTATTAAACGAAGTATTTTGGAGTCCCTGTTGATAATTCGCTTCCTACTATATTTCATTTCTTTCTCAAGAAAATCAGAGCAGGTGTGTTTACTATTTGCAACCAACAGACGTTAATTAAAACTTCAGAATTATCAAGAAATCCTACCACTTTTTGAATCTTGAATACTTAGCACCTCATCAAGACCTAAACCTAGATCCCATAACTCAGGTTAATGGAGTTTAGCCACTCATGATGTAACGAACGAAACACATAATTGAATTCATGATTTGAAAGATAAACTTACAGAGATGAATAATAACTTGTGAATCGCAGATTAGATCACAAAGAAAAAAATCCCAAAATACTGATAATAATCTCTCAAAAATAGTTGTATTGTTAAAGTCAAGAAGTAAAGAGAGAAGATATCAAAATATGTCTCGTCAAACTAAAGTGCCAACCTTGTGCGGAATAATGATAATAATGACAATGTCTAGAAAAACCCTCAAACAAAGCTTTAAATAGATTACCCTAAATAAGAAAACAAAATCAAGGTTACAGCTTTTTCTCTGAATAGACGACGACTATTGGTGATGTCTTATCAGGATCCTGATGACTTATCAAGAATGTCGTTAGGTCTTTTTCAAATCTATACTAGTCCTGTCTTAGGTTGACGGCAACTTCTGATGGCTTATCAGGACTGTGACGACTTATAAGAAATGTCGTCACACTTTTGCTCCAATTCTCATGTCCTGACAAGTCTGACGGTATTCCTGACAACTTATCACCAGTATGACGGCCTATCACAAAATATCATCGATTTTACCAGCTGGAACTCATTCCCTGTTTAAGGCTGACGATGGCCTTGATGGCCTATCACCGGGATGGCGACCTATCATGAATGTCATCAGCAACACTTGTCTTTTAATTTCCTTAAATTTTAACTTCTTTGCTTCATTTCATGTTGGTTCTCTATTATATCAGCTTAAACTGCAAAATCAAACATAAACTTATCAAAACTAACTAAAGTTGCTTAAGACCTTGCAATTATTTAGAGTTAAAAGCCTCAAATGTGTTATCATATGCTCACACATCAACACCCTCAACTTAAAATAATTACTTGTCCATAAGCAACCAAAACATAACTAAGAGAATACAAAGTACAATTTGGCAGCTAACTACTCATATTAGTTCATAATAATTTCACCATCTCTAAGGTCAGTCAATTTAAAACTCACTGTTGATATTTTGAAGAACAAGCATGCAACTCGCAAGCATCAAGATGTGATAAAAATTCAGCAATAAAAATCATGCCATACCAAGATCACACTATCTGAATAAGTCAGTGACTTAGTAACATACCCAATGTGCCCTCACAACAAAGAAATTCGTTTTTCACTCATATCAGATTTTACATACATAAACATAGGGATAATCACAAATCTCACTCTCAGAATGAAGTTCCAAACACTGCATGTCAAATGCCATAGGCTTGCCCTTATAGTCAGTACCCAAATCTTCAGGTAGGTCATTTAGGATCACTTTGGGGTTTTTCTTAGACTTGTAATGTAGGCTAGGGGCTGGTATGATATTCATGGATATTTTAGAGTGACTATGCCTCCTTGACACTATACTAAACTCTTAGGGTTTCACTTCTTAACCTTCTTTTCTTCCTCTTCTTTTATTGATCACACATGCTTAAGATGGATGCGGTCTTTTCAATCATCATATTATTTTTTTTCATTTTTAACACAACTTTCTCTTTTCTTATTCCTTTTTCACCACATCCAACTTTTTATTCTTTTCTCTTATTCTACCTCTCTTCATGCTTATTTTTCATCACACACCCCTATGATAGCCACCCTCAACTTAGGTTGTTTGCCTAAGTCAAGGTACACAGTGTCTAAGGAGGGCCAGGGCCAAAATAAGTTCATTGTAAGATAAATGGAAAGGTGAGAGGTTTCACAGAAAGAAACAAATATATAGGCTCAAATTAGGGATCAAGAGATATTATTCACATTGGGAAGGTTATTTAGGCTGAAAGTGGGTTATAATATAAAATGGCCTATAATTCTTTCCTAACCTCTATCCTACAACCAAGGCAGGACTAACAGTGCAAGTTCTAGATTCGGCACACAGCAGGAGCTAAGTCAAACCTCACACACATGGCACAAAAGTACATTGCATATCACTACTTATCTGATTTATGTAATTTGTTCAGCAAAAATCGTCAAGTCGCCAGACTAATGCAACAAAAAGATGCACCGCAGTCACAAATAAATGCAATTCACACTATTATAAACTCAGATCAACGGAGAGGTGCTCAAAAGTCACAAAACAAGATAACTACCTCAAGTACCTGTATTACTCCTAATTATCTACCAAAAATTGTTACAACAACATCCTACCCTACACCCTCAACTTAAAATTAAAAATAAAGCTAAACTAAGGGTTAGAGTATACTTGGAATGGATCAATCTCGGGGTTTATGGGTTGCCTCCCATGCAACACCTGATTTAACATCGCGGCATGACTCAGGTATCTCGATTACTTCAGACTTTATCAAGACAGATAACGGTGATACTTTTCATTGATTCTTTTGGACTAATATAAACTTGACATGTTTCCCATTTATCTTGAAGGTATTGCCATCATTGTTTTCAAGTTCCACTACTCCAGATGAGTAGACTTGGCTAACTTTAAAAGGGCCTGACCACTTAGATTTTAGCTTACCTGGGAACAATTTGAGTCTGGAATTGAATAGAAGCACCATGTCACCCTTTTGGAAGTCTAATTTTTCTATCCTCCAATCGTGATATTTTTTCATCTTTTCTTTATACAGATCTGCTAATTTAATATGCCCTGATACAAAATTCATCCATCTCATTTAGTTGCCCCAGTCTTAGCTCTGCTGCCTCCTTCTAATTCAAATTCAGCCTTTTGAGTGCTCATAAGGCTTTATGCTCCAGCTCTATTGGTAGGTGGCAATTTATTACATAGACCAGCTGAAATGGTGACATGCCAATGGGTTTCTTGAATGCATTTCGATATGCCCATAGGGCACCATCAAGCTTTCAAGACCAATCTTTCTGGATAGCATTCACCATTTTAGCTAGGATGGCTTTAATCTCTCAATTTGACACCTCTACTTGCCCACTGGTTTATGGGTTGTATGTTGTAGCCACTCGGTGCTGCTTTACCCCATATTTTTCTAAAGCTGCTCGAAATTGTTTTTTGCAAAAATGAGATCCTCCATCGCTTATAATAGTACGTGGTACTCTAAAGCGAGAGAAGATGTTCTTCTTGAGAAAAGAAATAACTCTCTTCCCTTCATTATCAAAAATGCTATAGCTTCGACCCATTTCGAGATGTAGTCAACAATAACTAAAATATACTTCATCCCATACGAGCTTACAAAAGGACCCATGAAATCAATGCCTATGACATCAAACAATTTCACTTCAAGCATCTTAGTCAAGGGCATCTCGTGTCTTTTGGAGATTGACCCCTTCCTATGACATTTGTCATATTTCAGCACAAACTCGGGGGCATCCTTGAACAATATTGGCCAATAGTAGCCACTCTGCAACATCTTCCTAGCCGTTCGGTCGCCTGCATGGTCAGCCCTAACTGGGGAAGCATCAAATGCTTCTAATATGCATAATACATCTATATACGGTATGCATCTCCTTATAATATTGTCCACACATTTCCAAAAAAGATATGGTTCATCCCAGAAGTAATGAGTCACATCATGCAAGATTTTCTTCCTTTGATGGAAAGAAAGGTTTTCTGGGATGACCTCACTCATAATATAATTTGCATAATCCGCATACCAAGGCAATTTTTCCATAGTGGTAGCCAGGATCTCCTCATTAGGGAATGCATTATTTATCTTTGTTTCATTACTAATTTTCTATTCACCTTCCATTCTAGACAGATGATCTGCAACCTAGTTTTCACAACCTTTCCTATCTTTGACCTAAAAGTCAAATTCTTGCACCTGCAATACCCATCTAATCAGCCTTGGTTTTGTATCCTTCTTAGCCATCATATACCTTAAGGCAGCATAGTCGGTGTGGATTACCACTTTGTTCCCAAGCAGATAAGCTCTAAACTTTTCAAAAGCATACACTACGGCCAGAAGTTCCTGTTCAGTGACAGTGTAATTCTTTTGCACTCCATTCAGTGCTTTGCTGGCGTAATATATCAGATGAAATAGTTTGTCCCTCTTTTGTCCCAATACAGCTCCAAGGACAACACCACTGGTATTACATATGATCTCAAATGGTTTTGACCAGTCAGGTGCAACAATAATAGGGGCCTCAACCAGCTTATTTTTAAGGCATTCAAATACCTTCAAGCACTCATCATCGTAGGAAAATTTCACTTCTTTCTCTAAAAGTTTGCAAAGTGGATTTGCAACCTTCGAGAAGTCTTTTATAAATCTCCGATAAAAGTCAGCATGTCCAAGAAAACTACGTACTTCCTTTACTAAAATGGGAGGTGGTAGTTTCTCAATAACTTCCACTTTTGCTCAATCAACTTCTATCCCTTTTTAAAAAATTTTGTGGCTGAGAACAATGCCCTCCTTTACCATGAAATAGCATTTTTCCCAGTTCAGCACCAAATTAAATTCAACACATCTCTGGAAGGCTAGATTCAGATTTCCCAAACACATCTCAAATGAATCACTCACCACAGAGAAATCATCCATGAATGCCTCTATGGTATCCTCCACCATGTCTAAAAAGATAGACATCATACACCATTAAAAAGTGGCGGGCGCATTACATAGCCCAAATCACATCCTCTTAAATGGAAAGGTGCCATATGTACATGTGAATGTCATCTTCTCTTGATCTTCGGGAACAATGCAGATTTGTTTGTATCCGGAATAACCATCCAAGAAGCAATACCACCTCCTTCCAGCCAATCGATCAAGCATTTGGTCCATAAAGGGCATCAGGAAGTGGTCTTTCAGAGTCTAAGAATTCAGCTTGCGGTAGTCCATGCAAAATTTCCACCCAGTTATAGGCTTGAGTGGAATCAACTCATTCCTTTCATTAGTAACCACCGTCATGCCCCCTTTTCTGGGAACACATTAAACTGGGCTCACCCACTTGCTGTTAGAAATAGGGTAAACCAATCCTTTATCCAACCACATAATAATCTTTTTCTTAACCACCTCTTGCATTATTGGGTTAAGACGGAACTGATGCTCTATGGTTGGAATACAATCTTCCTCAAGTTGAATTTTATGCGTGCAGATGCCCGGGGAAATGCCAATAATATCTGCGATGGTCCAGCATATATCTCTCTTATGCCTCTGAAGTACTGAAATAAGTGCGTTTACCTATTGCTCATCCAAATCAGCCGTAATAATAACAGGTAGTGTATTCCTGTTGCCCAAAAACACGTACCATAAGTGTCCAGGTAGTTCTTTCAATTCCAACACTGGAGGTTCCTAATTAGATGGCTTGGCTGGTAGTGTTGGTCGATTAGCAAGGTCAAGGTCTAGATTTTTAAAAGCATAAGGATATGAACCCATTCCTATAAAAGCACAAACGGTCTCTTCATACTCTTCGATGCCTTCACTATCATAATTTAGAATAATTACGGCCAAAGGTTCAATAACAAGTTGCTCAGTTATGGACACTTCCTGTTCGTCCTCATAATACACATAAACTACTTAGAACACACTCATTTGTTCATGTTTCTTCATTGACTGACCCACATCAAACTGGACCACTTCATCATTCATCCTGAATATGAGCTCATTCGCTCTCAAATCAATCAACACACTTCCGGTTGCGAGAAAAGGTCGACTCAAAATTATGGGCACCTCGAAGTCCACCTCGCAATCTAGAATAATGAAGTCTACAGGGAATATAAAGTTGAAAACCTTTACCAACACATCATACAGAATGCCAACAGGTTGCTTTACTAACCTATCCTCCATCACGAGTCTAATGTTGCTGGGTGTGGGATTTCCCAAACCTAACTTTCTATAAACAATCAGTGGCATCAAATTAAAGCTTGCTCCCAGATCACATAATACCTTGGTGAATTCCATAGTCCTAATTGTACAGGGAATAGTAAATATGCCTGTGTTTGGCTGCTTCTGCACCAAGGTCCTTGTAGAAATAGCGCTATAATGGTGGAGATTTTCGTCCAATTCGTAGCTCACAACTCTTTTCTTAGTCAGAAGGTCCTTCATGAATTTCGTGTATCCTGGCATTTGCTCAAGTTCCTCAACAAAAGGCATATTTATTGTCAATTGCTTGAGCATTGCCATGAATTTGTTGTATTTTGAATTATCAACCATTTTTTTCAATCATTGAGGAAAGAAAGGTGGTGGTCTTGGGATAGTTTTCAACACCACTTCCTCTTTCTTCTTTCTTTTCTTCTCCGAAGCATTAATAGAACTATCTAGCTTCGCAGACTCCACTAGACTGCTTTCTTCAGATTCATCAACAACTACCTCACCATCTAAAAATTTGCCCACAGAAGGTCCAGGTAATATCTTACCACTCCTAGTAGTAATCACCATATATGAGCCATCATTCCGCAGATTCTGAACCATATCACTTGGTAACATTCTGCTCTTTCTCTGGTTGAATACAGTGGAAAGTTGGCTCATCTTCTACTCCTACTATTTGATGGCAGTGAAGTGTAAGTGCACCATCTAACCGATGGATGTCAGATTGGTCTTCATGGTGGTTACATCAGTGTTAGTGGCCTCAACTCCCTTCAATAATTTCTTCATCACGTCCTCCATGGACATCTTTCCAGAGCTAGTTACAGCAGTTTCTCGATTTCCAGGAGAAACATATAAACCACTTCTGTCATTATTGCTTCTCCAGTTTCCTTGCTCCCTGTCTTTGTAACTAGGCTTGTCATAAATGTTCTGACCTTGATTTCCTTGTCTATTGCCTTGGAAACCCCCTTGATTATTAACATAATTCACCTCTTCTTCAGGCTCCACATCCACCCAGTCTTGAGACATTACAATTTTCACTTTCTTAGTCTTCCCTGACAATAAATGCTTGGTGAGAACGTCCATCTGAGTCTTTAGATTGGCCATGTCTTGATCTCGCTCCTCATCTCTCCTGTGTTGTTTAGTAGACATAACAACAAAAATAGTGGGGCTAGCTACCACAGACTCCATGGTATGCCAAGCCTGACTCTGTCAGGTAATCCTATTTAGCATATCTGAGGCATCTTGAAAATACATATCAACAAATGAACCACCAACAACATTATCTGTAATCGGCTTTGTTACAGAGTTGAGGGCCCTGTATAAAGTCTCTATCAAGTGTTGGTTCATCATTTTATGGTTCAGACACTATGTTAGCTTCTTCTTGAATCTCTCCCAAGTCTCATGAAAAGCTTCAGTAGGGAGCTGTTTAAAATTATTGATTTCGTCCCTCAACTGTACCCTTTTGGAGGGTGGAAAAAACCATTCAAGGAACACTGCTTTTGATTACCTCTAGTGGGTGATGGAATCAGGCGTAAGCTTATTCAGACACAATGTTGCCTCCCCAGACTGAGACAACAGGAATAACCTTAATCGGATAGCGTTCTGGCCCACTCCTAGATTATCAAAAAATTTGCAAATGGTGATAAAATTCACCAGATGCAGGTTTGGATCATCCCCAGGAAGGCTACCAAACAACCCCTTCAGATTGAAAAGTTGGATAATAGTACTCGTAATGTTGAACTTGGCTCCAGGTTCTAACGGTGGAGGAATAATTTCACCTTTTGCACTTGCCCCGTCCATGGCATCATCATCATCATCATTCAGATCATACTGGACCGGCTGGTACTCTTGTCTTCTTTGGAATGGACGGTTCTGGTTAACATTATGTGGTACTTGTGCATCTATCTACTTTGCACGTCTTGGGTTACCAGGGTTCAATAAATTCTCGTCCCCTAAATCTTCATCCTTAGGGTTTGGATGTCATGCATGTTGCCCTATGTTTTGCACATTCACCTGAGCTCGAGCTAAGGCTACCAGTCTGTCAGCCTCTTGTGTTCTGCCATTCTTCCTATTCATTGTGGTTCGGATTTATTGGTAATAATGTTTCTCCGAAACTTCTGGTACTTGGCATATACTATAAAATCCTGCAAATAAAAAACAACAAATAAACGTAAATCTAGGAAGCTTAACTAACAGTCAATTAGTGCATACAAACTTCATCTTACAATCGTATTCCCCGGTAACGCCACCATTTTTGATAACGCTTAAATTACACTCTTGAATGGGTGTAAGCGATCTTTGTCAATATAAAACCCAACTAGGTTGGGTTCGAATCCCACAGGGAATTGGTGAGAACTCAAGTTGTTTGCGATTTAATCCACTGATAGTTTAATGTTTCCTGAAATGGGGGGTTTAAGTTTAACTAGTTGTTGTTTGTCACTTTACTTTCGCTGTTTGTAAATCAAGAGTTTATGAAATAACCAGAATTATGTTCACTAGGGCTTTCGGTACATGACAGATGCTAAAAGTGGTTCAAGATTCTCATGGTGGGTAGGATAAAAAACTATCTTTATCGATGTTATGCTTAAACGTCTCTCGACCTACTTAAGCGTTTAATTCCCTAATCCTCTTAGACTAAGGAAATTTTTATTTACTGCCCAGATTTTACCTCAGGTTAACCAACCTTGTTACAACGCTGATTATTAAATGAAGTATTTCTAAGTCCTTGTTGATAATTCACTTCCTACTATATTTGATTTCTTTCTTAAGCAAATCAAAGCAGGTGTGTCTACTATTTGCAACCAACAGACGTTAATTAAAACTTCAAAATTATCAAAAAAACCTACCACCTTTTGAATCTTGAATACTTAGCACCTCATCAAGACCTAACCCTAAATCCCATAACTCAGGTTAATGGAGCTTAGCCTCTCATGATTTAATGAATGAAACACATAATTGAATTGATGATTTGAAAGATAAACTTATAGAGATGAATAATAACTAGTGAATTGCAGATTAGATCACAAAGGAACAATCCCAAAATACTGATAATAATCTCTCAAAAATAGTTGTATTGTTAAAGTCAAGAAGTAAAGAGAGAAAATATCAAAATATGTCTCTTCAAACTCAAATGCCAACCTTTTGCGGAATAATAATAATAATGACAATGTCTAGGAAAACCCTCAAACAAAGCTTTAAATAGTTTACCCTAAATAAGGAAACAAAATCAAGGTTATAGCTTTTTCTCGAAATAGACGATGACTATTGTTTACACCTTATTAGGATCTTGATGACTTATCAAGAATGTCATCAGGTCTTCTTCAAATCTGCACTAGTCCTGTCTTAGGTTGACGGTAACTTCTGACAGCTTATCAGGACTGTGACGACTTATCAGAAATGTCATCATACTTTTTCTCCAATTCTTATATCCTACCTAAGTCTGATGGCATTCCTGATGAGCTATCACCATTATGATAGCCTATCACAAAATGTCATCAATTCTACCAGCTGGAACTCATTCCTTGTTTAAGGCTGACGATGGCCTTGATAGCCTATCACCGGGCTGACGACCTATCATGAATGTCGTCAGCAACACTTGTCTTTTAGTTTCTTCAAATTTCAACTTCTTTGCTTCATTTCATATTGGATCTCTATCATATCAGCTTAAACTGCAAAATCAAACATAAATTATTAAAAAACAACTAAAGTTGCTCAAGACCTTACAATTATTTAGAGTTAAAAGCCTCAAAGGTGTTAGCATATGCTCATACATCACATTGCATGGGAGTCAATCTATGGGATTATTGGTGAAGTATGAGTAACCAACATAGCCACATCATGCCACAACATTAAATCAAGCATTGAGTGGGAGGCAACCCACTATTTTTAGTGTTCACGTTTTAGTTATTTTTCTTTTCTTGTTGGTTTTTAGATTTTGGACTTACTTGAAATATGGTAAAAAAATTCTACATTCATCGATTTATAGGTAAGTGGATATGTGATCAACCCATCATGATCACAAGTCCCACACGGTAAATTGGGTAATAAGCCAAAAAGTTGAAATTTTAAGGATGAACAAAATGTGTAAGGTTGTAGACT
>NC_061117.1:77489610-77701559 GCF_002878395.1 Capsicum annuum | reverse complement strand
TACCACACCCAACCTGAATATGTGGTAAAGAATAAAATGGGAGAAATAAGGATGGAATAAAAAGAAAATTGACTAGTAAGTGAGACCCCAAGGTTAGCGTAATGCCAAGGAGATTTAGTCACTCCATATGTCCATATGTACTATACCATCCCCCAAGCCTACGTTACAAGTTTAGAAAAGTCCTATAATGATCCTAAATTGACTATCTGAATGCTAAGGTAAAGAAAATAAGGGCAAGCCTATGATATTTAATATGCATTATTTGAAACTTCTTTTCTAAGCATGAGTGTCTCTTGACCTTCCCTGCATTGACATGCATGATTTCATATGAGTGAGTGGGACATCCTTGTTGTGAGGGCACTTGAGTTATATTGCTAACTATTTGCTATTTTGGGTAGTGTAACTTGTATGTATGAGTGTTTTTTTGTTGCTAATGTAATTGCCACATCGTGGTCCCATTGTATCACACTGTTGTGCTTCATATTCATACATAGTTGGTTTTGAAAAAAAAAGATTGGAGGGGGAAGTTGTGTTTTAAGTTTAAGTGTTGATTGACTGCATTGCCTTAAGTAGCTTAGTTTTTCCTAATTAAACATCATTGTTGTTTTTGTTGTGTATTGTTGCCTGAGAAAATACGAACGTTCTAAGTCGAGAGTGTTGATGTGCTATATAAATATAACACTCTCGATGCTTAGAATGAGGAAAAGATACAAGTTTTGAGGTTATTTTGTTAGTGTGTTGATTTTTGGGTATGTTTTGCATGAAATCATGTTTTGGATGATAAGTTCATAAAAAAGGTGTTTTGGTGACTTTTTGGAGCAATTGTGGATATTCGGGATTTTTTTTAGCTTGTTCGTGATCAATGCATGTTTGGAAATTGAAGAAGAGCTTAAAAGATGACTTCTGGCACGTACCAAGTCAATATATCGCTGCATGTAGGATCTATGAACCGCATGTAGGCAAAGCAAGTACTAGAAGTCCAAAATTCCACGAGATGAACTTGCAGGATTTTTGCTCCCGGTGCCTGCAATTTGTACCTACACACAGTTTAAGGATAGCAGGTACCACCAACTCCCAGTGCCAGACCGCGAGTGCAGACCACGGGTGGCTACCGACCCAATTTTCTCCTATTTTGTGTAGGCTTTGGTTTTAGGGTTTCCTCATGTACTATAAATATCCTTTTTGTGATTTTTAGTTTGAGTTACGCACTTTTGATATTCACAAACATATTTTGATTCCAAGATCCGATTTTGATATTTGGATTTTCTTGTATTGACTTTGGTTGATTAATTTAGCTACGGTTGTGGATTTTATTACTTCTTATCATTGTGATTTCATTCATGCTTTCGAATATGAATGTTATTGATTTCTTTACAAGCATGAGTGGCTAAAACCCATAGCTATGGTTGTGGAAACCCTGGTGAATTGACAAAGTAGGGGAAGTGCTTTCATTGTTTTGAACCGATACCCATGCATGTATTGCTTTATATTTGTTATGGTAGTTTTCTTAATGGGTGCACTCATTAGGATCCCGCCTAGATATTTCTGCTTACTCTAAAAGAGGATTGCTAAATAGAAAAAGATAAAGACAATAGTAATTTGGAGTTTAATTACTGATCTACGCTTCTAGGTTCTATCTTAGTAAGATGGTAAGGTTTTATCTAATAACTAGAGACTCTAAAGGTAATAGTTAACTGGGATTGAGATAAGGGTTAGTAAGGCATTATCCTAAGACTCAAAAAGTAAAGGGTGAAATCCTTCTGCTGGTCCAAAAGACTACAAACGGTACATAACTTATTGATTCTGCATGCAAAATATTGGGTTGGTTCAACAAAGAACGATAAGCCTACGGAGTTGAGAAGCCAGGGGAACACAATCCTAGTGTTTACCTACATTGATTACAATCGAAGTCAATATAGTTACTTGCTAGAGATTAATAAACAAAAATCCCCCATTTACTTTTCATTATTCTTCTCATTGACTACAACTGCTGATATATGCAAACCAATGTGTTCACCTCGGATTTAACCCCAACCTTTGTTGGGTTACTATATTTTGGATGCAACCGTATCATCATCTAATAGAAGATGTTGTTTGGACGTCAGCAGCACACTAAAAGCACACTTAGTAGGGTTCAACATCAAGTTGTACTTTCTTAGTCGGTTGAAGAACTTTTCCAGATGTGTCAGATGATCTGAACTCTTTTGAGATTTGATAATTACATCATCCATATACAACTCAATCTCTTTATGAATCATATCATGTAAAATAATCGTCATAGGCCTCATGTATGTCGCACCAGCATTTTTGAGACAAAAAAAATCACCCTGTAATGATAAACACCAGGGCGTAATAAAAGCTATCTTTTCTATGTATTCCTCATCCATTAATATCTGATGATACCCAACGAAATAATCCACTAAAGACTATATTTCATTCTTCGCACAATTATTGATGAGGATGTGGATGTTGGGTAGCATAATTTTTTTTTAGGATCGGCTCTATTCAGATCTTTATAGTCAACACAAATTTTAATCTTGCCATCCTTTTTTAGAACTAGAACAATATTGGTTAGCCATGTTTGATATCTTATGACCTTTATAACCTTTGATTGAATTTGCTTCATCACTTCTTCCTTGATTTTTAAACTTAAGTCCGGCTTGAATTTCCATATTTTTTGCTTTACTGGATCAAACTCGGGATTGATTGGTAACTTATGCGACACAGTATTGGTGATCATCCCCAGCATATCATCGTAGAACCAAGAAAATATATCAATGCACTCCCATAGCAAGTAGATGAGTTCTTTTTTCTGTGCCTGTTCTAAGTGAACACTAATACTTGTCACCTTGACTTCATCATGGTCACCCAGGTTGACTATTTTAGTTTTCTCCGGGTTAGGCTTCTCTTGATTTTCAAATTCTTCCATATCTTCCACTAACCTCTCCTTATCATATTCTTTTAATTCATCATCATTCATTTTGCTTTGTTCATCTAGCCCTTGACATGACATGACATTGGTAGGTTTTAAATTATTATTACTGAAATAAACAAACAAACAAAGTTAGATGATAACAAGATAATGAAACATGACAAATATATAATATCATATTTTAAAATAACTTCTTATATAAAGGGAGGTCTTTTTATTGAAATTTAGGAAATATTTGCAAACTATGGCTTGTGAACCGCACAAACACGGGCCAATGACTTTTTGAAAATAGTAAAACACGAGAAGAAAAGTTGAGACATAAAAGGGTAGATCACAAAGCCTCTTCTGAATCATCACCGATTTTAAAACTACCAGTAATTGCCCTTTCATTTACCACGATAGGCGACGAGTGATGACCTTTTAATCAATTAAATCTTGGATCTTGTATTTAAGGTTGATGCAATCTTTGGTATTATGCCCGACCGCTCCTGAATGATAAGCAAAAATTTGATCGATATACAAGAATTGAGAATTGAGATTGGAGGGTTTCAATTGGATAGGTTGTAGATAACCATCTCCTTTTAATATTTTAAAGAGCTGGGTATGACTTTCAGGCAAGGGTGTAAAGTTTCAGGAAGGTTTCTTTTTGAGATTTGGATGAGAGAGGTTGTACTAGTTTTGATTAGAGGGAGGAGGTACTTAATTATAATTTTTAGGGGCTTGGACATTCATTTGATTGTTTGAAAGGAATCATGAACATGAGACTGATAATTTGGCTGTGAAACTTGATATTGGGGTAAAATATTTAGCTGTAGAGCTTAGTATTAGGGTAGGATATTTGGCTGTGGGGCTTGGTATTAGGATTGGATATTTTGAAGTGGAGCTTGGTATTGTTATAAGATATTTGAAAGTGGAGCTTGGTATTGGGATTGGATATTTGGAAGTTGAGCTTGGTATTGGGGTTAGGCATAGAATATAGACTTAAGACTTGGGGGTGGTTGAGAAGAAAGAACATTCATGGGCTTGAATTTCTTTCTCAATTTAGCAACAGAATTAGTAGAGATTGCAATCACATCTTTTTTTCTTTTCTGGGAACAGAAAAAACCCAGATGATGTTAGGGTTTTGATATCTTCCCTGTTCAAATGCCTTCTTCTAGTGATTCCTCGATTTTTACCAAATTTGTGAATGTTTTCCTAACCCCTGATTCCATTCTATTATAAAATTCTCCCTCTTAATCGAAAGAGAACATAAATACTATTTCCCTTCGTACATGGGAGATTGTACCTTAGCAGTTTTGTTTCTCCAACGGGAGGCATAGTCTTGGAAATATTCATTATTCTTTTGCTTAATATGGTCTAGTGAGTGTCGGTCAAAACTATTTCAATATTAAATTCAAACGTATAGATAAAATTTTTAGCCATTGTCCTCCAGCCAGAATATCTTTTCAGTACCTGAGATGTGAACAAATATAAAGCTTCGCACCTTAAGCTTCGACTGAATAGGTGTATTAATAATTCCTCATTTCTTTTGAACTGACCATTAGATTGCAATACCTTCTTAGATGATCCATGGGATTTTAGATGTCGTTGAAAGCTTCAAATTTAGAGACCTCGTACCCTTTTGGTAGATCTACCCCAGGATACACACAGATCATCGTACCCTAAAGCATCATTATCACTTGTCCCATGAGATTCCTTGATCCTTATAATATCTTTATTCATGGAAAACAACTTCTTTTCATACTTGGCCCTTCATTTCTTTTCCTTCTACTTGTAATGGTCTACCTCAAGATTAGGAAAGATGTTGTATATGTTAGGAGATTTAATAACGTGAGAAGGATTTCGAATGGTATCTTGATTTAAGGAAGATAAGAGGTTGGGTGGTAGGTAGGGAGGACATTTTAGAGATTGATGATACTTTGTAGAATTTGAGAGTTGTTTGGTAGAATCTGAGAGGGATTTTGTGGAATTAGGGACGGATTTTGTGGAGTTGGGAATGGATTTTGTAGAGTTGGGAACATATTTTGTGAATTTGGAAATAGATTTTGTAGTGTTGGAGATGGATTTTGTAGGGTTAGGGATGGACTTAATTAATGGTAAGCATCTGGGTTGTTCTCTCGATTGGTATTTTGAACAACATAAACTAGTGGATTATTGATTATGGGATCTACTGGTAATTGGGAAGCAGAGGCAACAGATATGTTATTTGGATGATTCTCGAGGATAGGAGTATTAAAGGGAGGAATTTGGAGTGGAGGGTCATGCCCTCCTAGGACAGGAGCGTTGACAGTGATGGAATGAGTAGCCAATTCTCTAGTACGATTCATCTCCTCCTAGAGCATTTTTGATTTTCTTGCAAGTTTATCAATCATCTCTCTTTGTTTTCCTATCACATTGTTCCTAATGGTCAATGTGTTCTCTTCGTCGCTTTCAGTCATATTTGAATGATTATTAGGGGGTGAGATTTGACAAGATTTTTATCTGGTGAAGTAAGGATATTCAGTCAGCTTATTTCAACATAAAGTAGTTTTCTATTATCTGCAAAGTAAAATAACTCAAAGGCAGATGTGTTAGATCCTATACATGATAGATAATGCAAGATATTCGACAAGAAGTAACCACATAGAGTTGTTTTCACCATAGGCAAATTGATCCGCAGGATCATAGTGGATAAATTTTCCTTGATTCGAGCAAACACATATAAACACATAAGATAGTTTTATCACACAACAACATTATAATTAATGCATATCCTAGTTGGGATGACCCTTTTGAGCCAAGGGTTGGCCTGGCAAATTTTGAAGGAAATATATGCCTTTTAAAATCAATCCATTATCCCTCCCCCAAAATCTTCATAGATATATATAAAAAGGGTGTAAATGCCTACGAAAGTTGCATTAAAGGGATACAATCTTCAGGGAAAGAGAAATAACATGAAAGAAAGAACAATGTCCTGCTCAGTGGATAGAAAAGCTAGCTCCTAGATGCTCCTTCATTGGCCTTTGCCTTCTTAGATTTATCCACCTCTTTCCATGTGTTATATATGTTGATGATAAGGTAATTTCCGCATAATTGTGCTACTCAATTAGGCCATCTCCCCTATGCAATCATCCAAATTTATCATACACCGCCTAGTATTATCAACCTCTTGCCCAACTCACTTTAATTCTTCTCTCAATTAATGTATGGTTGAGGTATCCTTACACCAAAGAAAACAAAGTATTCCTTCCCCCCACTCTCAAAGGACAATGGATTGGATTGAAATAACATACATTTCTTCAGCACATAAATATAATTCATCTGTAATTGGCTCGTGGCCAACAGACGTAGGGTAGGTTTTCTAATGGGCCCAATACCCCCTCGTGTATTATGTCATCCTAGGATCATGCCTAATATAGAGGGTTTTGGTTTCACTCTTTCCTAGGTGTCTAGAGTGGGTTTGGAAAATATTTTCAAGAAGACGACATGGGTTTGAAAATACAAATAGCCATCGGACGCGTAACATGCCAATAAACTGCCGTATTCCCGACACTTTATTTGGAATTGAATAATAGGGCGAGGACATCCACGAAACCCCAAACAATTTATATATCTCAAATGAAAAGTATTTCATGAAATGGAACAATTTAAGCTCCAAAAAAATTAAACACATAAGCACACAAAAAATTTAAATATTACAAACCCAAATAGTTAGTCAATGAGGCTAATTCCGATATTTGGTTAGAACCAAGTTAAAGTCTCCAACAGATTCGCCATTTCAGTTTTTATCCCTTTTTGACTATTTAACCCATTTCAAAACTTTAAAGAAAATTTTAAAAAAATTTAAGAAATTACAGAGTGGCCATTTAATTTATTTGAAAAGAAATTAATTAAACTTTTTAAAGAAAATTCTAGGTAAGATGTTCTTATTAACATTTTAGGAAGGTTTTAAGACACCTAAAATGTCTGCTAACTTGCGGTTATCCAGACTATTTGAAATCCACCTTTGACTAACTTTGAAAAAGAAAAGTTGGTTTTTGTAAGGAAAGTGATTAAGGAAAAAAACTTGGGTAAAATCTATTTGTCGACTTAGTAGGAAATTTAACTAGGTTTGAAGGAACAAATAGTAAATAAACATATAAAATGGAAAGGGAAAGATTATGAGATTTAGGCTTTTAGGCACAAACCCACTTGCACCTGTCCTAAACTAATTTGGACTTATATCCCGCTTACCTGTCCTGAACTACTCACTTTAGGTTTCCTACCCTAAACTAATCATTTTGGGCTTTCAAACTGCAACCGCTTCACCTGTATTAAATTACAACTTTGTCTTCGAGGCCCAAATGAATGAATAAATAAATAAAGAGAAAAGGGCCTAAAATACCCTTCAACTATCTAAAATGGTGTAAATATGTCCTTCATCTATCTGTTGGGCATAAAATTCCCTTCCCGTCCACCTATTGAGATAGTTTTTCCCTTCCATTTAACAACTACCTCTTGGCCCTACCACATTTATGACATGGCATATTTCTTTTGGACAATTAATATTAAATTAAATTAATTAATATTATCCTTAGAATCCAACCCGCCCCAGCCTATAACCCAACCTAACTAAGACCCGCTCCAATTCCTTTTAACAAACAAAATATCCCCATTCATCGATCCTAAATCTCACTACATTCAGTTCCTTTATCCCTTGATGCCAATAGAGAAATAGAGAATCTCTGGCTACTACTAGAAAAGTTTTTTGAATAACTCAAACATTTTTTGTGCATTTGACTCCTTGATTTATTTTCCTTTGGTGTTTTTGATGTGTTTATTCTTTTGTTGCATTTGAACAAATTGAAAATATGTTTCATCAGGATCTTCGATCAACTCAGCATGTGTTCCTGGAAGTTATATCAAGATGTGAATAAGTAATCTACATCACAAGAAACAATTCAAGAAAAAGTTTGGAACCATTCCATTTGGATATAACACTTGTGATTTGTAAACCAAACTAACAACATTCAAGAGTCCGTGAATTTATTAACGATTTTCTTAATTGACCAAATTTCTTGATGATGAATTTTATCAAATATAGTGGAGCTATAGGTGCAAGACTATCTAGCGATGCTTCAACTATCTAGAATATGGTAGGAGATGCATTTTCGCAGGGCATGTGAGTACACCAAGAGCTACTACGCAACATGGACTAAAAAATCACTTTATGTGAAACAGACTTCCAGCTATAAATCTCCAGATCTCTCAACAAGATTCCATGCATCTGTGTATAACCTGAGTAGTAGATACAATAGCAAAAGGTGCATATGGTTGTTGGAGATAGATAGGAGACAATTCTACCAAAACAAAAATGAAAGGTTCAGGTAATATAGAATGAGAAAGTCATGAGTAATAAGGCATATCCAATAAATATCTATTTCTCTATTGGTGCCGAGGGATGATAGAGCTGAATGCAGTGAGATTTAGGATTGATGAATGGAAATTTTTTTTGGTTAAAAGAAATTGGAGCGGGTCTTAGTTGGTTTGGGTTATTTAGCTGGGGCGGGTTGGGTTTTAAGAATAAAATTAATTAGTTTAATACAATATTGATTGTCCAATAGGAACTTGCCATATCATAAATGAGGTGGGGCCAATAGGTAGCTGTTAAATGGAAGGGAAAAATTGACCCGATAGGTGGATGGGAAGGGTATTTTAGGCCCAATAGGTAGATGAAGGGCATTTTTGTGCTATTTTAGATAGTTGAAGGGAATTTTAAGCCTTTTCCGATAAATAAATAAAAATTGAGACTTTTTCAAGTTTTCTTAGTGTCTTCATCAATAGGTTTTAACCCATTTTCTTCTTCTACAATATCAACCTCTTTATCCGAAAATAAATTTACCTTGAGATAATTGAAGGGGCCGACTCAAAGAGATGGCCCTTATTGGCCCATCATGAAATACTAAGGGAAAAGAGTCCGTTCGGACTCCCAACCAATTTTCATGCAAAGAAAAAAAATAAAGAACATTAATACATGATTAACAAAAGATAGAAGAGAGGATAAGAAAAAAAGTAAAGGAAGTTAACACATGATCAATAAAAGAGAAGGAAAACTAAATGAAAATTAATTCATAGTTAACTATAAAAAAGGCAACGTGACATGGATATTAAATAATAAAAAGCCGATTGAAAATAATAAGACATATTCATATCAATTCAAATAACAAGTTCTACCAAAATAGAAAAATTAAAAGTAGTTAATACATAATCAACTAAAGAATGAAAGAAAATATAAAGAGAATTAATACATGATTAACTAAGAAAAAAGCAACAAGACATGGATCTTAAATAATTAAAAGCCGATTGAAAATAATAAGACATATTCATATCAATTCAAATAACAAGTTCAGCAAAAAATAGAAAAATTAAAAGTAGTTAATACATGATCAATCAAAGAAATAAAGAAAATTTAAAGAGATTAATACATGATTAACTAAGAGCAATGTGACATGAATCCTAATAAATAATCAATAGCCGGTTGGAAAGAATAAGACATATTCATATCAATTCAACAAATAAGAGTTATATGCAATTTAAAAAAATGGATCTTAAATTTCAGCTAATTCAATATTTTTCAAAAATGGAAAAAAGCAGATTAAAGATCATGAAGACAAAGAATGTAATACTTTCCTAACTAACTTGGAATAATCATTTAGATAAGCGAAGACAAGATGAACCCAAATTCGAGAAAACTAATCAAAAGGAAACGACAATAAATATCTTCTCAGAAGCTATTTAGTCCAAACAAAGACTCGTTCTTGGAAGTGTAGTTACACTCTGGGCTAGTTTATTTCAATATTTTGGATAGATGAGAATATGCTATTTCCTTATGTTGAAACTAATTCTCTTTTGTCATTTTCAAAATTAAAAAAAAAAAGATTATTTTTAGAAATAAAAAAGAGAGAGCCCAATGAGGAACGTATAAACAAAGAGAAAACCAATTATATCCTTTTAAGACACACAAGCTTCTTAAAAAGAGACTACATCAACAAGAGAAAGTCAAAGGAACGGAAAATTGAATATTTCGCAAGCAACACAGTTCAAGGGAAATCACATATTTATAGCATTCAAACATGTATAAACAATTTTACTTAACAATATGGAGTAAATCAAGTAAAAAAAACATAAACACACTATTTTGGGTTGTTTAGGCCCTTTACACCCCCTCTTTCGACAAATCGCAAAGATTCATGCTAGAAAATGTCATAGAAGAGCTTTTAGTTGACCATAGTGAATCCAAATATTCAACAAAATTGATTTTAATGCTAATACAACAAGATGATAATGACACAAGGGGTGCTACTCTAAAACAGTAAACTTATTCTTGTAATAAATAACATTCAAACTGAAAAGGAGAACTATTAGTTGCAAAAGAAAAATATTTAAACTAGAAATAACCAGATAAAAAAAGAGTCGAGGTGAGAAGGAATTTGATTTAAAGGAAAATAGGGACTATGGTAAGAAAACATTTGATCAAGGAGAAGAGAAAACACTGATAACATGACGACATTTCAAATTTCAAACACAAGTCTAACCGAGCAAAAACCAGCATCTACAAAAAATAAAAATGTAATCTTGAATGACGACGTAAAAATTAGAAAAAAAGTAACAGGCTGATGATAAAATAAGATAGGACTACACAAAATTAAATTGAATTTGAGCAAAGCTGCACAGGAAGGAATTCAACGATTTCTTCTTTAGGATACCCATAGATGTTGACAATTATGGCTTTATACGACAATTAAATTAAACAAAGTAATCACATAATCTCAAAAAATAAAACTTTTCAAATGAACCTCTAATTCATACAAATAAGGCAGTATAGAAAAAGAATTCACATAATGAAACGACCAGTAAATCAGGCATCATTTGATATAATGAAATAAACTAGTAAAGATAATTTCTTCAAACAAACTCTTAACTAAAAATCCTATAGCCTTCTAAGTCTTCTAAAACACATAATCCTAGAATACAATGCTAATATTAAAAATCCTACTATTACTACTACAAAGAAATGGAGAAGAAAATGAAAAGGAGAAAGTAAAAATGAAATGAGAGTTTACCTTTCTTAGAGCAGAAAAATAACACTTAAATCTTTCTACGGAGTCACGACCACCACCGAAAAGCATCGTTTCCACTTCAAGAACTTTGATTAGCCGATGACTTTTTACGATTTTTTTTTACTAAAATTTAAACTCTTTGCTCAAAGTTTTTTCAAACCCTTGAGACTTGGCCCTTTTCAGCTCAATAATGAGATTTATATAGAAGAAATTTTGGGGATGAAATTCCACTTCTTTCGATGTGGCAGAAAAAGAAAAATGAAGATATTTTGGGAATTTTCAAATTTGAGGTAAGGGATAAGGATAACGTGAGGTGGATTTTGTACTATTCTGATACAAATTTGAATTTCAAATTAGAAAAAGGCTGAGTTGTTTATTTTCATAAGGTTTGATGTCACTGGTTGCACGTGAATTATTGCTGTGTGTATTGGGTTATGGGGTTTGGTTCAGGTTTTGTTGTTGTTCGCGAGTGGTGATTTTGAATTTGGTTGTTTGGAATTCTTTTCATCAATGGTGAAATCTTTGGTCAGTATTATTCGTGTGGAATTATTATTCGCAGTTGGAGACAGTAAGTGGGTTGAAAGGAAAAAGGGAAATTGGGCCGGCGGGTCGGGTCGAGCAATGGACTACGGCGGTGTTTGGCTGGGCTTATTAGGCTACTCTTGTTGGGCTTGGATTGTGAGAAGTTGGGTTTATTTTTGGGAAATGGTAGATTAGGATAATTTTTGAATTATTTTAAAAAAATAACCCCAATTAGATCAGAAGTTAGCCAATTCTATTTAATTTCTGGCCAAATTAAAAATGAATTGGCCAATTGTGCAATTGTATCAAAATTGATTTTAATTATGGCCAAATTTAATAGATTGGACAAATTAAATTAAAATTTGATGTGAATTAATACCTCATTTAATCTCGAGCTTCATGATTTAATCAAAATGTAACAAATATTTCTTCAAATAAATTATTTTGAGAATAAATTATTTTTGAATCAAGATTTTAACCATTTAAATTTATTTTCAAGATAACCTTTAATTAAAATCTGATATTTTTTTAAATAATTATTTAAGTGGCAAAATTATATGATTTCGTACACACGAATACGAAAAAAAATATATAATTGTTACTTAAAATATCAAACTTAGCTAGATAAATACTTTGAAAATTTTTTTATCCAAAAATATAAAGGTTGTATGTGTATTTAAAATCGAAGAAACTCGGAATTAAACTTAGCTATGAAGGGCAAAAATTAGGTGTCAACATCATGAACTTGTTTTTTCACCTCTAATATTTTCGATAATGTTACCTAAAATATTTTTTTATCCCCCCAGGAGCTCCCACCTTTTTTTTACCTTGGTGTTTTCAACCCACAATCTTATGGTTATATATGGAGTACGACTACTATCCGAGCAGTTCTCTCTTATCTAGTAGGAGTACCTAGTACATACTCCTTCTGATAATATTTTTTCTAAAAAAGTTATTTTATAATAGAATTATAACTTTCTAAATTAAAAAAAAACAATTTTTTTACGTTAATTAGACTTTTTTATAGCCACATAAACGTAATGAAATTAATAAAATCACAAATTTTAAAAGTTTTATAATCATTATCTCCCCCCATCTCAAAAATAGTTGGCAGAATTAGATTTTGCACAATTCTTAAGAAAAAGTTAGTTAGGAGTGTGATTTAAAATATTTCTTATTAATTCTATAATCATTGTCAATTTACGTTCCTCTTAATTCAAGATAATTAATGTTAAGGGTAAAGTTGTAAAATGTTAATTAATGTTCTCTTGATCTTTTTAAGGGACAATTATTTTGAAATAAGTATTTTTACTCTCTTCATCCCAATTTAGTTGTTCATCTTACTGAAAATAAATGTCTCATATTAGTTGATCACTTACTAATCAAGAGAGAATTAAACAATTCCTTTTCATTTTACCTCTACAATTGATAGGATACATTGAATGTGAATAATTACAATTTCCATGTCCAGTTTTATGCCTAATAAATATCATTAACATTTTTTTATTTAAATTCGAGCATGAGACCCAATTTATTAACAAAATTAATGTATATGTAAATAGAAAAGTCTAGGTCCAAAAGTGACCCAACCTAAGATAAAAAAAAAAAACAAAGTAAAAAAGCAATCCAAGCCTGAATTAGGAAGCTTCTAGGCTGCTCCTCTGCATTCCATGGCTCCTGGATGATTCTATTCATCTCACTTCTTCTATCACCTTTATCAATGTGGAAACCTTACATGAGTAGCTTTTTAAAGCTATGATGAGAACATTTATGAGCTTATTGAACATTTCAATTGTTATAGATGATATTTTGTCTCAACTTATAGCCATACTATTAAGGTTTCCTAACATTAATTAAATAAGAAATAAAAAGGACATGCTTCTCCGATATTTTAAAGGTTATAATCTAAAAACAGTGTTGAGCTTTGGGTATATTTCACTTTAAGAGTTTAAGATTCTCACAAACATCATGAAATCATCCCAATTGGAGACTTCTCCATCTCAACCAACCCCTGATCAATGACTCTTATACCCAGATGAATACCACACCCTTTCCTCCTTGTGTATATATATTCAATTATGGTTGTGAACTTTACCCCTTCTTGTTTATTGACAGGTTGTACTCAATCAAGGAACTGCTACTATTGTCTAAAAGATCAGAAAATGGTTCTATTCCTACAAGATCAAGTAAGTGAAACATGCTTCTCCATTTGTGATTTTTCGAACACTATCTAACCTATCTTCCTATTATTGTTGCTTTCCTCCTTGATCTATTATTTTATATTGTTATTTTTTACTCTTGGGGTTTTGATAGTCAAACACTAATTTCATTGTCCAATCTCATTGTGAAATCCCCAGTTTGGAATATTTTAATCTTGAGATTAGGGATTTGGCTTTTATCTATGTTCAAAAGTGTTTTTTCTTCTCTTGGTAGCTCCTAAAATGTGGAATAGGTTAGTTTATCTATAGCTACAAAAAAGAAAACTCGGATAGCAATAAAATCAACCACCTTGTTGCCTTTCCTAAATGTATGTTCCAATATTACCACCACCTCCTTCATTAGAGTCTGAATACTTCTTATTTCCACTACAACACCCCAAGATATTTCCTAAGAACCAACCAAAATATGTTTTTCAGAGAGAGAATCTATTTCTAAAATAAAAAAAAAGTATACTATGATCTCGATAGTACTTTTAGCCCATTATCACTACCATCACCTCTGCCATCAGATTATTAGTATCCCTTATCCTTCTACTTTCAGCATACACCAGATTACCCTCATCATCTCTTATGAAGAATGTACTATAGCAAGGACTAGGGTTATCCTTTGAGGCCTCATTAAAATTGTATTTGTAATGCCTTATGCTAGGCAATTTCCAATAAACCACAGTACACCTAATTATGAGTGTGTAAAAATGTAGAAATCCTATCAAATCTGGATGATTAACAAGAATATATTTAAGCCACGGATAAAGAAGTTTGGTTAACTACACCAAATTTCTAGTATTTTCCCACTTTTATACTCCCAACTGACATCTTGCCTTCATATTTAATCATATTTGTTCTCTTGCATATTGTCCACAATATGAACATAGGAACAACTTTAAAGAGAGGATTGAACTTTGCATTAGTAGATGCATTCCCCCATTTAGATACACTATCCTTTACTTGCAAAAAAGGACCCTGTATTCCTAAGAAAGCTACAAAATAAAATCATATACTATTAGATATGTTACACTTCATAAATAAGTGTTCAACAATTTTACCAACCCCATATTCACAACAATAACACAAAACCTCATCATATGTCCTATTTCTAATAAGGATTTCCCTAAAGGTAGCCTTTTTCTCCATAATCTCCATAAATAAAAGGACATCTTAAAAGGTATCCCTTTCATCCAAATCCTTCTAAAAATCAACAAAATTTTTTCTTTGTATCTTAGAAAATTCCAAGCAGAACCCACACTAAACTTCCCAGAAGCTTTCAACATACACTATGCCTTGTCCTAATACTCAACATCCTTATAACACTTCATGTTATTGAAACACCCTGGGTTTTGGTCCTTAGAAAATTTCTTAGTTTTGAGATTTTGGAGATCATACAACTTATGGGTACTTGTCATATGATAAGATATAATTTATGGGGTCTTGGTTGTATAATAATCATATGGTTTGGATATTTTCTATCCAAGGAATTAATGAATCATACTAGTCATATGTTAGGGTACTAGTAGTATGATGTCAATCATATGATGCCCTATGTCTAGTCTAGGTAATTTTATTCTGCCTAAGGTACAGTTCTAGGGTACATGTCATATGGTTGGACACGAGTTGGCCTTGGTGTTCATATATTGGATATTGTTGGGGTCCAAGAGATGCCTAGGGTATGAGTGGTAGGTACCACTCGTATGGTAGGGTATGGTTGGAGGGGGTGTGGACGTACCTTCCAGAGAGAATTTTATACAGTTTAAGTTGGGGGTATTCTGGATATTTCCCCTCTTAACCACTTATGACCTCATGACTTAAAACACTATTGGGACTTAATTTTCCCTATTATTCTAATCTTAAACACTCAAAAACTCTCTCTAAACTCTCTCAAGTCTTAGGTTAAAGAAAGGCTAGGATTTCCTACAAGGTGGTCAATTAAGGCTATAAAGGGTGATTTCTCTCCGTCTACTTCATAATCTAAGGCATGTTACCCCTCCCTAATTTTTAGTTCAACTAAAGAAATGATTTAATGTATGATTATTATGGCATAATTATGGTATGGTTTGGGGTTTTGAACTATATGTTGGGGGGTTTTTGGTTACAAATGGTCCTATGTCTTAATTATGGGTTTTCACATTTTAATAATGGTTTGAACACATGGTTACATGGGAATGGTTAATTCGTACTTGGTTTATGTTTTGGAAACTATATTCCCCCAATATGTTTGTTAAAATGCCTATGAGAATGCTTTTATTACATAGTTGGAATTTTAATGAAACTACTGTATGGCAAAACTTGGTAATGGAACTTAAACTGGATTGGGTTGTTTTAAATGGTTAAATGGTAAGGTCTTGATGGTCATGGTTTGGTTTAATTGAAATCCTTGTGGGGTCTAAGGGAATCCCCCAAGCAAACATAATAATGAACTATTTATGGGGTACATGGTAATCCCTCAAGTAAACTTAACAATAAAGGAATCTTTGGGTACATGGGAATCCCTTTTCTTTAAAAAGGTTGGCTAAGAACATTGCATGCAAACAATAGTAGGTATGAATATACCACTACTTATAGCCGTGGTTATAATAAATGGAATTGGTGATTTGATTGTGTGCTAATTATTTTAATTGGGCAATAATGGTGAGTTTTCATAGCTAACCGCGAAGGTGTGAGTTCAATGGACAAATAGTGAAAACTCATATTTGTTGACATGAGGATTGGTCATACCGACCATATACTTATGGGGTACATGGGAGTCCCCTAAGTTTCACTTGTATATATGGATCATAGAGAGCGAAGAGTACACGATAATTCCCTACTCCTATGGTATCTATGGTTCATACGGCTACATGCATCGGGATCTATGTAGCCCGTGGGTAGTTTTAGGATGGTTAAGCTACACATACCCATGTTAATGGTTTTAAAGGCATGCTAAACCCAGTTCCATTTCCCAATATGGATTATATATATATATATATAGATGGATGTGAATGTATATGGTTGTTTACTTGGTTTTAAAGGTTAGCATTATTTTATCCTTATCCCGATTGCATGCCAGCTTTCACCCTCTAACCTATCTTCGGGCACTGTATACCCATGCGATGCAGTTGAAGATGAATGAGAGGAACTATCCTACTCATGATTTGGAACTATTAGCTGTGGAGTTTGCATTGAAAATCTGGTAGCACTATTTGTATGGGTTACATGTGGATATCTTCTCAAATCATAAGGGTCTGTAGTATATGTTCACTCAAAAAGAGCTTAATCTTAGGCATAGAATATGGCTTAAGCTTCTCAAGGACTATGACAAGAGTCTTTTCTACCACCCAGGTAAAGCTAACGTGGTTGCTGATGGTCTTAGCAGGTTGTCCATGGGAAGTTTAGCTCATATGGAAAAGGAAAAATGGGAGTTGGTAAAGGATAGTCACTACTTGTATAACCTTGGAATTCATCTCTTATACTCCGAGGATAGTGGTATGTTGGTACAGAAAGTGGTATGGTCATCTCTTTTTGCAGAGATCAAGGAGAAGAAGATGTTAGATCCTGTCTTGTTAACGATCCAGGGTGATATTAGTGGGCATAAGGCGATGGCCTCTGAGATTAGTGGTGATGGTACCTTTAGGTACCAAGGGAGGTTGTGTGTTCCCGATATTGATGGCTTACAAGGAAGGATATTGGCCGAGGCACATGAGTTGCGCTATGTTATTCCTCCTGGTTCGATGAAAATGTATCATGACCTCAAGGAGATATATTGGTGGAATGATATGAAGATGAATGTGGCTGATTTAATGGCCAAGTGCATGGTGTTTCAACATGTGAAAGTTGAGCACATGAGGCCTGGAGGATTGTATCAAGAGTCTCAGTTGCCTGAATGGAAGTAGGAAGTGATCAACATGGATATCATTACCAGTCTTCCTCGGTCTCGAAATTTGTCATGACCCAATTTCTGACTCATAATGGCACCTACCATAACCCATCAGTAGGTAAGCCAACACCATAACCTAGAGCTAATGCAATGGGTTACCTTAGCAGGAATGTCCAATATCGACCCTATATGGGAACACAATATAACAACGACATTCCATAAAGAAAAAACTAACATTCAAATACCAATCCCATGACCTAATACTAATAGTACAAGAGCATCTCTACATTCGACAATAGAAATTACAACTTAATGTCTAATACTATTAAATAGTCTCATACATTCTTCATGAATAGAAAATATAGAATAAGGATAGAAGGGAAAAAGGGAAAGTCAAACTCTAAGAGCTTACCATGTCTTCTGATAATCAAAATCGCACGATCTCAACTCAGTGGCGACAACTCAAACTCGAGCCTACATAAAAATGGTACAGACATGTAGTATGAGTATAGAAACACGAGTAATCAATAGGTATCATAGGCTAACTGAGCTAAATTATGATATAAGGATGATATAGAGTAAGACAATAACTTAAAGTCAAGGTACAAAACCAAACCTGAATCTTCTTCAATATCACTGTCTAATTAACTAATCAACTATAACAATAGTATGAAATTCCATATCCATATATACCATAACTTCCATACGACATGAGCAATAATTTTGGAAGCGTAAAGCCATATATATACGATAATAATCATGTAATTACCATAATTAACACAACTACCATTATTAGAGCATAAAGCAAAAGAACTTACCACGACGTCCCTTACCTCCGGAAAGTACACTTAAGGATGACAATAAAGAACTTATCACGACATCCTATACCACCGGAGAGTACACCAAAAGATCAATCCAACAACATATCAAGGAACAACTACATAAGTAACTCACCAAAGCCGCGAATAGTGCATTCCCGCCATAGCTTCTTACCGAGGTCTACAATCATCATCAATACCGCAGTTTGACACCAAAAAGCCAATATAACCATAACATGGTTATATAGTTATTTAATCTCTAACTCATTAATAAACTTCATGTCTAGCCTTTACTAGCTAGCCTTTATTTCCATGAGTCACTAGTTTGCAAGTCTAATAGTTTACTAGTCATCAAATAAGGAAAAGCTACAAGTTACCAACACTATTATTTATTCACCCATCACAAAGACATCTTTTAGTTAGCCTTCTAATTATATAACTCATCAATTAAGCCACTACAACATCACATACTAGATGTCAACTTAACCACTCATTATACACTACTAAGTCTATTATCATTGAGCATGTCACAACTTTAAGGACTAGTCTCCATATTTTAGTCCACCAATTAGTTCTCTAGGCTTCTAGCCTACAAGTCATAACCATTTATTAGAGACAACTAGTTATCACATAGGCTACTTTACTAGGCAAAATTCCATAACATAACCATTTATCCAAGTCAAGTAGATTTACTAAGTGAGCCCTTGGTTCTACACAAGATTACACATATCAATGAGCCTTAACCTAATACTCGACATAATATAATCCTAGTTACTAAGTAGAGTTAACAAGGGTCACACCTCTTATCTAGTGGTTAATGACAAAGAATGGACAACAATTTACAAAGGAAGACATTATATCCCAAGTACACAAATAGGTTTAGTAACATACGACATAACCTAACATACATCCACATATTCATTTATACTCACCACATATAACATCATCATAATATCATTACCTCTTTCGAATTCAGCAAGCATTATCATAATATCATTATATCCTCCAGATTGACCGACCATCATCATAACATCATTATGTCTTCCATATCCACCGGGCATCATCACAATAACATTATACCCTTTGAATTTACCAAGAATCATCATAATATCATTATATCCTTAGGATTCAGCGAGTATCATCATAACATTAATGCATCCTCTAAGACAATGATATACACATACACAATCACCACTTTTCCAAGTTAACATATTTATTAGAAAGTCAATTATAAGTAAAGTTCATGCTCTCTAGATACCTCTTTTACTCCCACTTTTCACAATACTAACCCAAAGGAACATCCTTAATATAAACATTGGCTTAATCATTAAGCTTGGGTCTAGAAAGAGTGGTAACATAATTAGAGGTTCACTTGGTAAACTCATCAATAAGCCAAGCTATAGCATAACCCTAGGTTCAATTTACAAGACTTACCAAGGATATCATATCATGACAATAAGATAATCAATCAAGTATACACATTATCCAACCATTGACCGTATGCATATTTAATAGCTGATTTTAACCATTATAACCTCAATAATGTAACTTAGATATTCCTCAAGTATCTAGGTCACTAAGGAATTATATAGTTCAAGCTTAAGGTGGATCAAGTCCCACTCTTTAATCCCAATAATACCAAAGTTCACTTCTACAAGACTAACTTATACCCAAAATTAGGCTAGGTTATCTAAATCACACCATAAGGGCTTATCGATCCTTACTAAAGCAACTAGTCATATCTAGGTTAACATACTCTTAAGGTTAGTCAACAACATTATTCTCCTCTACTAGAGCAACTAAAGTATTCTTATACTATTCATGAGCCTATAAGTAGAACTATCCAAGGTGCTAGGCTATAGTCAAGCATCACATTTTACAAGTTTAATAGCCTGCGAGGATCAACTAATCCCAAATATCATTTTTTAAAAAAAATTTTAAGGGCTGAGCATCACCCCATGCCTTAGCATTTATTCTAAAATGTTTTATAATTAGAGCGGGCCTAACCTAACCTCTAGTAGCTACATGTATTTTTTGACTAAACAAATTGAGAGTGTTATAAGTAAAACTATGTACTATGATATGTTGTGTGTTATAGATTTGAAAAAACTATGGGGGTTTATTTATATGTTTTGATTTCCTTCTCCTAAAACTTGAAGCACCTAGATTTTCCATCCACAGATATCCCTTTGCTTCTGATGGGAGTTAGTTGTAGTAGAAATAATATTGGGCAGTATCAAATTGATGATTGTTCTTAGATAAAGAGTCTGCTACAAAGTTAGCCTCCCTATATACTTGTCTGCACGTACAATACTGAAATTAAGAAATGAGGCTGAGAAAAGAACTAATTAGAAGTTTTAGATGCCAAAGGGTGCTTGCTGAGCCCTGCTCCATCGAACAAGTAGATCAGAGTCAACCTCTATGATTACTTGAATTCCAAGTATCGTTATTCACCTATTTATCATCTAAGATCCCATATAATCTCACAAGATTTCATAATTATACTACAATTAAGCTCAATCTAACTATAAGTAAGCCTAACCTACCTTGAGTCCTAATTGATCACGAACCAACAAGCTTTTTCTTTCCTTTTGTTTAAGCTTCTTCCATGAGACAAGCTATCACAACACAATCTAAGCATTAATATAAAAATGAAAATACCTATAATGGCACCATTGTGTCATGGTCCAAGATGACATCAAGCCCCCAAGTAGGCCCTACCTTTGAAAAATAAGTTTCTAAGACAAACCCATTGCTCAACTATCATTATAGAGCTATAACCCTTAAGAAAATTGAGTAAATCAATCATATTTGTGGCTAATATTGAGCCTCAATGAATTAGGGGTTTTGGGTCTAGAAATTAAGGAATTAATACCAAACTAGAAGAAATCTTACCTTTGATTTGTAGAAAAAATGGGTTACCTAAGTTATTCAAGCTTCTAATCAACCCAAAAGACTCATTTGAAGATTTTACACTCTATTAGGTTTTAGAGCTCAAGAGAAAGGCACAAAATAGCCAAAATTTTGGGCAAGACATCCTTTAAATAGGCTTTTCCCACACCTTCGGTAGCGCAGTCATGGACCCTGCTTTTCCACAACACTACATTATTACCTCTACCACCGTGGTCTCGATATCTCCCTCTATGACAAGTTATGGATGAAGCTTAGAACTTGGTTCTAGGCTTCATCCAATGCCTTGAGATGTATCTAGAGTCCTTTTTGATCAAATGAGATATGTAACCTCATAGAATTTGATGTTCTCGATGCATTGGTGAAGTTAAATTTTGTATTTAAGTTTATTTTACTAAAGTTTTTGTCCAGTGGTCAATTTGAACCAATGAAGACTTCAAATTGAGAAAGTGGTTCTAAAAATCAAATGAACTGCCAGGTAATCGAACTACTAGTTCCAGCAATTCACTAATGACTTGGGGTAGCTATGGATAAGCTCTATAGGTGAAAATAAGCAAGAACATGAATAATAACATAAAGGGTCATTACAAAATTACTTTGATTCAATTTGGGTCATTGCGGATAGGATGAAAAATTTACTTACTCTTTGCCAGCAAGGACTAAATTTTTGGCTAAGGATTATGAGAGGTTGTACCTCTATGAGATATTGAAGCTTCACAGGGAACCTATTTTTATCATCGCTAATCGTGGTACATATTTTTCATCTCACTTTTGGTGATTATTTCAGAAAGAGTTGGGGGTTAAGGTTAGTCTGTGTACTTCTTTTCACCCACAGACAGATGGGAAATGAGAGAGGACTATGCAGACACTATAGGATATGCTTCATGTGTGTGGATTGACTATGGTGGTAGTTGGGTTGAGCATCTACTTCTTATAGAGTTTGCTTACATTTGAGATGTTTGTATGGTAGGAGGTGTAGATATCCTATTGGATGGTTCAAGCTTGGTGAGGTGAATAGGTTTTTTCTAGACTTGGTTTACTAGGCTATAGAGAAGGTAAAGGTGATTCGGGATAGGCTTAAGGCTTCCCAAAGCCACAAAAATTCCCTATACGGATGTAAGGTGAAGATACTTAGAATTTGAGTTTTGGATAGGGTGTTCCTAAGTCTCCCATGAAGGGAGTGATGTATTTTGGTAAGAAGGGAAAGCTCAGTCCCTGATATGTTGCCCTATATGTGATTTGAGAAGGGTTGGTAATGTTGCATATGAATTAGAGTTGCCTTCTAGTTTGATCTCTATTCATCTGGTATTCCACGTCTCTATGTTGAGAAAGTGTGTAGGTGATCCTTTATCAGTTGTTCCTTTAGAAGGATTGGTTATTTCAAATTCTTATATCAAATTCATTCTCTTACGAAAAAACCCTAATTGAGATCTTGGCGCGTTAGGTTCGTTGGTTGAGGACCAAGGAGATAGCTTAGGTTAAGGTTCTATGGAGGAGCCATAAGGTGGAAGAGGCTATATGAGAGGTGAAAGAGGACATAAAGTCTAAGTATCCATAATTGTTTTCCAATCTTGATATTCGTGCTTAAGGATGTATTCTTTATCACATCCTTGCATTCTAACTTGGTTAAAAGAAGGATTAATTACCTTCACCTTTGTTTTATATCTTAGTTAAGGGTCAGAATAGAGGTGTTGGGGTGTAAATTATGCTTATACTGCCTTGTACATCATTCGATGACAAATGATCCATGTTGGGGAAAATTGAAACACTTGGGTTTTTGTTCTTAGAAAATTTCTCAGTTTTTAGCTTCTGGACATCATATGACTTCTGGGTACTTGTCTTATGACAGGATATGGTTTATGGGGTCTTGGTCATATATTAATCTGTGTGGTTTTGATGGTTTATTTTTAACGTACGAATGGATCATACTAGTCATATATTAGGGTACTAATGGTATGAAGTCAATCGTATGATGCCTTATGTCTAGCCTAGGTGATTATATTCTGTGTAAGATACTGTTCTAGAGTACTTTTTATATGGTTGGATACAAAGTAGCCATGGTGGTCGTATGTTGGACAGTGTTGGGGTCTAAGAGATTCCTAGTGTACGAGTGGTGGGTATCACTCATATAGTAGGGTACGGTTTGAGGGGGTGTGGTCGTACCTTCCTAGGGGAATTTTATACAGTTTAAGTTGGGGGATATTCTGGACATTTCCCTACTTAACCTATTATGGCACCACGACTTCAAATACTATTAGGACTTCATATCCAATTAATCTAATCTTAAACACTTAAAAATTCTCTCCAAACTCTCTCAAGCTCTTGGGTTAAACAAAGGCTAGGGTTTCCTACAAGGTGGTCAATTAAGGCTCTAAAGGGTGATTTATTTTCATCTTCTTCATAATCTAAGGTATATTACTCCTCCCTTATTGTTAGTTCAACTAAAGGCATGATTTAACATATGGTTTTCATTGCATAATTGTGGTGTGGTTTTGGGTTTGGAAATACATGTTGGGGGTTTTTGTTACAAATGGTTGGTTATGGTTTTTCTATGTATTAATTATGGGTTTTAATATTAAAAGGTGGTTAGAATATGTGGTTTCGCAGGAATGGTTAATTCGTACATGGTTTTGCTTTTGGAAACTATGCTCCTAATGTGTTTATTAAAATGCCTATGAGAATTCTTTTATTACGTAGTTGGACTTTTAGTGAAACTATTGCATCGTATAACTTGGTAACAAAACTTAAACTGGATTGGAATGTTTTAAATGGTTAAATGATAAGGTCTGGTGGTCATGGTTTGGTTTAACAAAAAGCCTTGTGGGGTAAAAGGGAATCCCCTAAGAAAACATAATAATGAACTACTTGTGGGGTACATGGGAATCCCCTAAATAAACTTAATAATAATGGAATCATTGGGTACATGGGAATCCCTTTTCTTTAAAAAGGTTGGCTAAGGAAATTTCTTGCAAGTTATAGTTAGTATGACGATACCACTACTTATTACCTTGGTTAATATTAAATTGAATTGGTGGTTTGGTTGTGTGCTAATGGTTTTAATTGGGGAACAATTGTAGGTTTTGATAGCTAATCGTGAAGGTGTGAGTTCAATGGATGGACACTAGAAACTTATGTTTTCCAACATGAGGATTGGTCATAGTGACCATATACTTATGGGGTACACTAGAATCCCCTAAGTTACATTTGTATATACGTATCGTTTCGAGAGAAGGGTATCTACTCCTATTGTATCTATAGTTTGTGTGGCTGCACACATCGAGGCATATTCAGGGGGAAACACTGTACCCACCTAGCCCATGGGTGTTTCTAGGACAGTTAAGCTACACATACCCAGGTTAATAGTTTTAAAGGCATGCTAAACTTGGTTCCCTTTCCCGACATTGATTATATATATATATGCATGGATGTGAATGCATATGGTTGTTTACTAGTTTTAAAGGTTGGCATTGATTTATCCTTATCCTGAGTGTATGATTTTATTCATTCTCTAACCATCTTCAGGCGTTATGTCGCCACCCAATATAGGAACCGACCATTCTACTCCTCCTTCTCAGTGATTGGATTTAGGATCTTCTTGTATTTGATTGAAGTGGTAAGCTTCTATACTCTGAAAGGTTCGATTTCATGTCATGAATTTTTTACATACTTTGATCATTTCATAGACTTTGGTTTTGGCTATGGTCGGGGGATATTCTGACTGAATATTGTTTTACTTTTGGATAGAGGCTTTGTGGGACTACTATGGTTCATTATGGACGATGTCGCTATTGGTATCAGCCTTGGCATTAGTATTGGTATTGGGGTTAATATTGGTTGACTGTATTTGATTTGTGATTATTCCATGTTATTATGTTATGGAATGGTTATGGATTAGTTTATGTTATGGTTGTTTGTTTGGTATTGGATGGTATGACTTATTTGGGTTGGTCATGGTCTTGGACCTATTCCAGAGTTTTGATATGTACATAACTCAATCTTGTTATATGTTTTAGAATTCATTAGACTTAGGGTATGTATTTCGAGGTTTGGTTGGGTATTGGGGTTGGTCCTTGGTCCTTGTTAGACTTGGGTTGCCTATTACGACAAGGCCCTGGTTTGGGTCATGTCAATTATGAACCACATGATTGCACACTTCATCCCCAAAATTCAACTGCGTAAAATAACCATTCCATTCCCGATTTGAAAAACATCGACTCATGTCTTCAATTTGACTATTTTTGATATAATCAATAGGTAAGTATTAATGAAGGGCACCTAATTTTGCCCAATTGTCATACCAGACAGTTTGAGTGTCCACATTTGGGTTACCACCATATTTGTTGATCAAACATGTCCCTATATTCAAGCATATGTTTCCATGTTAAAGAACCTTCCCTTTATTCCACTAATTGTGGTCTCTCCTTATTGCAATATTTATTCCACATATAGTTGTTTATAAAGATTTTTGGGTTCAAAAAGTCCACCACACATTCGAAAATAGGGATTTAGAAATATTAAATAATGATCTAAAACCCAACCTTTCTTCATCTTCAGGATTGCATATATCCTTCCATGCCACCCAATGCTTATTTCTGCCCACCTCCTTAAAGTTCCATAGAAATCTAGCAAAGATCCTATATAGGCAATGAATAACACATTTTGGAGGATTAATATCCTATAACAAATAAATGGGAATACTACTCAGTACATTATTAATAAAAAACTGTCATACCACCAAAAGATGACATTTTCCATTCTATGCTTTCTATTTGCTATGTACTTTCTTCATCAAGTCCGCAAAAATGCACCTTTTCTTATTTGTATGCCCAATTAGGCATCCTAAGTACATAAAAGGCAACTTTTCTCTATTAAAATCAATACATTCTTCAACCTTCCTAACGTGCATATAAGCAATTTTGTGATAAGCAAAAAAAAAAAGCGTTCTTGTAACTATTTATCACCTGACTAGACTGGTCTTCATAGTCTCTGAGAATATCCACTCATTAACTTCAATGATTATCAATTAGTAGAAGCAAAGATGATGCTATCATCAACATATGCTAGATCATTAATATGTTCACTCCATTTTGGCATACCAAAACTCTTACAATCTTTCTCCAGAAACAATGAATTAAGAGCTCTAGATAACACTTTTCCAGTTAGAGTGAATAAGGCTAGTGATAAAGGATCCCCTTTTGTTTACCCCCTTTTAGAATGGAAGGATCCATAAGTGTAGACATTTATCAATATTGAGTACCAATTTTTAGCCACAAGTCTCTAAATCATATCCACCATACCTATATCAAAACCGATCTTTTGAAGAACTTTCCTAAAAAAGGTCCAATCCGCCTTTTCATAAGCCTTAGTAATATCAAGCTTAATCACCACATTTACAGGCTTACCCCTTTTCGTGATGTCAGACATAATCTCTTGTGCTAAATGGACATTTTTAGTGATTCTCCTACCCTTTACCAAACCTTATCGATTTTTTTTAAAGAAGAATTGGAAGTAATTCTTCTATCTTGTCATGCAACAATCTTGGAATTACTTTGTTAAGGAATTTACTCAGATTAACTGGCCTCATGTCTGAAAAAGATTGTATTATATATTTTTAGGCAATAAAACTAAATTAGTGTGAGTAATTTATTTAGGAAGAGTATTTCCTTAAAAGAAAGATGTCACAACTTTATAAACAGTATCACCAACTATAAGCCAACAAATCTAGAAAAAGTGGCCATTAAACCCTCCTGGACCATTAACACTGGCTCCATTAAGTTCAAACACTACCTTCTCCCCAAAGGGCATATCATTTACATCTTTATTGGACTCCTATGAAACAAGTCTAGGGATATACTTTGGTAGTGAAAAACTACCTTTTCTTTAAGACCCTAAAAATTGGTCTTGATGAAAGGAAAGAGCTGTGCAACTTCCTGTTTAGCACCCTCCATCTAGATTTCTTATTTATTTTGGATCCTACTATTGGACAATTTGCTTCTTCTTCCATTAACTAGACTATGCAAAAACCTTATTCCCCCCTCCCTTTTATAAACCACTAAATACCTATTTTTTGCCTCTAAAACTCTTTATCATAGAGGATATATTTCTTCAATTGTACTTTGTGAAACACCATTCTATTTCCAACAGATAGATCTTCTTTAAATAACTCTTCCTTTAGTCAACAATTTCTTCTTTAATTATCAGTTTTTTTTAAAACATCACCAAAAGTGTCTTTTCTCCAAATAGTCAATGCTTCCTTTGTCTTCTTTAATTTTTATTTTAGGTGAACAAACAAATCATTGTCTTCAACGGCCACCCAAGTATCTATTACCACTTTCTGAAATTTAGCTCTTTTTGTCCAAAATTTGAAGAATCTAAAAGGTCTTCTTATTATATTATTTTATATTTATTCCCATAAGAGAGTAATAAAGGTGCATGATTTGAACCAGTACTTGCGAAATGCCCTGACTCCACCAAACCAAAACAACCCAGAAAAGATTGGTTCACCAATAACTTGTCTAATCTTTATAAAATGCTCTCACTGTTATTCTACCATTACACAAAGTAAAACGACTACCTTTGAAATTGATATCAACTAGATCATAATAACTCATAAAAAAGAAAAATCCTCATACTCCTGAGGATATACAAGAAGGGACCCTATCTTCTCCTCATTGAAATTCAAGAAGAATGGGGGGTGTGAATTGAAAATACTTTTTTGAGTCGACTAGTCAGGCTTGACAATCAACTCAGCTCCAGAGTAGAGTACTAAACAAAATAGATTAAGTTTAAATTTACAAATAGATAAATAAGTATATAAGTAAATGATACAGATATATATCCCAATTTGGAACACCAATGTCCAGCCTACTTCTAGTTCCCTTGGGTTTCAAGAGTTTTCTTAGAGCTTTCAAAGTAGAGTTGGAGTACAGATGTAGTAAATAAGTTGTGAATCTTATTTTGATATTTATATCTTGTGACATAGCCTCAACTTTTATGACTAAGTTGACTCGATCTTTCTCTTTTGTAACTATTGTAAACTAAGAAGTACAAAGCTTTATTAAGACTAAGATTGAGACATACTAAGAATGTTCTGTGAATTTGCGTAAGGTCTCGAGTTTTCAGTATGCTCCTTTTATATTTTTCAACTGATCCTACTATTTTTCTCTAAAAGGAAATCCAAGGGATTTGTTCTTAATCAAGAATTTGATTTGGTTTCTTGATTGAGGGTAATACGTCAATATTAGATATGTACATAAATAAGGAATGGCTTGCCTTTCTTCATAACCATTCATGTCCATATCAGATATATCCATGAAGAGGGTCAGATCTTCTTTCCATGTTGTTTTGTGATTTTGCTGATCTTCCTTGAATTTGGGATCTTAACTAGATCTTATGAGGTTTTCTCTTGATGCTGTCCAAGTCCAGCTTTGAATCCCTTGTAATCAGGGATTGCATAGGATGTTCTTCCAATTATATCTCCATGGTGATCTTCCTTGCCTTAATTATCCTTTAGGTATATCATGCAAGTTATCAATCATTTGTTTGTCATTATTAAAACATATTATACAATATGGGAATATAACAATCTCCCCCTTTTTAATAATGACAAATATTAAACATCAGTTGACTTCCCTGTCATAGTAGTAAACTAGCTCTCCTAATCTTTCTGACTCTGTACCTTTATTGCAATTAATTGGCTCCTCCTTAATTATAGCTTTTATCTAATATTGATATCTTCTCCCTCTTTTGCCATAATCAAAAAAATTATAGCACACAAAATAAACAAAGAAAATAGAGAAAATTAGGGAAAAATGTATGACAGATAGTCATGCAATTCAATTCAAAATATAATAAAAAATAATTACGGTAGGACAAGTTAGAAACTATCAGTTTACAAAAACCAAAAGATGAAAAGGGACAGCCCCCTTTTGTATGGTAGTATGGAAGTTCATCGTTAGAATAAAAAATAGGTGAAAGTATTGTGCGTATTATGACATAACCATTCATAGGATTTTTCAATAATATCCAAAAAACTTGAGTAGGAATTTTGGGCAGTGATGGAAAACTTGTTGTTTGAGGAGTTAGTCTCAAATTTGATGGTGTCCAACTTTGCAAACATCCTTTTAAAAAACTTTACACCCTCCTATTTGATACCATAAAGAGATAAGCACACCTTTCTCATATTAGAACTCATTTTCTTACTCAACTGCAGCAACCTAGTAGTTGACTCTCGAAGAACCAACAAACCCTCTTCAATTGCTTTAAGCCGATTATTAAGTTCCTCAATCTCCTTCACCAGGGAGAGCATAGGGTTAGATATAGATTTTATTACCTTAGGAAAATTATACTGGGTTTTGGTGAAATTCTTTTTACACCATTCATTCTCGACCAGGACATATCCCATGCTAGCAATGGTCTTGGAGTCATAGGTAGATGAAACTTCTACCATGGGGAACTCTGAGAGATCAATGGAAAAGGAAAGAAGGATTCTGGTATTACCATTCCATAGGGTAAGCTAGTAGGTACATGAACATCTATAAAACTTTCTAACGTGTATTCACGAAACAAGGCAATCCAATTAGTTTAATACTTCTTAACCAAGCAATACAACACAAACACATCCCGACAAGTCACGTTGCTGAGAGAACATTTTTAAGGAATTAAGGTAGTGATGATAATGTTAGCCAAAATCATGTACTTAAAACATAGAGACAAAGGACCAAGGTTGGATAAATTAATTTCGGGGTCAAAAACAACCTTTTTTGCTTCCTCAAAGCTAACCTCGATATTATAAGGACAAGAACCATTCATGTAGAGAATGGCCCTTGACAACTTAGTATCAAACACTTTTTCAAATAAGAAGTCATTCAGAATGATTATCATTTCAATGACCAACATTTCTAATTCGCCACTATCTTAAAATAGGCGGAGATTAGCATAAAATATGTGTATAAAATCCTCATAAACTTCCATACCACAGAGAAAAAAAAACTATAGGTAGATCTTGGGATTTAAAGAAAGAACTTTCATTGTAGTGAGATTTCTTTAACTAAGAGAAATTTATGGTTCTTCTAGGTACAATAAAGTGACTTCTGAACGTAACAAACTTCTCCCTTTGCAAGAAAGTATAGAATTTATGCATGTCCTCTAGTGGAAGAGAATCTAGAGGAGAGGGATGAATTTTCTTAACAGAGGAGTTAGGAGTGGGTGAAAATCATTTTTTATTAACGACTGACTGTTGGGAATGAGAGGAAGTTTCTTTAGAGGACCCATAAATGAGAACTAGGTCATAGTTATTAGACAGGCAGTTAGGAGAGGGTTTAGAGAAATTCATCATTGATTGAGTTCTAGTCATTGAGAAAGGGATATAGCGAGAGGGGGTATAAATAGGAGAAAGAGGAAGATAAAGAGGTGAAAGTTGAAAGATATGAAGTGAATGAGGCGACTATTGAGAAAAAAGAATGGCAGAGTGTTACAAAGTGTAATGGTAAAGGACAAAAATTAAGAGGAAAGAGAAAAAGAAGGCAGGAAAAGAAGCGGAGTTGAGGGGTAAAATTATGGACAAAATTTTGTTAAAAAGTTTTTTTCCAAAACAAAGGGGTCTATGCAATTAAATGTCCTCAATGCATGATATACCATGCCTTTTCCTTAAAAACCAAAATATTATTTGTATTAAGGGTTTTGTAAAAATGTCAGCAAGATAATTTTTAGAATAAAAAAATTGTAAGGAAAAATATCCACTTTTTACATGATCATGAATGAACGACGCTTAATGTCTATATGCTTGGCCCTAGAATAATGCATAATGTATTTGGACAAACTAATATCACTAGTCTTGTCACACATAGTAGACATAGATCCAAATGATAAATCAAAGTCAAGTAATTGATGCATAATCCATAAAATTTGAGTACCACAATTACCAATGGCTCTATATTCAACTTTGGTAATTGATAGAGAAACTGAAGTTTGTTTCTTGCTATGCCATGAAATTAGAACATCACCAAGAATCTAACATGTTCTAATAGTGATGTTTTTATCACTTTTGTCACCTACAAAATCAGTATATAAATTACCATTTAAGTTAAAGTTGGAGGAGTCAGGGTATCAAAGTTTGATGTTTTGTTTCTTGATGCGATAGTGAATAATTTTTTTAATGGCAGTCAAGTAGGACTCTTTGGGAGATGACTAAAACCTTGCACATTTACAAACACTGAACATAATGTCTGGTTGACTCACAGTTAAGTAGAGTAAAGACATAATAATTTCTCTGTATGTCTTTTCATTAATATCTTTTCTGGAGATATCAGAATCAAGGCTTGTTGAAGGGCTCATAAGGGTTCCGAAAGCCTTTAAGTTTTCCATGCCATATTTATTGATAAGCTCCCTATTATACTTGTCTTTGATAAAAGTACCTTTGGAGGTTTACTTGATCTGTAACCCCAATAAGAATGTGAGTTCTCCCATGAGGCTCAGCTCAAAATCTCCATTCATTAAATTTGCAAAGTTCTCTCACAAAGAAATGTCAGAGCTCCCAAATATAATATCATAAACATAGATCACATTAAATTAGTCTAACTTTTGAGTGAAGAGAGTAGTATCAATTTTTCCATTTCTAAAATTATTATTAAGCAAAAAAGTATTAGACCTGTCAAATCAAGCTTTTAGAGCTTGTTTGAGACAAAGAGTGTTTTTGAAAGTTTTAAAACATGGTTTAGATAAGTTGGATTTTCAAAACCAGGAGGTTGTTTAACATAAACCTCTTCATGAAAGTAACTATTTAAGAAAGCACTTTTTACATACGTTAGATATAATTTAAAGTGTTTGAAAGCAGCAAAAGCCAATAGAATTGGAATCGATTCTAACCTTACTACGGGAGAAAAGGATTCATTATAGTCAATACCCTCCTATTAGGAGTAGCCTTGTACTACAAATTTGGACTTATTTTGGATAACCTTACCTTTCTCATTCAGTTTCTTTATACCCATCTAGTTCCGACAACTGAACAATTCTTGGGTCTTTCAACTAGAATCCAAACTTGATTTCATTCAAACTATTCTAATTCTTCCTTAATGGCCTAAACACAAGACTCACCTTTGAGTGTCTCATCAACATTCTTAGGCTCTATTTGAGACACAAGACCAACAAACACCTATTTTCTTAATAAAGCTCTTGTTTGTATCTTATTATCTGGGTTTCTAAAATTATTGTAATGCCCTAAAATTGGGTCCCGAGATGTCACACGGTGCTTAGAGGCATAAGTGAACCTAAGCTAACCCTTCTACTGGCATAACTCGTAAGCAATTGAATAAAATTCTCAATTCTACATGAGATCAGTGAAAACATAGAACTTATTTGAACTTGATCAATACAATTATCAACGTTACAAGGTTAAAACTCTACTTTTATAAATGAAACTGAAACTGAATACATAAACTTCTACTGACTGTCTATGAAGCCTCTACTGGTACTGACTTCAGATAGATGGTTCATGACTCCTAACTACCCAATCTCAATACGACTAAAGTAAGAAAATACGATACTCCTCGAACTGAATAACTGACTCAAGCACTCAAATCAAAAGGACACATCACCTGCTGACTGAAAGCTGCAAACTAACTGAATGCGATATCTGCACTATAACTTGTACCTACATTATAAGGCACTGTAGCATATAGAAACATATGGGGGTCAGTACTTTAAAGAATGTACTAAGTATGTGGGGGTGCAATCCAACATTTTAAATAATATCATAAATGATTGTGAAAATCATGCATGTTGACGATAACGACTTTCTTTTCTTGAATTAATTGAAATATATTCCTTGAAACTCATCATTAGTAATGCAAGTATTATATATCTCATATATCATTATACTCAACTCAAACTCTTTAAATCATGACTTAGAGTGACTCGGTAACTCATGAAACTTGAAATCTTATAGACTTGGGAGTTTCTTATAACCGACATGACTACACCATGTGAGCCGCATGGAGTCCAACATTTTTCCCTCCTAAGGAGAGAACCCCACATTGGCGGGGGTGTTGTACTCTTTCCAGGGAGTACAACCTCAATCTCATTATCACAGTCCCATACTTGGCCTATGGTCCACAATTATCAACATCAATACTATGGTGGCATGTAGTTTCGGGGAAATACCACATTTCCCGCTCAGTGCAAAATACTCCTCCCAGACTCAGCTCAGAACGCGTTAGGAAATCCACCTTAATCAATATCAACTCATGGGTCTATTATAAAGACCAAAACATAATTATATATCTCATCTGTAAATCATAAACATCTTGTGGATTCCTAACTCGACTCAACTAAACAGAATTTTTCTCAACATCAAGTACATTTGCTTTTCGAATCATTTTCCAGTATCAAAAGCTTCAAGAAAACATCATAGGACTCATTATTGACTCCCAAGCTCAAATATCAATATATATATATATATATTCAATAATCAAACTTCTCGTAGAAAAGCTTAAATCATGGTTCTTATCTCAAATCATTCGGAAATCATCAACTCATAATAACAATGTTCAACTCATGATATAAGTTCTCAATTTAAGGAATAAAATGATGAAATAGTCATGTGTATCAATCTTGATTTGCTCAAATATCATAAATCATTAATAAAGTAATTTAGGTGTAAACCCACTTTGTAAAATCATGGATTTCAATAGTAGAAATTAAATCTCTGGACACAAAAACGAAAGAAGTGTTCTTATTCAAACCCCACATACCTTGAATTATAAATTTGAGAATGAGAGACTTGATTGGAACTTCTTTCTCACACTTTTAAGCTAATATTCTTGATTCCTTGACTAGGAAAGCTTGATTCTTGAACCACTTGGAGAAATCTATGGGAGATTCTTGAATTTATTGGAAGAAGATTGGATTTTTTTCTGGGTGTTGGAAGAAAACCCTGGCTTCTAGAGAATTCTTGGAGAGATTGGAGAGAAATAAGAGAAAATGATCTTCCCTTTACTACTTGGATATATTTATAATACCAAAATGGGTGGAAAATACCAAAATACCCTTTTGAAAAAGCTGAAATTTGCTGATCGGGGCCTGTGATGGTCGACCTAACGATCCGTCAGAGGGACTGACGGTCCACCAAGTCATCCGTCACTCGATCTCTAAAACTGGGATGTTATACCTCGGAGTGAAGGTCGAAAACGGTTCTTCATGAATTTGATGGTCAACCAGATCTTCTGTCACTCGGGGGCTAAAAATGGAATATTTTGCCTTGACCTGATGGACTCCTTGATGGTCCATCAACTTTTTGATGGTCCACCACTTTGGCCATCATACGATGACCGAAAAGAGGGGTCACTTCCTTGGATTGAAGGGACACTTGATGGTCCACCAAGGACTTGAAGGTTCGTCAGGTCCACCATCAGGCCTGGGCAATTTCGATATTATTTTGTAAAACGGCCATAACTCCCCCGTCCGATGTCGGATTTTGATGAAATTGGTATCGATGGAAATATTATTCAATACTCTACATGAAAAAAATAGAAATTATAGAAATTCTACATGGGTCTATCATCATTCACTTTGTAAGTCATTTCCATATACTCAAAAGACAGATTTAGACTCAAGAAATAATCGGGGTTTAAAATTAAATTCATTTGGAAATCTTGCATTGTATCTCCATTCTCTCGGAACATTTTTTTTGTTGTTTTATCAAAGGACTCTAACTCTAGATAGATGGTATTCGACTCAGCGGTTGATGGTTTAGAATTTGTCTGCTTTGGCTCCTGACTGTAGTTAATTTACCTGCTCTTCATCAAAACTAAAGCTCACTTCGTCAAATATAATATACATTTATTCTTCCATGTATAGAGTCTTCTTATTATAAGATCTTAAGCATGACTAGTAGGATAGTATCAAAGAAAAATATCTTTGTCATTTCATGTGTCACACTTTCCTAAGTTATTCTTGCCATTATTGCGCATGAAGAATTTGCATCCAAAGGAATAAAAATAACTGATATTAGGTTTTTTCCCTCTCCACAGGTCATGGGAAATCTTTTTAGAATTGGTTTGATGAGACATCTATTGAGAATGTGACAATGTGCTTATTACCTTTGCCAAAAATGATCTAGTAGATTATGATCCAAGAGCATGGTTCCTATAGTCTCTTGAAGAGATATGTTCTTTCATTCCACCATATGATTTTCTTGGGGAGATCGAGGAGATAAAAAGTTTTGTGAGTAGCCATTTTAAGCATAGTACTCTTTGAAAGCTCTTTTTTTGAATTCTCCACTATGATCACTATGAACATAGGTGATGAAATGTCATGCTTCTCTTTTTACTCTTCTACAAAATATCTCAAAGTTAGTGAATGCTTCATGCTTGTGAGGAAGACACATTACCCAAGTAAAACAAGAATAATCATCAACAATGACAAATACATATTTTTTCCATAAATACTTACGGTATTGGTGGGATAAAACAAATCTATGTGGATTATTTGAAGAGGTTTGGTGGTAGTGACAATATCTTTGACTTTAAATAATGTACGAATCTGCTTACCAAGTTGACAAGCATCACAGATGTGATCCTTCTCAAATTTTAGTCTTGGCAGACCTTTCACCAGTTCAAGTTTAAAGAGTTTTTCAATGGCATGCGTGTTGGCATACCCACGTTTTCTGTGCCACAAAGATATGTTATTGGTTTGAGTAGTGAAAGAATTTAGAGTAGTGAAATAAAGATTATTAAGAACATAAATATTGTCTACATATTCACCAATAAGAGAAAAAACACTTTTTTCATGTATGATGGAGCAACTCTCAGCTTTGAAGAATACTTCAAATCCTGCATCACATAGTTGACTGATACTCAACAGGATGTGTTTGACTCTGTACACGAGATATACTTTGATGAGTTAATAGTGCCCAAGCGCACACGCATGTGTACGTGGTATATCAAGTAGTAAAGTGACCTTCAAGAAAGCCATGTATCAATCCCACAAAGACTTGATTTATCAATAATTCAATTTCAATTCATAGTTTAGATTCAGTTGATGCAAGCGTAACCAAAAAGAGTTTGGAGATTTGTAATTGCAAGGAAAGTAAACAATGCATAGAATAAAAGTCTTGGAATAATCAATAGGAGAAAACCAAGGGTTAAAGCACTCTTGAACAATCATAGTATGTTGTTGAACTATAACATCCTGTATTTTGCTTGTACTTGTTCTAATTATATGGAACTTGGTATAGACTTATGGTATAGGTAATGGATGAGATTTTTTTTTTGAGTATTAATGGTGTAGATGGAATTATTAATGCTGCTTATATGTTTTAATGTGATGCGACCAAGTTAACGTCGATACAACTATTTAACTTGGAATCATAAGCTGGTATTTGAATCTAAAGATTTAAGTGACCAAGTATATACAAGTTTTAAGTTAGATCCAAGGGATTAAGAACTGATAATGGAGTATTTTACTGAGGTGCTTGATTGACGTAATTAAGCTAGTTCATGAGTCACCTACTTAAGCTTTGGACTAAGTTAATGGACCTATGGCTATGGATCGGATTTGGGCATATAATAATGTACTCAATTGGGCCCAAATTAAATAAAAGAGGAAGAAAACTGGAGAAATGGCTCAGCACACAAATATGCCAAGGCCTAAATGTAATTGAGCCTAACTAAGAAACTAAGCATGTAGGTGAATCACCTACTTTGACCTTTTAGAGCAGCTTAATCTCTTTAAGTTGGTGCATCACTTACTTGGGCCAATTCAACTAAATTTTAGGTCCAAAATGTAGCTAAGTGGATGGCCAAAAATAGGGCCTTTATAAGACCAAGTTGCTGGTCATTTTCCTTAATTTCTATGTAACAAAAAATATTACATTTCACAAATTCTCTCTACTCTCTCTAAAACAAAAAGGAGCAGCCCTATTTTTCTTTCTAGGGTTCTTGAAAAAATCACAACCTTTGCAAGCCAAGGTAAGTGAAAACACTTTAGTTTAATTATCTCAAGGAAGATTAGGAAAACATGCTATAAGTGATTAATTATAAATATATGGCAGAATATAGAACAAGCTACTTGCTCCCCTTTTCTTTGTTATTAAGAGATTTCTTTTCTTCTTTGGTGTAAAGTGTGAAGAAAAGTGAAAGTTGAAGTTGTTGAGGAGTTCAAATTTAAAGGTAAGTTGCAGAATTGATGTAAGGAAACTGCCCTACTTTTTTCTCCTTATATATGAATTTGGGAAAGAGTTATGTTGTTACTGAGAACTCAAAAGATGATGAGTTCAATAATTATTTGCAACGACAAAGGTAAGTTGGAGCTATTTTGTGGACAATTTTATATTTGTATGTTATGGGGTTCCATATTGATGTTGGGAAAATGTGTAATTAGTTTGAATTGAAATATAAAAGAAGGGTGTGGTGGTACACCACCGAACTAATGGTTGTATACGTCTACTGTCCATTCTATTTTGTGTATTGTTTGGAGGGTGTAATGAACCCAAAGTTATATCGGGGGATCTTATAAGCATATGTATGGTATGTGGATGTAATTGGAGAATAAAAGTGTTAAAATAACACCCTTGATTGATAAATTAAGGTCTTACTGCTCGGCCACTATTTTGGTGAAGTTAAATAGCTCAAATGTGTCAGTTGGTTGCTAATATTAGTTTGCCATATATTTTATTTTAGCTAAGTTATCCAAAAGGAGGGAAGTCAAGTTGGGTTAGTATTAGAGTTGTATGACCAGGTATGTTAGGCGTACTCTATTTTTCTCTCTTTGGCATGAAATCGGACATTTGTTCCATCAAGTAAGCTTCCAAGGTTATACTATAACAAGTGATACATAATTGTAGCATATTATATCCCATGTTCCCAATGACCTTGTTACCACTCTCTAACATGTTAAAACACCTCAATACATGCTTATTATTAAGACTGAACGTCTATTTTTACTAGAAAATTACAAGAGTTCTCCGTTTACTCAAATAAGTCCCATGTGTTATTTTCAGCTCCTAAACACTTCATTTGTGTGCCAACAGCTCCCTACCTCATTGTTGTTGCATTAAGTTCCCATTTACATCTTTCTTATTGGTTGATTATTATATCAAGGTACCATAATGGAATGACCACCAAAGTAACCATCTCAAAGGCTAAATAAAGTAAGTAACACAAATTTTTGTAAAGTAGGTGGTAGCTCAGGGGCATAAACCTAGAATGGGCTGATCCCATACCTTTATATATGGGTGGTAGCTCAGGGGTTTAATCCTAGCATGGGCTGATCCTAATGTTCATTTATGGGTGGCAGCTCAGGGGCGTAAGCCTAGCATGGGCCGATCCCAATTTACGTGTTTACCACTGATTAGCTAGTCATTTACATTATATGATTTAAAACATAATGAAGTAAGAAAGGTAAAATAAATAAAATAAGGTAATTCACTATATCCTACAAGTATACATAAAGGTGGTCTACTAGCATTATTTATACACTTGCATTTGATTTCTATTAAGCTCATGTATTATGTGTAGTTTCCTTCATCCTTACATATTCAGTACATAATTTCATTCTGACGTCCCTCACGGGGAACCTGTATTTCATGCTACAGGCACAGGTGCTTTAGCTAATACACCTCGCTAGTAAGAGCACAGGCTATCTAGTGACTATTGGTGATCTCCGAGTTGATTTGCGGCTTTATGAGTTTATTCCGTATATATTTTGGTATTGTGCAGTAGTCAAGAGTAGGGCGGGGGTTTGTCCTGAACGTAACTAAGTTTATATATTTTATAGGCTTTGTAGACTAATGTTAGGTTAAGCATGGTAGAGTCTTGTCTTTTAGATATTGTGGCCCTAATGGCCAAGTCTTGTATATGTAATTTTGTACTTGCCTACATAGTTATTCTCATAGATGCATTATATAATATATGTTAGAACTTTTGGTTATCCTAGTTACATCCATGAGAAGTACAAGGTTATGGATTGGTTATCTCGAGCCTTTACGGCTACGGATGCCTGTTCGCCCTAATATAATTTAAGTCGTGACAAAAGTGGTATCAGAGTAGGTCATCTTTGAAAGTCTACAATTCCATGTCTATGTAGAGTCTTGCTTATGTGTGTGTTGTGTAATGCATCTATAAATAGAAAGATATGGGACATTTAGGGGTTGTCTCTTTTCTTCATATCTTAGATCGTGCAATAGAGTTCAAGTTGTAGGTGAAGTCATATTTAACCATTGAATCTATTTTTTTTTTTATTATATTGAAGATGCTGGTTACAAGAAGGAGTAAGAATACAGGTGAGCGAGTAGACATAGGTTCCAAAGAAGGGACCAGAAAGTCACCACCTAGACAAGTTAATCAAAGTGAGGCTCAAGCTGAGTTTATATCCTAAACCTCTTCTAGTCCTCCATGTCTGAAAGATCTAAGGAGGGGAAGAACAACATACTTAAAACTACCTATTAATGCTACTGAGAAATATCTAAGGAATGCAGTGTAATTGTTGAACCGTATAGTTTCTTGACAAGATCAAGGATAAACTATTCAAACCACAGGTTTTAGTGGTACAGATAGGGCAGCTAGCCTACGATCGCAAGATTTTCTTAAATTAGATCCTCCCACATACACCGGATCAGATCTTAATGAATAACCACAAGACTTTATTGATCAAATCCAAAGGTCTCTAGATGTCATGCATGTATCGAGTAAAGATACAGTTAATCTAGTAGCATATAGATTCAAAGGGGAGGCTATACTTTGGTATGAAGACTGGAAATGATCTAAGGGTATCAATGCACCTTCAGCTACTTGGAAAGAGTTTAAAGAGACTTTATTGATCATTACCTTGCATTTAATATTTGAGAGGCCTTTGTGGATCAGTTCCTGAATCTTAGGTAAGGGAATATGAGTGTCAGGGAGTATAGTCTCAGGTTTAACTCTTTGGCTAGGTATGATCCTAGTGTAGTAAATACTATGGATGATAGAATTTATTGATATGTGAATAGATTGGATCCATATTTGGTTAGAGATTGTACTATTATTGCTTTGAACAAAGACATGGATATAGCAAGGATACAAGCTTTTACACAAAAATTGGAGGATCAAAGGCAAAGAAGAAGAACACAAGAAACAAAAAAGGAGTATTCCAAGAGGGCTAGATCTACTGGGCAATTTATGGCATCCCAAGGACAGTTTAGGCCTTTGATTTTCTAATAAACTACCTAGGAAATCATCTTCTTATTCTATAGCTAGTGCTTCATCATGGTTTCCAGGGTTCAGAGGCAATCAATTTTGGCATAGGAGTGAGAGTCTGAGTTCCCAAATGATGGGGTATCATGAGCCAAGGATTATGATCCAATTAAGGCCTCCTCAGCAACCATGTAAACAATGTGGAAAGCTTTATTTCAGTGCATGTCAGTTTGGTATAAATGCTTACTTTTGGTGTAGTACGTCAGGGTATATGATGAGAAAATGCCCACAAAATGGCATGGGTGATATGACATGACCTGCTGGATCAACCGTTGCATCATCATCATCGGTGCCTTCTTTAGGTAGGGGTGTACACCCTATAGGTCATGGTAGAGGTGTTAAAGGAGCAATTAGTTCTAGTGGGGTTCAGACTTGTACATATGCTTTAGCAGATCAACAAAATTTAGGGGCTTCTCTAGATGTGGTTACAGGTACATTGTCCATCTTTTCACATAATTATATGCATTAATTGATCTGGGTTCTACATTATTGCATGTCACTCCATTGATTGCTGAAAAGTTTAAAATAATACCGAAATAAATTGTTAAGCCATTTGAAGTGTCTACACTGGTTGGTGAACTATTATAGCTAGGAGAGTGTATCAAAACTATATAATAACTATTTTTGGTCGTGATACAATGGATGACCTGGTTGAGTTAGAAATGATAAATTTTGATGCTATAATAGGTTGGCTTCTTGTTATGCCATGGTAGATTACCGAACTAAGAGAGTATATTTCTATTTTCCAAGAGAGGAAATCCTTGAATGGCAAGGTAATATTGGTGCACCAAGAGGTAAATTTATTTCATATTTTAAGGAAAAAAGATGATTTCCAAAGGTTACATATATCATCTAGTTAGAGTGAAAGATACAGATGTGGAGCCACCAACTCTTTAAACTATTCCAGTTGTAAATTAAGGGGATGTTTTAGATCATATCTAAATGTTGGTGGGCCGAGAAATGGTGTAAGCAGAAGGGAAGACGCAACGGTTAGCGACTGCCCGAGGAGTGATCCCTCTCTTATTTTCCCTTTTTTTAAGATAAGAAAAGAGACAATAAGCCTGTCAACATTGAAGCTTCTGCTTTTGGTAGCTGTTAGGCAAGTGATACCGTACGCAAGTCCACACCTATATAGTGAGGGTGCGTTAAGGCGAGTTGTAATAATTCAAATGGATTAATAACAATAAAAGGTTGTTCAAATAGGAATTGGAGGTTGAAGGTTCATTATTTTAGATTTGAGTGTAGAGTCTTAGTTTTTTTATTTAACCTGGAACTTTCCTATATTTTATGCTTTCTGCGAATTGAACTCTTGTAACTAAACCGTTCTATATTCAATTAAGGAATAGAGTTCAAAAAGTAGGAGAACATGTACAAGCATATATGCATAAATGATATAAGCAACCACCATATTTTCGAGCTTAATCATAATTATTAACAAGCAAATTATAAGTCATGGGTATGCCTTCTAGAGTTCTCCTTTTACCCACATGGTTCACCATACTAGCTCAAAGAGATTCTTCTACACGAACATTAGCTTAGTCATTAATCTTGAATCATAATAAGAGTTGTGAATGTATTCAATGTTCACATAGTAAACTAGCCAATAAGTTAAGTAATAGCATAACCGTTGATTCAATTAATAAGACATTTCAATGCTATCCATGTCATGAAAACAAGATAATCAATCAAGTATACACATTATTCCAATATTGAAAACATGCATAAACCATATACTTGGTTTATCCATTATGTCACCAAAAACATAATCTAGGCGTTCATCATGTATCTAGGTCACTAAAGAAGTTACATAGTTCATGCTTAAGGCGGGTGAAATTTTGCTTCTAATAATCCCCAAATTATCTTTTTCAAGTCTAACTTTTAACCAGAATTAGGCTAAGTTATCTAAATCATGCCTTAAGATCTTACCAATCCACACTAGTCCTATGGGACAATTATTCTGTAAGGATTCCTGCTAAGCCATCGTAAGCACGTAAAGTTATTCAACAACTAAGCATATCTAGGTGAACATACCTTTAAAGTGAGTGAAAATGATCACTCCCATCCACTAGAGAAACTAAAGTATTCTCATGCTATTCATGAGATTGCAGGTCCAACTAACCAAGGTTCTAGGCTATGAGTCAACTATCCTACTTAATATGTTTCAAAACCTAAGGGATTCAACTAGTTTAAAATATTTCTATCTATCAATTAAACATCTAAGACCCCACCTAATTTTATCAATATATCATAATTATATACAATAAAGCTCAATCTAAATACAAGTAAGCCTAACCTACCTTGAGTCCAAATAGCTCACGAACAAACAATCTTTGCTTTCCCTTTCCTTGAAGCTTCTACCATGAGCCAAGCTATCAACGACATACTCCATACATTATTACGAGAATAACAATGCCCATATTGTACCATTGTGCTTCGGGTCAAAAATGATACCAAAAACCACCAAGTGGGTCCTACATATGGAAAATGAGTTTCCTAGTCCAAACCATTGTTCAAATACCATTAGGAGTTATAACCATAAAGAAAGTTGTGCAAAAAAACCATATTTGGGGATAAATTAGGACTCAAGCCATTTGGGGGTTTGGGTCTAATAATCAAGAAATCATCACCAAAATTGAAGGAATCTTACCTTAAATTTGATGTTATTCATAAATATGCAACTGTTTAACCTCTCAATAAACACCCAACAAGTAATTTGAAGAATACTCCCTCTATTAGGGCCTTAGAGGCTCAATACAAGGATGAATTGACCAAATTTCAGCCAAAAGAAGGCTTTTATATGGACAATTCTAAGCCTCAGGAGTAGCGATCATGCACCCCCGCTTGACCGCGATCGAAACCAGCACGATCGCACCACTCATCACGCGATTGCGGTACCTCAAGCATTAGATAATGGATGAAAAGTGGAATTTGATTCCAAGTTTTTCCCAAAGCCTCAGGATGAATTCAGAGTCCAATAAAAGCAAACAAGTTATGAAAACATATAAATATCAATATCATTTGGAACCAACAAAGACTTCTAAATGGGAAAGTAGTTCAAGAAACCAAACGAACTGCCAGGTAACCTAACTAGTAATTCCACCAGGTCATAAATGACTTGGGGATGCTATGGGAAAGCTCTAACTGAGAAAATAAGAAGTAACACAGAAAATAACCTGAATGGTCATTATAACAGCCACTACTAAGAAACTTTTATCCCTGAAAGTTAAGGATGAAGAAAAGTACCTGAAGTCTCGAACAAATGATGATACTAGGCCCGCCCGCATCTCACTCTCAACCTCCCAAGTAGCCTCCTCCCTAGGTTGGTGCTTCAACTAAACCTTAAACACAGGAATCTCTCTAGTGTGCAACTGTCTTATAACACTGGCCAAAATAATCACGGGCTCCTCAACAAAGTCCAACTGCTTATGTAACTAGACTGAGTACAACCTAAGCACATAAGATGGATCAGGAAAATACTTTCGTAATATCAATAAATGGTAAACCGGATGAACAACAGCAAAATCTAGAGGAAAGGCTACCTCATATTCCACCTTGCCAACTGAGCGGAGAATATAAAAAAGACCAATATAATTAGGGTTGAGCTTATCATTCCTTCTGAATCTCATCACACCTATTATAGCTAAAACACGAAAGAACACACGGTCACCGACTTTGAATCTTAAGGCATAGAGTCTATGGTTGACACAGGACTTCTGCCTACTCTAGGCTGCTCTCAGCCTCTACTGAATCTCCCTGACTCTCTCCAATGAGTCCTAAAGAAAATTTGTACCGTGAGATCTAACCTCAGAAGTCTCGAACCATTCTATCAGAGAACAATATCTCCTACCATACAAAGCCTTATAAGACACCATATCAATACTCAAATGATAGTTATTGTTATAAGAGAACTCTGCCAATACTAAGTTCTGATCCCACTCCCCTCTAAAATCTATAACATAGGCTTAGAGTATATCCTTAATTACCTGAATAGTCTGCTTAGACTGACCATTTGTCTGCTGATGAAAAACTTTACTCAAATCTACTCGAGTACCTAACTCCTCCTAAAATCCTCTCCAAAACCTCAAAGTAAATATCAAAACAAGGTCTGATATGATAGAAATAAGCACTCCGTGATAACGAACTATCTCTCAAACATAAATCTAGGCTAATCTCTCAACACAAAAGTCATTTGAATAGGAATAAAATGTGTTGACTTGGTCAAATGGTCGATAATGACCCAAATACTATCAAGAACATGGGGAGTATAAGGTAAACAACTGATGATGTCCATAGTAATCCATTCCCACACTTTGGAATGGGAAATCTCTTAGTCAATCTACCTAGATGCTAATGCTCGACCTTAACCTGCTGACAATATAGGCAACGAGCCATAAAGTCTGCCACATCACTCTTCATCCTATCCCACCAATAATTCTGCCTCAAATCTCTATACATCTTGGTCATACCAGGATGAATAGGATATCAAGAACTATGAGCCATATAAGGAATCCACTGAATCAAGTCATCTACTCGGGGAACACAAATATGACCCTGAAACCTCAATATACGCTAGAAAAGATCAATGTGCCTTTTAAAATCACCACTCACCACCTGATCATAGTGAAAACATAACTTTCTATCCTTATATTGATGATCACAAATCAGCTCAAATAAAGAGGACCTTGCATCCACTCAAGCCAAAATCCTAGCAGGATCTAAAAAGTTCAAGGCGAACCATCAAATTGGATAAGGACTAGATGTATTGTGCCATAGGCCTATGAGAAATAGATAGATATAAGCCAAGCTACCCATACTCACTACCGTGCGGCTGAAGGCATCAGCTACTACATTCACCTTACCCAGATGATACAAGATGGAAATATCATAGTCCGTTAAAAAATTTATCCATTTGTGCTAGTGAGTATTAATGTCACGACCCAAGCCTCTAGATACAATCAATCCAACATAACACATCTCACAGTTAAATGAATTCCAATCATATAAAAAGAGATAAGTTTAATTATACAAATACATTAACGTACAACCATACAAAATACTGTCGAGCATCGATGTCAATGCCAATACTAATACCAATTCTGATACTTCTATCGACACCACCCATACCAATAGTAGTTTGACAAAGCCTCTAATTAAATCCAAAGAGTATTCTAGTTGGGACATGGCACTGACCATAGACCAAAACCAAGTCTAAACAAAGACTGAAACATAGAATATAAAACTATGAAATGAAGCCTTCTAAAGTATGGAAGCTCACCACTTCAATGATAACTCACGAACTGACTTGAAAATCTGATAATTGCATAGGAAAGGAATAAAAATATCCAGTCCCTATATCATAGAGAGATACAAAATTCGGATGAGGTTAGTAGTTGGAATGCTAGTATGTAACTCAGGGATCAAGGTATAAGATAATACCATTATTTAAAACCAATTCAAATCATCATATGCAATCACATGTATATATATAGTGTTGGGATAGAGAGCAAGGCCTAGCATGAACCATTAAAACCTTAACCTGGGTTATTTAGCGTAACTATCATATAAAAAAGCACCCACGGGCTATATGGGCCTAGCTCTACTCTAGCTAGAAGAGCCTCAATGCGCGTAGCCATATGAACTAGATAATATCCATAATCGTATATGCCATTATGGGGGACTCGATCTTCCCGACTTAATCAAAGTGACTTAAGAACTAATGTCAACAATATTGGGGACTCGAAAGTCCCATTTATATATTTATCCAAGGGACTCAAACCTCTCGGTCATATAGACACTCACACCAGCTAGTGCAATTTTCAGTGTTACTCCTTCGAACTCCACTTCCACGGTCCGGTAACACATCCCGCTTTAAAGACTAATTTAAAACATTCATTACACATATAAATTACTTACCGAAGGCACACCATTGGTATCGTCATAATAACCTCACTTGCAATCGCACCATATGCCATAACCATTATCAAACAACTTTGGGACTCGAACCCATTGTCTAAACCAAGAAACCATTTCAATTCAACATTTAGGGACTTGAACACATTTAGCCAATTAAGCAACCAAGGTTATGATTCAAATAAATTTATGACCAATAAGGCCTTCATAAAACCATTTACCAATCATCAACATTCCTAGGCCAATGCCTTAGTTCAAAACATAATTCATATATGACAAGATTTTCTCATTGACACTTTCACAAATAGGTTGAGGCCATACCATTATCAAACCATTATTCCAGCCTAAAAAACATCAAGTCTAGGGTTAAAACTGATCCGTTCATTAAACCACAATTCCCATACACCCACATGTGCAAAATCATTCTCTAAACATGCATAATGATAATTTAAAACATGGAAAAACAATACACAATACTATGCATTCAAACCCCCAACCATGGTTTTCAAAACCACAAATAATGAATCATAAACAATGTTTAAAACACATGATTCTTGCGAACTAACAATGAAGGAAGAGTCATTTGCCTAAGTTATGAAGATTAAGGAGAGATTTTGATCCTTAAGCCTCTAGATGACCACCATGAAGAAACCCAAGCCCAATCTTTTAAAGGGTGCTTCAATCATCTAAAGTGTAGAATGAAATCCAAATAGGTGTTATAAGATATGGGGTCTTAAGGTATTAGGGTAGGAAATGTCCAAGATAACCTCAACTTAAAAGCTATAAAAAGGACGTAGATGGGTACGATTGGACCCTTCAATTGGTAGCCACATAATATGAGTGGTAGTCTCAACTCATCACTTGATTAGAAAGTTGGAAACCACCTTCTGTCCAACTTATGACTCCCTTGTCTAACTCGTATCATCACCATATGACTAGTATCATCAAGTCATACCTTTGGCAGATCATCAAAAGCTAGACACTAGACAGCATACGGTTTGGACCCTACCTCTCATCACTTGAACATATGACTCATATGGAGTCTTCTCATTTCTAGAATAGAACATGGAAAATATCATACGGTCCAACATACAACTAGGGTCCCTAGACCTGTAGCTACAACATACGAATCATGGTGTGAGTCATATGATGATCAGAAGGTTCAACACTCAAGAAATTTTTGCAAGGGACAAAGTTTAGGCTATTTTATTTCCTCTCTCCCCATAGGATTATTCATTCTCGAATAATGGGACGAGGCAATACAAGCACGATTAAGCCTTAACATCTCTACTCTTACCTCTAAGACAAAAAATAAAATACCAAGGAATTCACAATCCATCATCAACAAAGATAGAAAAAAAGATATTAAGAACAACACATACCTCAAGCATGATTTTTTCATTTGGAAATAAGAACAAATACATGGACTTCATGTCCTACTAGGCTTCCCAACTGGATTTCTAGGAATTTTTGTTTCTTCATAGGACCTTCATTGAAGTCATGTCTTTCATTTGCAACCGATGAACTTGCCGAACCAAGATTCTCGCTGAGACCTTCTCATAGGACAAAAAAACTAAAATACCAATGGTTTCCTAGGAAAAAACCAATGAAGGATGTCCCACATATTTTTCCAACATAGACACATGGGATTTCGAATGAATGGAGATCATGTTAAAGGGAAAATCCAACTCATATGCAACATTACCAACCTTTCTTAAAATCACATATACGCCAACATACCAGGGACCGAGCTTCCCCTTCTTTCCAAACAGCATTACTCCTATCATGGGAGACACCTTCAAGAACACCCAATCTCAAACCTCAAACTCTAAGTCACTTCACCTCAAATCTGCATAGGAGTTTTGGTGACTTTTGAAAGTCTTAAGCCTATCTCAAACTACCCTTACCTTCCCCATTGCTTGGTAAACCAAATCCTAGCCAAACATCTCTGCTTCACAAACTTTGAACCACCAAATAAGAGACCTACACCTCCTACCATACAATGCCTAAAATAGGTTTATTTAAATGCTTGAATGGTAACTATTTTTATAAGAAAATTCAATCAAAAGAAAATGGTCGAACCAACTACTACCATAGTCAATCACACAGGCTCACAAAATGTCTTCTAGTTTCTGAATAGTCCTTTCAGCTTGCCCTTCTAAATATGGGTTGAAAGCTACAGTAAGACTCAATTTAGTCCTAAAATCATGCTGAAAAGCGAGCCTGAAGGAACAACTTTGCATAATCCTCAGCAGAATAAATAGTCCTTATTGGAAAGAAGTGGGCGGAATTCTTCATCCTATCCACGATGACCCAAATAGAGCCATACTGATTCCGCGATCGCGAAAGTCTGGTAAAAAAATATATTTTAATAATCTCCCACTTTCACAACGGTAATTCAATCTCTTGAAGTATCCCACTAGGTATCATGTGCTCAACTTTTACTCGCTGACACACCATATACTTAGCCACAAATTTGGACATATACCATTTCATATTATTCCACCAATACATATCCCTAAGCTCATGATACATCTATTAAACCAAGATGAACCATATATCATGATTCATGAGCCTTCGCCAAAATGTTGCCTCACAATACATCCACGTTGGGAACACACAACCTTCCTTGGTACCTCAAGATACCATCTCCACTAATTTTAAAGGCCATCGCCTTCTGCCTACCCACATCATCCTTGATCTTCATCAAAAGAGGATTAAATACCTATTTTCTCCTTTATTTCCAAACCATGAGATTATTACAACACCTATTGTACCAAGACACCGCCATCTTCCGAGTCCAAGTGACGAAGTCTAAGGTTAGCCAAATGGTGAATGTCCTTCACCATTCCCCTTTTATCTTCATCCTCATCCAATAAGCTACCCATAGACAACCCAGTAAGAGCATCAGCAACCACATTAGCCTTACCTAGATGGTAGTGAAAACTCATATCATAATCCTTCAGCAACTTAAGCCACCTCTTTTGCCTTAGTTTAAGCTCTTTTTGAGTGAACACATACTACAGGCTCTTATGACCAGAAAATATATCAATATGGACCCCATACAAATAGTGACTCCAAATCTTCAACGCGAATACCATGACCAACCACTCTAAGTCATAAATCGAATAGTTGTTCTCATGAACCTTTAACTGTCTAGAGGCATAAGTAACCACCTTACCATACTATATTAAAACACAGCCCAAGCCAACCCGAGATGCATCACAATAGACCACATATCCCTATGTACTATCAGGTAGAGTCAACACTAGAGCAGAACTTAATTTATCTTTTAGCTACTCAAAGCTACCCTCGTAAGCATCCGACCACAAGAACTTTACCTTCTTTTGAGTCAACCTATTTAATGGAGAAATAATAGAAGAAAAGCTCTTCTCAAACCTCATATAATACCTTGCTAAACCCAAGAAGCTCTAAATACTGAAGGAGTTTGACACGACCTAACCCCAGGCCTTGTCGTAATGGGCATCCCAAGTTCAGCTAGAACTATGGACCACTCCTGTTACCCAATCCAAAAACCTATGTCTAGACTTAGATGGGCTGAATTTCAAACATATAACAATATTTTGTTATTGTTCTCATTAAGACTCTGGGATGGGGACCCAACTGAGTTAAACCATATCACACCAACCGCCTGACCATACCAACCAAACCATAGACCATAAACCAAAGAAAATACCAAAACACAATAAGAAAATCAATTCTAAAATGTAATATGATGGAATAATGAGAAATTATGTTCGATCATTCCAGCCGTAATATCAATACTAATGCTAAGCCTGACACCTCTACTGATTCTCCACATAATAACCCGTATAAGCACTATAAAGCCTCTATCCAAAAGAATAAGCCAATCCTGTTGGGACATGCCCCCAACTATTGCCAAGCCAATATCCAAAATAAAAGAAAAGTGTCTACTGAGAATCCAAAACATGAAATGATGCCTTTTGAAAGGATGAATGCTCACAACTTCAGTCCAAGTGCTGAGACCAAATTCGCATGCTAAACATGTGGAGTAGAATGACTGATTCTTGCATAGCATGGGTATACATCCACCAGTAGACGTGGTTAGCGAATGACCGCTAGCATGGATCTCGGGATAAGAATAAAATAATGCCAGTTATAAAACCAAGTGAAACCATCCATAATGCATACAACCATTCATATATAAGTGCTGGGAAAAGGGATAGAGTTTAGGATGCACTTATAACCTTTACTTGGGCTGTGTAGCTTTGCTGTCCTAACCACCCACAGGGGATAAAAGGTCAACTCCCGGTGCTGAATGGGTCTCAGTGCATATAGCCTCAAGACCGGGCAATTTCCCATGGGATGACTAATACATCCCTCAAATATAAAATGTGACACTCGCAAGTAGTCATCATAGACCTCATATCGGCAAATATGAGTTTTTAGTTTTGGTTACCCTGGGACCATCACCTTCCATGGCTTAGATACACACTTTGCCATTAATACACAATTAAAACCATGTCCAAATAATCCATTTACCATTATTAACCAAGGCTAATATTGATGGTATTGTCATACCATCCCATTACTTTTAATTAATATGCATAGCCAAACTATTTAGGTTAAGGGGACCTTAGGTGGCCTTTCCATATACCATATTAAATCCATTTAGGAGACTTCCATATTCTCCATAAGTATAACTATTAAGCCTTTTCAAACTATTTAAACGTTGCATAAATCCTTTACCAAGTTTAAAACATGCAAGAGTTCCATTAAAGAAGTCAATGCAACGAACATATCTTTATAAGTTTTATCAAACACCTTGAGTGTTGAATATTGCATAAACTAATTCAAAAGATCATTAAACCATTACCATGCAATCCAATTGTCCAAAACCATCATTAATGCATATAAAAGCATAGTTTAAACCATAAGAAACCATAACCAATCATTCAATATCAAAACAACTAATAATAGTTGAAAAACCATAATCATGAAATAGTAAAACCATGAAATCAATCATAAAACCATGCCTTTTGTTGAAGTTACAATGAGGGAAGAGAATCACGCCTTAAACTGAAGAATTGATAGAGAGATATCTCCAAAGCAAGCCCCAAAGCAATTCCTTAGTTGAAATCCTAGATTTCTTTCCCTAAAAGCTCTTAAGAAAATTATTAGATATTTAGGAATAGTTTTTAAGTGTTAATGAATAGAATAAAAACGTAAATAACCTTCTAAGTGTATTAGAATTCATGGGTCCTAATTAGGGTAAGTATGAAAATGTCCAGAATACCCCCACTTAACTCACTTAAAAACCCATCATAGGGATACGACTGACCCTCTTACAATTCGTACCCTTCCTTATAATTGGTTTCCACCAGTCATACCCAGGCCTTAATCTTTTGATCAGACACTATCCAGCATATGACTCATCCAACCAAGTTGTTACCTTACTATATGATCTATACCCATGATCCGTATCCCTGGAATAATGAATTTCCAAGAGGATCAAATACTGGCTACTATACGAGTCATTGTTTCTGCTCGTAGTATGCCTTACAACTTGCACTCCAAAGTTGTGACTATTCCAGTGATCAAATCCATCCCGCCAACTGACATTAGTCAGTATATGAAAGCACCATACCATCCATAATCCACCATATGACTCGTGCCCATGAGTCGTATTAGGTCTAGAGAAAGGATTTCTAGGAAATTTTCTCAGGGTCAAAACCTAGGATGTTCTAGTCTCCTCCACTAGGAAAATTCATCCCGAATGACAGACAAGGTAGGGGTAACTACACACAGGGTCATTTGTATTATAAAACATCCCTTTAAAAAAGTTTGAAAATAAAGAGACAAAGATATTAATCTTTCCTTTAACAAACTTAGAAAATCAAGATGTGTTCAAGAACATATACCTTCTGTACAAATCCAAAAGTAGAAAGCAAATGCGGATATTTGGACTTCAAGTCCTCTTTTGCTTCCCAAGTAGCTTCTTCCACCATATGGTTCCTCGATAGCACCTTATCTGAAGCCACATCCTTCGTTCGCAATTGACGAACTTTCCTTTCTAATATATCAGTCAGGACCTATTTATATGACAGAAAATCCAAAATACCCAATCTTTTCAATGGAATAATCGAAGAAGGATCACCAAGAAACCTCCTCAACATAGAAACACCTGATAGACTGGATGAGCCAAACTTAAGTTAGATGGAAACTCCAACTTATAAGCAATATTACCAACTCTTTGCAAAATCACATAAGGGCCTATTAACCAAGGACCAAGTTTCCTCTTTTTCTCAAACCGCTCCACTACCTTCATTGGAGACACTTTGAGGAACACCCTATCCCTGACCTCAAACTCTAAGTCTCTACGCCTAACATCTACATAGGATTTTTGGCAACTTTGGGAAGCCTTAAGCTTATCCCGAATCACCTAGTCCTTCTCTATCGCTTGATAAACCAAATCAGGACCAAACAAATCCGGTTCTCCAGGCTTAAACCACCTAATAGGATATATAACCTCCTACCTTACAAAACCTCAAAAGGAGCCATATCAATACTAGAATGATAGTTATTGTTGTAAGTAAACTTCAACAAAGATAGATGCTCAACCTTGTTGCCACCATAGTCAATCACACAAGCCCAAAAAATATCTTCCAATGTCTGAATAGTTCTCTTTGCTTGCCCATTTGACTGTGGATGAAAAATAGTACTCAGACTAACATTAGTCCGCAACCCTTTTTGGAAAGACCGCCAGAAATGAGATGTAAACTGCATACCACGATCAGAGATAATCAAAATAGGTACCCCATGCAGCTTCACAATATCGTGAAGATACAATCGTGCATACTCTTCTGATGAAATGGTAGTTCGAACTGGCAAGAAATGTGCAAACTTGGTCATCCTATCCATGATGACCCAAATCGAATCGTACTGATTCTAATATGAAGAAATACCAGTAACGAAGTCCATATTGATATCTTCCAACTTCCATTTGGATATATCAAATTCTTGATACAACCCTCCTAGCCTTATATCCTTAACCTTAACTTGTTGACACACCATGCACTAGGCCACGAAATTAGTCACATCCTACTTTATGTCACTCCACCAATAGATCTCCTTGAGATCATTATAAATTTTAGTCAAGCCATGATAAACTACATAGCGCAACTCATGCACCTCTGGCAAAACCCTTTACCACAACCTGTCGACATCAAGAACACATAACCTCCCTTTGTACCAAAGTACCATCACCATTGATGTCAAACACCACTACCTTTTGCTCACCTGCATTACTCTTGATTTTCATCAAGACAGGATCTAGCTCTTGCTTCTCCTTAAACTCCACACCAAAAGACTACCGAACCAGTTCTTGCACCATCACACCACCATCCTTAGAGTCCAAGAGAAAAACTCCAAGATTAGCTAAGCGGTGAATATCCTTCACTAATTCGCGCTTCCCTTCCTCCACGTAAGACAAACTCCCACTGGATAACCTGTTAAAAGCATCAGCAACCACATTAGCCTTACTTGGGTAGTCGTGAAGACTTATATCATAATCCTTGAGAAGCTTAAGCCACCTTCTCTGCCTGAGATTGGCCTCTTTTTGAGTAAATACATACTGAAGACTCTTATGATCAGAAAAGATATCCAAGTGAACACCATACAAATAATGCTGCCATATTTTCAAAGAAAGCACAACCGACAACAACTCCAAATCATGAATAGGATAATTCCTCTTATGTACCTTTAACTGCCTGAAAGCATAGGCGATCACCTTCCCATGCTGCTTCAAAACATAATCGAGCCCAACCTGGGATTCATTGCAATAAACGACAAATCCATCATTGCCCTCCGACAAGGTCAAGATTGGAGCCAAAGTCAACTTATCCTTTAACTTATCAATACTCCTTTCATAAGCATCCAACCATGAAAACTTAACCTTCTTCTGAGTCAACTTAGTTAAAAAAGAAGCTATCCAAGAAAAGCTTTCCATAAACCAGCTATAATACCTGTCCAAACCCAAGAAGCTTTATATATCAGATAGAGTCATCGGCCGAGGCCACGTTTTTACCATAAAAACCTTCTGTGTTTCCACCATGATCTCTTCACTAGAAATGACATAAACCAAGAAAGTTACAGTGTTAACAAGACCTCACACTTAGAGAACTTGGCATATAATTATTGTTCCTTTAGGGTCTGTAACACCATACTGAGGTGATTAGTATGATCCACATCACTCTTTGAATAAACTAGAATGTCATCAATAAACACAATGATGAAAAGATCCAAATACTGCTTGAACACTCTGTTCATCAGATCCATATATGCTGCCTAAGTATTAGTCAACCCAAACAACATCAACAAGAACTTAAAATGTCTATACCGAGTACGAAAAGCCTTCTTAGGGATATCCACCTCTCTAATCTTAAGTTGATGGTACCTAGACTGAAAATCTATCTGAAAGAAGAACTTGGCACCCTGTAACTGATCAAATTGATCATTTATTCGAGGAAGAGGACACTTATTTTTGATCGTCACTTTGTTCAGATCCCTGTAGTTAATGCATAACTGAAGGGAACCATCCTTCTTATGCACAAACAACACCGGTGCACCCTACCTAAAAATACTAGGATGAATAAACCCCTTATTTATAAAATCCTTAAGTTTTTCCTTGAGTTCCCTCAACTCAGCCGGAGCCATCATATACGGAGGAATAGAAATTTGATGAGTGTCTAGAAGCAAATCAATACCAAACTCTATTTCCCTATCCAAAGGAACCCCATAAAGATCATCTGAAAAGACCTCTTGAAACTCATTAACCATAGGGACCAACGACCAAGAAGGAACTTCCAAGTTAGAATCTTTAACCTGAACCAAGTAAAGAAAACCCTTACAGATTAACCTCCAAGCTCTAAGATAAGAAATAAACCCCCCTTAGGAGCTAAGGGACTACCTTCCCACTCTATAGCCAGTTCTCAAGGAAACTTAAAGATGACCCTACAGGTCTGACAATCCCCAGATGCATAACAAGAATTCAACCAATCCATACCTATGATTACATCAAAGTCTACCATATCCAACTCAAATAGATTCGTTAAGGTATGCATGCTACCAACAGATACCCCCTATAGAATCTCTTAGAAATAACTGAGTCACCTACTAGGGTAGGAATAGAAAAAGTATCCAAAATAATTTCCAAATTGAAACCAGAAGACACAGCCACATATGAAGTCATAAAAGAAAGAGTGGACCCCAGATCAAGTAAACAATACACATCACTAGAGAAAATTTGTATCGTACCAATTAAAGACATCAGGTGATGCCTCGAATTCCTATTAAGATGCTAAAGCATACAACCTATTCCAACTAATACTAGAACTAGAAGTAGTAACAAAAGCAGATACCACACCAATAGGTGCAGGAGTAGAAGATAAATACATATGAATCTTATTCACCCTGTAGTAACCTTATTGATTGGAAAATCCCTGAGCCAATGGCCTACCTGGACACACTTGAAACACTTATCCCTTCCTTCCTTACAATAACACTAATAAGGAAGACAAAATCGACAAAGAGGACACTAAGAAACTGATTGAACTTCATCACCTACATTAGGAAACCTATGCCCGAGAATTGTCACCACCTTGATGATGCCTATCTCCTAACTGATAAGGAGCACTAGCAGAAAAGGAGCCCGAACTCCCCCTCTTCTTTTTCTGCCACTTGCCACCATCTCCACTACCCTGAGACTGAGCATCTCCCTTATTAGGAAACCTGATCTGCCTTTCTTGCCAATCCCCAAACTCTACTTGTTTTTTTCTTACTCTCAACCTACTGCATATGGACAATCAACCTCAAAATATCCACATCTTTAATCAGCAAGACAATCTTTCTCTCTAGAATCAAATACCTATTTAATCCAAAAGAAAACTTCCTTATTCTCGACCTTATATTAGCTACCAAATTAGGAGCATACCTTAATATCTGATAAAACTGCAAAGTATATTCTTTAACAGACATCCTCCCATGCTTGAGGTTCACAAACTCCTCCATCTTTGCTTCCCTCAACTCTTGAACCCATCCATAAAGTAATTAGAAAAAGACTCCCATAACCCTTCCTCTTCTATATCACCTCTATCCCTATCCCATTTCTCTTACAATGGATTAGCAATATCCTTGAGCTGATAAGCTGTAAAGTTAACCCCCTTTACATTAGTATCCTACATTACCCAAAAGATCTTTTCTATATCATCCAAGAAGCCATATAGATCCTCCTCCACCTTCACCCCAATAAAAGTTGGAGGACCCATTGTTATAAATGGACCAACCCTTGTGAACTCAACAGATAAAGCACCAACCGCACCCCACTCAGCCTGAGCAGTAACTAATTACGCAATGACATAAATAGATTAATGAAATTCTTTATTTGTCATGTTGCCCTGAGGGACCTGAGGAGAACTAGCCAAAATAGGAGGAACTCCAGCAGCATCAGGAATAGGACATTGAGATCAAAGATGTACTCCAGATGTAGAACGTACCCCTTCAGTGTTATCCCCTAATGGGAAATTTTCTTGTGTTCAAAATCTAGGAGGCATGATTTGAAAGATGAACAAACAAGGATTAGAGGAGATTCCAGGATTGAAAACTCAAGCTTGAAGATATAATATCAAGAAAGTGAAAAATTCTTAAATATCTTGAGGCCTCTCTCTTATAAGTATGGCATGCTTCACACCCATAAAAGAGAATCTATGTGACATGACTTTGTGGACTTCTTAGTTGACCATAAACCTAAGGCTCTGATACCAACTTGATACAACCCGACTCCAGGCTTAGTCGTAATAGGCATCCCAAGTTTAACAAGAACCGGCCTTAGATGGGCTAAATTTTGAACACATGAAAAGATAGCATTATTATTCTTATTACGACTCTAGGATGGGGTTATAATCGTGACCAACCCAACTGAGTACAATCATATCATACAAACCGCCCAATTGTACCAACCAAATCATAGACCATAAACCAAAGGGAATACAAAAACATAATATGAAAATCAATCCCAAAATTTAATATGATGGAATAGTGAGAAATTATGTCTGATGATTCTAGCCTAAATATCAATACCAATGCTAAGGTTGACATTTCTACCAATCCTGCCCACACCAAAATCCAGAAGTACCATAAAGCCTCTATCTAAAAGAGTAAACAAATTCAATTGGGACATGCCCCCAACCATGGCCAATGATAATATCCAAAATAAAATAAAACTATCTAATAAGAATCCACAACATGAAATAATGCCTTTCAAAAGGATGGAAGCTCACCACTTCAGTCCAAATGTTGATACCAAATCCACGTGCTAAACAAGAGGAGTGGAATGGCTGATTACTACGTAACATGGGTATACATCCGCTAGCAGATTTAGTTAGAAAATAATCGGTAGCATGAATATTAGGATTAGGATAAAATAATGCCAGTCATAAAACCAAGTGAAACTATCCATAATGCATACAACCATATATATGTAAGTGCCAGGAAAAGGGACCGGGTTTTGCATGTACTTATAAACCTTACCTGAGATGTGTAGCTTTGTTGTCCTAACCACCCATGGGCAATATGGATTCAACTCCCCCTGCTGAATGGGTCCTAGTGCATATAGCCGCATGACAAGGCAATATCCCATAGAATGAATAGTATATCCCTCTAATATAAAATGTCACACTCACACATAGTCATCAAGGACCCCTCATATCGGCAAATATGAGTTTTCTGTTTTGGTCCCCCCCGAGACCGCCACCTTCCATGGCTTAGCTACACACTTCGCCATTAATGCATAATTAAAACCATTTCCAAATAATTTATTTACCATTATTAAAAAAGGACAATATTAGAGGTATCATCATACTATCCCAGTACTTTTGAGTAATATCCATAGCCAAACCATTTAGGTTAAGGGGACCTTAGGTGCCCTTTCCATATACGATATTAAATCTACTTGGGAGACTTCTATGTTCTTCACAAGCATAACTATTTAGCCTTTTCAAACTATTTAAACCTTGCATAAATCCTTTACCCCTTTTAAATCATGCAAGAATTCCATCAAAAGAAATCAATGCAATGAACATATCTTTAAAAGAATTTTATCAAAAACCTTAGGGGCACAATATAACCAAAACCAATTCTAAAAACCATTAAAACATTACCATGCAATCCAATTATCTAAAACCACAATTAATACATATAAAAGCATAATTAAAACCATAGGTAACCTTAACCAAACATTCATTATCAAAAACCCCAATAATAGTTAAAAACCCAAAATTATGAAATTGTAAAACCATGAAATCGATTATATAAACCATGCCTCTAGTTGAAATTACAATATGGGAAAACAATCATGCCTTCAATCAAAGAATTAATGGAAAGAAATCTCAAAATCATGCCCCAAAGAAATCCCTTAGTTGAATCCCTAGCTTCCTTGCCCCAAAAGCTCTTGAGAGAGTTATATGATGTTTAGGAATAGTTTCTGAGTATTAATGAATAAAATAATAGGGTAAATAACCTCCTAAGTGTATTAGAAGTCATGACACATAATAAAAGTAAGTAGGGAAATATCCAGAATACCCTTACTTAAATCCTTTACAAACCCGTCCGAGGGATACTACTAACCTTCTTAAGAATCGTACCCTTCCTTATGACTGGTTTCCACCAGTTATTCCCAGGCCTTAACATTTAGATCAGACACTGTCCAGTATATAAATCATCCAACCAATTTATAACTCTAACATATGATCCATATCCATGATCCGTATCCCTGGAAGAATGAATTTCTTGGAGGATCAAATACTAGCCACCATACGAGTCACCGATATAACTCGTACCAAGTCTTACGACTTGTACCCCTAAGTCATGACCATTCTAGTAATATAAATTATCCCACCAATTAACATTGGTCAGCAGGTGATAAGACAGTATAATTTGTACCCTAGTATACAACTCATAACCATGAGTCATATTAGGTTCGGAGAACGAATTTCTAAGAAATTTTCTATTGGTCAAACCTAGGATATTTTAGAGTTATGTGTCTAGGACACATCTTAACCATAATAACTTTTTGAGGATCCACTATAATCCATTCAGTAGACCCGACTTGTCCTAGAAAAGTTATAGCATTCTAACAGAATTCACATTTAGGGAATTTAGCATACAACTGTTGATCCTTCAAAGTCTGCAATATAAGACAGAGGTGATTGGCATGATCCTCCTCACTTTTAGAGTTCATGAAGATGTCATCAATGAAGACAATCACAAATAGATCTCAAAACTAATGAAAGACCTTATTCATCAAATCCATAAATATCGTAGGGGCATTGGTCAACCCAAACAACATCACCAAGAACTAAATTTGCCCATACCGGGTATGAAAAACTATTTTAAGGATATCAACCTGCCAAATCTTTAAATAATGATACCTAAACTGAATATCCATATTATGAGAATTTGGTACCCTGAAGCAGATCAATGAGATCATCAATTCTCAGAAGATGGTACTTATTCTTTACCATCACCTTGTTCAGCTACTGATAATGAATACACATCTTAAGGGACCCATCCTTCTTATGTACGAATAACACCAGTGCATTCTATGGGGACACACTAGGAGGAATGAAACCCTTGTCTAAAAGATCCTTCAACTGCTCATTGATTTCCTTCAACTCAGCTGAAACTATTCTATATAGGGGAATAAAAATTGGACGAGTGTCTGAAACAATATATAAATACAAAAATCAATCTTCCTATTAGGAGGGAAACCAGGAAGGTCATTATGGAAGACTTTAGGAAATTTACTTACCATTGGAATAAAATATAAAAAGGACCCACCGAGTTAGAATCTCTAACCCAGACTAGATGATAGAGACACCCCTTAGAGATCAATCTTCGAGCTCTAAGATATGATGTGAACCTCCCCATAGGAGCTAGGGAACCACCCTTCCTCTAAATAACTGACTTGTTTAGGAATTTAAAGATGACCATACGGGTTGGACAGTCTAAAGTAGCATAGAATGGGCACAAGAAATCCATCCCTAATATGACATTAAATCAACCATATATAATTCAAATAGATCCACCAAAGTTTCCTAACCACCACCAGATACCACATTACCCTAATAGACTCTTCTAGGAACCACAGAGTAACCCATCGGGGTAGACACAAAGAAAAGGGTCTTAAATACACTCAGGACTAAAACCAAAATACATAGCGCAAATAGGGTCACATAAGAAAGAGTAGACCCTGAATCAAGTAAATAGTACATATTACTAGAAAAGAGTTTCAACATATTAGTAATGACATCGGGAGATGTCTTGGAGTCCTGATGAGAGCTGGAACATATAAGCAATTTTGTCTAGTGCTGGTACCAAAAGCAGAAGTAGAAACAACACTCTTTGGCGCAGGAGTCGATGAATAGGCAATATGAACCTTGTTATCCTAGAATCAATTGTAGAAGGGCAAACATACTGTATATGGATATTTTGACCATAATTAAAACATTAGTTTCTCCTTTTCTAATATTAGCCACAGTGATACTAACCGCAAAATCTGCAGAGAGAGTAGGATTGTGCTAATTGAGCCCCATTGGCCTAAGATTAGGAACCTTGCACCCAAAAAAACACCATGCTGAGAACGTCAATCTCTAAATAGCTTTGGGTAGGGAGAAATAGATGACAAATAGTAGTTAGGACTCCTTCATCTCTTCTTCTGAGACTACTTTCCACTTTGTTGTTGGCTCCTACTTAATTTTGAATACCAGAATTTCTTATTCTGCCTCTCACGAATTTTAGCCTACTTGTTTTTCTCCTCTTCGACCTGCTGTACATACACAACTAATCTAGAGATATCTATGTCCTTGATCAATAAGGCAACATTACTTTCAAGAATCAACTCACGAGATAATCTCAAAGTGAACCTTCTCATCCAGGCTATCATATTAGATACCAGTTCAAGAGCATATTGGGACAACTGATGGAATTTCAAAGCTTACTCCTAGACTATCATCCTTCCTTGCTTTAAGTTAACAGATTCCTTTGGCGTTGCCTAACTCAACTCCTGAGAAAAGAAGTGATCCAGAAATGCACTAGAGAAATCATGCCACAAGGTAGAACCAACATACTTACCTCTTCTTTTTCTCACTCTTTGTACCACTGATACTCCATATCTTTCAATTAGTAGGAAGTACACTATCCACTTTCAACCTCCGAAGTATGCATAACCTAGAAAATTTTCTCTATCTCATCAATAAAGTTTTGAGGATCCTCCTCAACCTTTGTACTACAAAATATTGGAGGATGCAACCTCATAATTGGCCCACTCTAATAGGCTCAAAAAAACCTATAATAACAGTAGAACCTGATTGTTGTGATTGAGATATCACCAACTAAGTCAACAGGGTTATAGAGAGACAAAAATCAGCATTAGTAACATTTGTGGAAGGCGACTATATATAAGTGTCACCCTTGAGGGTAGGATCAATGGGGGATAGGAGGGACTCCACGAGGACAGTCAGATGCGGCGACCCTTGATCTTGTCTGGACCTTAGAAGTTGTACGTGCTCCATCCACATTATCCTTCTATGGGATAGAAGAGTTTGCATGAACATCAGATCTTCTTTGAGGCATGATCTAAAAGGCAAGAAAAAAATGAGAAGAATCTAAGAACTTAGACTATATAGTTTGATATTTAGATAACAAGAATGGGAACCATTCCTAAATGTCTCACAGCCTCTCTCTTATAGGTGTGGCATGCTACACACCTATAAAATAGAATCTACTTAACATGGCTTTGTCAAACACCCTATGATATCAAACCTAGTACTTAATACCAACTTTGTAATTACCCGAACCAAGGCCTAGCCATGATGGGCATCCCAAGTCCCACGTGGACCGAAGATTACCCCTTCATCTAATCAATCCAACATAACACATCTTAGAGTTGGATGAAATTTGAACTTATAAAAAGATACTAGATTAATTATATAAAGACATAGAAGTATAACCATAATTAATACTATCGAGTATCGGCGTCAATGCCAATACCAATACCAATACCAATTTTGATAATATTACCAACTTCACCCATATCAATAGCAGTCAGACCTGCCCCTGACCATAGCCCAAAATAAAGTGTGAAATATAGAACAGAAAGACTATGAAACAAAGGCTTCTAAAGTATAGAAGCTCACTACTTCAATGTTAACTCACGAACCAACTCGAATACCTGATCACTGGGCATGAAAGATAGAAGAAGCTTTAGTCCCTGTATCACATGGGAATACAACATCTAGAGATGGTTAGAGATTCAAATACTAGCATATAACTTAGGGATAGAAGAATAAATAATGCCATCATTCAAAACCAATTCAAATCATCATATACAATCACATGGATACATACAAACATATATATATATATATGTAGTGTTGGGATAGGGAGAAAGGCTTAGCATAAACCATTAAAACCTTAACCTGGCTTGTGTAGCATAACCGTCATATAACATGACACCCATGGGCTATATGGGCCCAGTTCTCCACTAGATAGAAGGGCCCTATTGCGTGGAGCCGCACAAACTAGAGAATATCCATAACCATATATTCCATTATGGGGGACTCGATTCTCCCGGTATAATCAAGATGACTTAAGGACCAATATATATAATATGGGTAACTAAACCTGCTATTCATATATTCACTCAAGGGACTCGAACCTCCTGATTATATAGATACTCAAATCGGCTAATGTGGTTTATAGTATTAGTCCATTGGACTCCACTTTCATGGACCAGCTACAATCCTGCTTTAAAGAAATATTTAAAACATTCATTACGCACATACATAACCATTAATCAAATTACTTAACAAAGGCATCCCATTGGTATCATCATACTAACACCACTTGCAAGAGTGCAATGATAATGCTCAAGTCACTCCCAAAAACAAGGGGTGAGGCATTCATTGTCAAGTAACCCAATTTGAATTGGGGTCAAATCTGAAAGAGTGAATTATAAGCATCAGTTCTTATGCATGCTCAAATTACTAAAAGATTACGAAAAATACAAATAATAAAAAGAATGACATATAAAATAAAATAGGGGGATTTGTTTCAAAACTCTTCACAACAAACTTTAACAAGAACTTAGTGAATGAAACATTTACTTAGAATTCAAGATTTGAGGGCAATCTTGGGATTATGTCTACCTAGAGATAATGCATATGGGTTGATGTTGGTTCCTCTTGAAATTTAGTTATTAACTAAAGGATAGGCTAGGTCAAAGGCCATTTTGGTCCATCTTTCAGTAAAACCACAATGATCTCACCCATTGGCTCTTTCGAGCACCAAACAAGTGTGAAATTTGTAATCACCCAAAACCTCAATCAAGAATCCCTTTTTCTAGGATTATGCTATTAATATGTTTTGCATTTCTAATACACTTATTTCTAAGATTGCAAGAGGAAGAAAACCATAGGCTTAATTTTCCACCATTTCCTTATCCATCTATAACCCTCTTTCAAGGATGTTATTGGTTACATCACGTTCACCTTCATTCTTCTTTTAAGAATGATAAAGGGTTTCTAGAGTTTGGAGTTTTCACCCATCAAATGCATTTAGAAATTTGGGGCTTGCATCCATCAAATTTAAACTCATAAGCTTAATCAATGGTGAAATCTTTACTCAACAACTAACAATCATGCAAACACAATAATACCTATACAAAAATTACAGTCTACATCAACATAATCCCAAGAATAAATTCTTTAGCTACTCATAAAGAAAGTAAAGAGAGATATACCATACGGATTATCCTGGGCATTCAATCTTCACAAAAATCCTAAGAAAGTTAGCCTCCAAAGTTAATTACACACTTACCCAATTAGGGTTTCAAGTCTAAAATTCTAAGATATCTTATGAGCTAAGTAATCCCTAAAGAAGAAAAGGCTTTTTCTTAAATATGGCTTGGGATGTACCTAAGTGCTTTTACAGATCTGCCCCTAGGTATATTTATGTTAAACCACAATCGCGTACGGCTCTCTGTGACCATGACTACGCGACCGTGGTTGTATGCTGCGACCATATTACTTTGACCATCTTGACAGTTTACGACTACAGTTTGATGACCCTGGACGCGATACCTGAGGATGATGTTGTCCAGGTCTTCAGTTGTACTTCTCTTTACTTCCTTTCTTTCATTTTCAGCTCCCATCCACATATTTTGATCTCCTCAACTTTATGCCTGCAAAGAGTGGATAGTGGTGCATTTATGCGTGAATCTATCTCATTTATTCATTCAAAACAAGGTAATATACATGAATATTGAGTGAGAATTTGTGGTAAAATCACCTCTCATCAATACCCCCAACTTAAGACCTTGCTTGTCCTCAAGCAACACTAGCCCTTATTATGAGACAATTTCATATGTATGCCCTCAATCTATAAATCAATGATTATGATGAATTAAACTTGATTGATACTACCAAATGATTTTCACACATAGGAAAATAGGATTTTAACAACTCACCTCATCACATAATGAACCAGCGAGGGATGCCATACACTTTTCGGAGAAACTATGTAACAACTACTAACACTCTAAAAATGACTTACATGTTGACTACAAGCATGTAATACTTCTGATTATCTCATTATGCGTAAGATAAAAAATCACCCACCCTAACTAGTTCACATGCCTCCTCACAAGAATGGGAATATTCACACACCTAGTCATCAAGAATGTAACAAGAAATTTTAAGTGTAAACACTCACTCTCTCAATAAATTCTCCAAGTTAACATATACCATGTCATAATCTTGCCCCTATTTTTGTTTTTGTAATGTAGGTTTAGAGTTTAAGAAAGGATATCATTTGGGAATAACATAGCTACACCCCTCCTTGAACATTCTCATCACACCTTTTTCAATCCATTTTTTTGTTAAGGGGCGCTCTTCTTTAATTTATTTCCTTTCCTACGCCTACAAATAGCATTCTATATGAACCACTTTTATTTGCTTTCCTTTTCTTGTAACTTACGTGCATTCCATTCCTTTGAAGGACTCATTCATTTCCTATTTATTTATTTTTAAGATTCAAGCTCATGAGGCATTACTCTAACAACTTTATGGCCTTACACTTTCTTCCATCAAACTTTACCACCCTTAACTTAGGCTTGTAGCCTCAAGTTACATTTTAAAGTTCAAGGAGGTTTTGGGTTACAAGAGAGATTAAATGGAAAGGTCACAGGTTGTAATGAGTTGTTTAAAGAAAGGTCCAAATATTCAAAGTGAGTACTAAGGATGATTATGCATGGGTAGGATTTTTAGACTAAAGTGGGATTCCAAAATCACAAGATGGCTTATTATCATTTTACCAACCAAGCATAGTAAAAATTTAGTCGGGAAAGACTAATGGAACAAGTTCTAGATGGTAAGAGTACACATGAGACGACGACAATTAACCTCACACATATGACATGTGAATATTATCAGTGGGTTCAATTGTTCTACAAGCTCAAGAAAAAAATAGAGTATTTATTATTTTTCTAATATAAACTTTCGGAGTCATAGAAAGAGGGAAAAATTTTCATCACAAAGTTGCTCATGTTTATGACTTCGAATTTTGTAAAAATTTTGGACAGAGGGGGTCGATGGATTTTGTATTCACACCACACATAATTTTCTAATCATGGAAACCACCCAAGCTATCATCTCATATTACAAATCATAGTACCAGTGACTCACCATATGGTACTCAGACCTCACTAATAAATAACAATATAATCCCAGATTATCAATGCTGTAGGCACTCAGAATTTTCTTGCATTCATGGTTAGCAACTCAATTACAATGGAACTAAAATAAGATGAAAAACCTAGAACAAATTAGCTAATCCATGCAAATGTGGGCACCATCAGAGTGCCCGATTATTACGAACCCAAATAAAAATAAAGATATGAATTATCCAAACAAGCTGAAAAGTATGTAGAAATATCAATAATATAGGACCAAATTAAATTAATAAAACTAAAGAGACACCCTAACTGCAAAGATAGCAGTGTCCACACTATAAAAATAATCAAGGGTAAAAGAGATAAGGGTTCTCTCTGAAACTGTATCAAGGGCTGCTATCACTGTTGGACTCTGCATCACCACTCTTGTCCTCAAGATCAGACCACTCGACTGGGGCCTCATCATTAATGTCCACCCAATAAGAAAAAAGTCTATCTTAGGGCCTTAGAACCTTCCATAACCCCTTTATGCCCTTCGATATCCTAATAAAGAATTCATTCCTTTGTAACCATTTTTTTTGTGCGATCTGGAGGTCTCAATGAGACTCCACCAAAGAAGAGTAGGCCTTTTCAAGTTTATCAATGGTAGCCTCTTGCTTCTTTTGGTCCACCTTGTACTTCTCATAATTGGTACATGGCACATAATAATGATTAGTGGCGGATGGATGTCTCGATCCTTGGGAAAAATAGACATAAGCTCTTTGATTGTAGAAATATTTACTCCAATCTCCTCAAGGTGTCCCATGGTGGTTGGCCTATGAGACTCAGGTTCACTATATGCTTGCTTTTCTAAGTCGATCTTTCTTTTTTTGCTTTTGCTGGGTTCGTCCTTACCTTTAATACTCAAGGGGTAAATGGGAGCATTGGGACGCACCCATGTATCACTAGCATACTCATCCACCCTTATTTTTCTACTAATCTCGGTAATTGAAGAGGCGAAGAAGAGATGCATTCCACCTTGGTTTATGAAATAATCTATTTCACTAACCACTAGTTGACCAACATCTAGAGGGATATCGTCTAGAATGCACGCAACTATCCTAGCACACAATCTGGGGCTACTGTCATATGGGTGCAAGGAGAAACTCGCCTACAAATGATGTGCCACCATATTTCAGCCTCAGAGGTGAAGTCGTTCATAGAAATATTGCTTTTAGTTTGGGTCCATGAGACTTCCCTTCCAGGGCATAGCCGTTGTGCTAACCAATTCCCTGATTTACACTGCTTTGCATTGAAATCACCCATATCTGCCTGCTTAAGTCCATAAACATCATTGATTTGTTTATTCCCAACTGTCATCGGCATTTCCCAAATCTTGACAGTCACATTGAGTGGGTCCAATAAGGAGACTTCACCGATGTTTGCATAGAATTCATAGACCCATTGCTAATTTACTATGCATGGATCTAGGGTAAAGCCCTCCACCCTATGGCTTTAAGATTTTCATGAAGTACAAGTGGTTTCTCCAGCTCATTATCCAAGAAAATTCCTCTCTCCGAGAGCAGCTTTGTCCTTGGAAGATCCCTATAGTAAAAAGTGTGGCACTCAGGTGCCATGAATCCAATGTGATCATACTTATCCATGAGGTTTTCCTAAAATCACTAAGCAGACATTATATCTTTCAATGATATTTTAATAATGCAAAATATTCTCGATTGATCACTAGAGTTCATTTTACTGGGTGCTTGATGTTGCTAGACTAAAAATTGGAAATGCAGGATTTTTGACATGGCATGAAGTTGTATTCAATTACCGTGATCGTGAGTCAGCATTGTGTTTGCATTATCACAATTGTGGTGTATGATTGCAGTCGTGCTACCTGAGGTTTGTTCCATGTCAGCTCTGCATGTATATATTTCTTCTAAATTTTGGCTACTAGTATGTTCTACAATGTGGAAGCATATGAAGATCATTGGAACAATGCTAACAAGTGTGTGAATGCCCTTTATAAAACAAATATATATTTTGAAAGTTCATTAAAGCATTTTATCAAACACTTGGTATGCATATCTCATTGGTTTACCTATTTCACACAAAATTTGGGTACTCATGATTTTCCCCACTTGTACGCACCCCTTAATCAACAACCAACATCACACCAATACCAAATATGACAACACAGAAAACATAAAAATCAAAATTTTAGGCCCTTCTTAATCATGCATTTTATGGCCTATTTTCATAAGTAAAAGCATGGATTCATGTCACTTGTAGGAGTTTTGGTACAACAAAATTCAAGGATGTTGTTTGAGCTCACAAACTTGAACAAAAATTAGGATAAATTAGAGAGTACAATCTTAAAAGTGATTGTGAGTTAAATAAGGGAAACTAGGGGTTAAATGGCAGAAGTAGCCGCGACTGTGATCGCGAACACCTACATGGCAACGATCATATTTGGAGACCGTGATCATGGTAATCAAGAGCAATTCTGCTCCCCTATTTTTTCCTGTTCGATGTTTTACTCAATTTCGCTACATTACTCCCTTGTTTAGGTTATCCTCTGCACTCTATAGTTCCACAAATGCTTAGGATATGTATATGTAAAAGATAACATCTATTATATAATAACATAACAAAAAAATGATACGAGCCACTCTCATGGTATTTGTGGGTTGCCTCCAGCCTAGCGCCTTAGTTATCTTCGTTGCATGACATCTTACTTCCTTTTTTCTCAAGGAGGGTCCTTGAAATCCACTTCATTCATCTTCTCATTTTCAATATCCACCACGGATACTACTTGAAAATCCACAGTTTGCTTCTTTACCTTGCAAATTTTGAAAGAGACCTCATTCTCTTGCACTCTAAATTTTATATCCCCCAACTATAGATCGATAATGGCTCTTACAGTGGCCAAGAAAGGACGACCAATAATGATAGACACCTCTTGGTCTATTTCATACTCCAATACCACAAAATCCACCAGGAAAATGAACTTGTCCACTTTCGCAAGGATGTCAAACAATATACCTACCATCTTTTATATAGATCGTTCCACCCTCAAGAGTAGCATGGAGGTTGGTCTAGGGGCATCCAGACGAAGTTTTTTGTATATGATGAAAGACATTAAGTTGATGCTTGCACCAAGGTCACATAGAGCTTTTTCAAATTCATGTGTCCCAATTATGCAAGGAATAGTGAATGTTCCAGGATAATCTTTCTTTTCCGCAACTTTGCTATCCATGATAGTGCTACATCAATGAGTGACCTCAATAGTATCGCCTTCAACAATTTTCTTCTTGGACATCAATTTTTTCATCAACTTAGTGTATCCTTGGATCTCTTCGATAGCTTCAAGCAACGGGATATTTATCGATAAGTCGCTATGTTTGTCCATGAACTTCCTCAATTTTTCATTTTCTTTATTTTTATGCAAACGTTGAGGAAATAGGGGAGGAAATTGAATGGTTGGTCTTGCTTCAACTTGTTGCCTTTAAACTTCAACCACCTCATCATCGCTTTCATTCACCTCTTTTTTATCATTTACCTCTTTTCTTTGAGGAATCACCTCCTTCCCTTTGGCCTTGGGCATATTCTTACTCACGTCTCCTCTAAAAGGTTCCTCAAGTGCTTTTCCACTCCTTGTTAAAATTGGTAGGACTTGGGTGTCGTTCCTTAGGTTAGTAATTGTGTCCCTAGAAAGTCCACCTATAGGTCTAGCATTTAATTGTGTTGATATTTTCCCTACTTGGGTCTCAAATTGCTTGATAGAGGCGAAGTGAGACACCATCATTTGATAGAGATGGGAGAAATCCCCCTTTAATTCAGGGAACATCTTGTCTGTGCCTTCTACTCTATTCAAAATCCGTGCTAACATATCTTCGGTCTTAAACTTTTTGGGGTCAATGGCACTAGATTTCTTGTCTTTAGCTCAATTAGGAGGAGGGACATAACAGTCATAGTCATGTTCACAATATCTCCATTGTCGATTACGCTCATGATCTATACAACCTTGGTTCTCACCTTGCCATTGATAGGGGGCGGGAACCCCCGACTAGTTTGCAAAGTATCGGATTTCTTCATCTAACTTCTTTTCCTATTCATCCTCTTTAAAAGATTTTGATGCTATAACGTTTAACGCTTTCACGGGATCAGACATAACATGTTTCATCAAGAGCTCAAATTGGGTTATCATTTCGGCCATGTTCTCCTCCTTTTCTTCTTCTTGGTTTCTTTATTCATTAGTCACCACAGATGTGGTAGAAGGGGTTTTGGAAGATTCGTTGTCTCAGATATGCCATCCCCAATTTTGTTTTGATACTTCTCCTATAAATCGAAAGGCCACAAGATAATGCAGTATAACTATAAAACCGTCCATCGCATTATCCACCACCGTTTTGTTTAATGAATCAAGACCCGTATAGAAAATTTTGAGGAGCATTTTTTTCGGAACCTCATGATTCGCGCATTGGGCTAACTTTCAATTAAACATCTCCCAAGCTTCAAATAACAGTTCTCCATTCATTTTCTGGAAGTTCACAATCTCATCCCGCTTTTGAAGTATTTTTTATGGTGGGAAGTATCTATCAAGAAACACCATAATAAGCTCTTCCTATGATGTAATTAAGCCGGGTAGAAGTGAGTGAAGCCATAAAACCACCTCACCCATTAGTGAAAATAGGAAAAGTCAAAGCCGGATGGATTCTTGTGTAATATATGCTATGTTAAATGGTGCACAAACATCCACAAAGATCTTTAAGTAGACATTCGGCTCTTCATATGCTTGATCCCATAAAACCCTTTTATTTTCAATATGTGAAGCATAATAGTCATATGAAACACTCAATTACCGTTGATTGGTGGAATACAAATTTCACTTGTTGGTCCCGCCTCATATAATTGGCCTTCATCATCAATAGAAGCATTGAGTGTGCCCATATTGCTTGTGCTATCACTCATTGCTTCATTTACACTTTGATCACCTGCAAAAGATGAAAAATAAATAAATAAAGTAAATTACACCACTCCGGGTATTCCCAAGTAAGAATGACACCACACAAGAAAAATCTATATTTCACTCCCTGACCATGGTGCCAGTTTTATAACGCTCAAATCACTCCTAAAAATAGGGGTGAGGTAGTCATTGTCAAGTAACCCAATTTGAATTGGGGCCGAATCTCTAGGAGTGAATTATATACTTAAATTCTTATGGATGCTCAATTTACTAAAAGATTACACATAATACTAACAATAAAAAAAATGACATGAAAAATAAAATGGGGGTATTTGTTTCGAAACTCTTCACAACAAACTTTAAGTACTTGGTGAATAAAACTTCTACTTAGAATTCACGATTTGAGGCAAATCATGGGATTATGTCTACTTAGAGGTAATGCATATGGGTTGATGTTGGTTCATCATGAAATTTAGTTGTAAAATAAAGGATATGATAGGTCGAAGGTCATTTTGGTCAATTTTTTAATAAAACCACAATGATTTCACCCATTGGCTCTTTCGAGCACCTAACAAGTATGAAATTTGTAATCATCCAAAACATCAATCAAGCATCCCTATTTCTAGGATGATGCTCTTTACATGTTTTGCACTTCTAATACACTTATTTCTAAGATTGAAAGGGAAGGGGGGGGGGAACCATAGGCTTAGTTGTCCACTATTTGTCCTTGAATAGAGGACAAATCCCTAGGCTGGGTCTCGGGACCCTCATTATGCATAGCTATAACACGTGTCCTGGGTATCTGCAAAAGAGTAAATTTAAGAAAATATCCTACAAACCAACTCAGACTCTTAGCACGATATGAGAAAAAAATGAAGGACTTCTAAGAATGTCCCATAGCCTCCCAAAGATAAGAAACGGATGTCAACATTGCGATTCATAGGACTCTATTAGACACATGCTGTTATACCAATAATACCGGTGAAACCTAGGCATTGATACCAATTTGTCATGACCTGATTAATGAATTGTGATAGCACATTTTAAACCCACCAGTAGGTAAGACAATACGATAACTTGGAGCTAAGGCAATGGATTACTTTGGTAGAAATGCCCGACAAGTTCCATGATGGAAGAACATAATCACAAAGAACAATGTTCAACAATTGACAAACACCTATGGATACCGATTCCCATAACATGGTAATACCAATGCAAGAGAATATAAGTTCAACAATAGTAAATACAACTCAAAGTCTAATTAGTCTTATACATTCATCCCAAATACAATATACTAAATAAAGATGGGAGGGAAATGGGATATTTGAACTCCAGGAGCTCACCCTATCTCTAGAAGATCAACATAGAAAAATATCAAATCAATGACAATAACTAGTACTCAGGTCTACATAATAAAGATACAGAAGTTTAATATGAGTACCAAAACAACGGGTACATAGTATGCATCATCGACCAATAGAGCTAAAATATGATATAAACTAAGAAACAAATTATAAGTCAAGGTGAAGAATCAAAACTTAATCTTCTTCATCATCACTGTACACAATAACTAACCACTAAAAAAATAATATGACATCTCATATCAATACGTACCACAATCATCATACAAAGTAAATAACCGATCCAAAAGTATAAAGCAAAGCGTATACACAATTACAATCTCAAACACACAAAGTTAAACACATGTAAATCATCAAAGCATAAAGGAAAAGAACTTACCATGGCATTCCATACTACCGAGAAGTACACTCAAAATAACACAAAGTAAAGAACTTATCACAGCATCCCATACATCAAAGAGTACAATGATAGATCAATTTATCAACATATCAAGACATATAAATATATATAAATGACCAACTCAAAATTACCATGGTTTATACATTTCCCATAATGGTCACTTGCCAAGATCCATAATCATCATCAACTACTACAAGTCAAACCAGCATATACCAAGGTAATCATGATCATAGTTATATAGTTATTTAGACATATAACTTATGAATCCACTCCATATAGTCTATATTAACTAACCACCATTTATTATTAAGCTACTAGTTTCTTATTCATAATAATGAAACACCCAAGATCTTAGCCTTACAAAAAATTTTGGTTTTTGAGCATATTGTCAAAGATACGTATGGGTAAACCACTTGTACACTTTGGATATGAGTCATACCCATTTCTCCCTCCCCTATAGTACTTTGAGAAGCCTAGGAGGATAGAATTCTGTCTTAAATATGATATGGCCTCACCCTAATCATACCCTATGTATGCGAGTCATACAAAGTGATCACATAGAGTGAAGTCTTAACTTGAGTGAAGTCTTAACATAAAGTTATCATATTTTAATTATTATTTTATATGCATTAATGGTGGTTTTGGATAATAAGTTGCATGGGAATGGTTATTTGGTAATGGACTTTGGTTTCAGAAATAGTATGACCCCAATATGTTTGATAAAAAGCCTATAACAATGCTTTCACTCTAATATTGGTTTTCAATGGAACTTATGCATGGTTTAAACTTGGTAATGGAACCCTAAATGATATGAATGGTTTAAATAGTTTTGGAATGGTTTGGCTTAATAACATACTTGTGGGGTACATAGAAATCCCGTAAGTTAATTGGATAATCTGATATATGTGTACATAAGAATACCTTGATCTTAAAAATATTTGGCTAAGGATAATACTTGCAAGTTATAGTTGGTATGACGATACCATTACTAATGGCCATGGTTAATAATAAATAAATAATGGTTTGCTTTTTTGCGAAGGGTTTTAATTATGGTTAAGGGGGGAGGTTGTAACAACACCGTGAAAGGTGGAAATCCCAGGGGTTTCAAAACTAGAAAATCTTATTTGCGAATGTGAGGTTTGATCCTAGTGACCATGTGCATATTGTCATACTTTAAATTTTAGGGGATGTACTAGTCATTCTAGCTTTTTTTCTTTGGTTGTGCAGCTTCACGTACTAGGGCTCTTTCAGCAGGGGGAGCTGAATCCATATAGCCTATGGGTGGATTTAGGATGACCAAGCTACACAGCCCTGGTAAAGGTTTTAATGGCATGCTAAATCTAGTTCCCTTTCCCATATGGCTATATATATATGTATGGTTTATGTGCATATTGATGGTTTTACATGGTTTTATAATTGGCATTATTTTATCCTTATCTGGAGTTCATGCTAGTGTTCACCCGCTAACCCAGCTTCGAGCAGCTGTATCCCCATGCGATATAGGAATCAGATATTCTACTTCTCCTGCTTAGTATTTGAACACTCGAGGGTCAGCTTTGGATTAAAGTGGTGAGCTTCCATCTATTCAGAACACTCTATTTCATGGATGCTATTTCATACTCTAAATTATTTATAGATATTGGTTTTTGCTATAGTTGCGGGCATATGCCAACTGGATATTTCTATTCTTTTAGTTAGAGGCTTTTATGGAACTACTATGGGTTAGAATGGCTGGGATCAGTATGGGTCTCAGCCTTAGAATTGGTATTAGTATTGGGGCTGGTACCGATTAACGATATTATTGGTTGTTCTATCCTATTTTATTTTTGGATTATATATTTAATTATTAATGAAATCTATTTGGTTATGGTCGGGTTTATGGTTTCGATTCTTTTGTATGGGATGGTTGATTCAATTGGGTTGGTCATTTTTTTTTTCCTATCCTAGAGTCTTCATATAAGTTGTTACACTAACTTTTTATATTATCAAAATTTAACCAACTAAGGGTAGACAACTAAAGGTTAGGTTAGGTAGTAGGGTGGTCCACGATCTCGATTGGAATTTGGACGCACATTCAAATAAGGCCATGGATCAAATTGTGTCAAGTTGGTATCAAAAATTTAGGGTCACAGTTAATTGGGAGTCCATAAAGTCGCATCTGGTCTTTTTAAGGGTGTATAGTATGCCACTCTCATAAGAGAGAGGCCACGATGTATTTAGGAATATTTCCCTTTCTTGGTATTTTATTTTAAATCTTGGAGTTTAAGTCATGGAATTCTTATCTAATCCTTGGTTATTCGCATTTCAGATCATGCCTCAATAATCTGCAACATAAGAAAATTCTTTTATCGTATCTAGGGATGATGTTGATGGGGTACATCCTACACCTGGAGTTCGCACTCCTTCTCAGGGTCCAATCCCTGATTGTTCTGGAGTATCTCCAATTACTACTAGTCCTCCTTAAGGTGAGGTGACTAATATGGAATTTTTCTAGTCTATTCATACTATTACTTAGTTAGTTGCTGCTCAGGCTAAGTAGGATCTATCTGGTGGATTATCTGCTGAGGCCATAAGGGTTGGCTAGTTTATAAAACTGAATCCTCCAACTTTTATCGGTGTGAAGGTGGAGAAGGACCCTCAGGGATTCTTGGATAAAATGGAGAAGATATTCATTTAGGGTTATGCAGGTTATAATACGGAAGGTGTAAACTTTACAGCTTATCAACTCAAGGATATTACATAACAATTGTACGAAGAGTGGGATGTGGATAAAGATGATGTGAAGGAGTTTTCCTTATGGGATGATTTTCTAATACTGTTCTATATCTTTTCTTTCCTTAATAGCCAAGGGAAGCAAAGATGGAGGATTTGGTGAAGCTCAAGCAAGGTAAAAGGATGGGTAGAGTTTAGGGAAAGAATGGGTAAGACAAGTAGGTTTTCTGAGTAGAGTGGTGCTCAACATCAGGGTTGTCATGACGGAGGTAAATGATCAAAAAAGAAGTAAAGAAGTTCTGATTTCTTCTCTACTTCTAGCGCTCCTTACCCAAGACTGTTGGTTGGTAGGTGACCGCAAGGTGGTGATAATTTTTGGGTATAGGGTGCCCAATCTCAAGTGAGTTGGGGTTAATTAGCTTCTTTATACCCTCTTTACCGATTCTATGGTCATTTTTATTGGGGTTATTGTGACAAAATTAGGGAGAAGTGTTTTAAATATGGCCAGCCAGGCCATGTCCTAAAGAATTATCCAATTGGTAAGGGAGATTCGAGAGCGGTCAAGGCTTTGATTGCTTTATCTTTTGCTCCTATACTTTGTTATCTGTTCCTACTTCTGGTCTTGGCACTTGATGTCATTATTGAGATTCTATTACTCTTTTCTCGTGACATGTATTGTCTGCTTGACCCAGGGTTCACTCTTTCTTGTGTAACCCCATATGGGATGTATGTATTGGTTTTGATCAGTAGGTTGTTTTGGATCTTTTTTCTATTTCTACCCAGTAGGTGACTCAGCTATTACTAAGAGAGTCTATAGGGGGTGTATGGTATTAGTTTGTGCTAGGTAGACTTTGGTGGATTTGTTTGAACTGGATATTGTAGACTTTGATGTCATTCTGGGGATAGATTGGTTACCCTCTTTCTATACATCCTTGGATTGTCAAACCCGTAAGGTTGTCTTTAGGTTCCTTAGTGAACCAACTATATATTGGGAAAGTGGATCCCTATCTCCTAGGGGAGTTTTATTTCTTATCTTAGAGCTCAGAGATTAATCTCTATAGGTTGTCTTTATCACATGGTCTGGGTTAAAAATTCTAACTCGGAGGGTCCTTCTTTTTCATTTGTTTTTTATAGTAAATAAGTTTCCTAAGGTCATTCCAGATGATCTTCTTGGTCTTTCTTCGGATAGGGAAACTAGTTTTGACATTGTCTGAGGGAAGTGAGGGGTTTGTGGTTTATTGTAATGCATCTTGAGTATGGCTCATTTGTGTATTGATGCATTATGGGAAGGTGTTGCTATGCTTCTAGGTAGTTAAAGGTGCATGAGAGAAATTATCCTACTTATTATTTAGAGCTATTAGCGGTGGTTATTTCTTTGAAAATCTAGGAGCATTTTTTGTATGGAGTGCACGTAGAAGTCTTTTTTGATCATAAGAGTGTACAGTATGTGTTCACTCAGAAGGAGCTGAATTTCAGTCAAAGAAAATGGTTGGAGCTTGTTAAGGACTATGACATGAGTCTGCTATCACCCAGGTAAGGCTAACATAGTTACTAATGCTCTTAACATATTATCCATAGAGAGTTTGAATCATGTGGAGAAAGGAAAATGAGAATTGGTGAAAGATATTCACCATTTAGATAATCTTAAAGTTTGTCTTTTGGACTCCAAGGATGGTGGTGTAATGGTATAGGAAGTGGTTTGGTCTTCTCTTAGTGTAAGGATTAAGGAGAAACAAGTGCTAGATCGTATCTTGATGAAAAATCAAGGTAATGTAGGTATGCAAAAACTAATGGTGTTTAAGATCTATGGTGACGGTACTTTGCGGTACCAAGGAAGGTTGGTTAAGGATCTTGGTTAAGGATCATGAATCACACTACGTTGTTCATCTTGAAATAACGAAGATGTATCATGATCTTTAGGAAATATATCATTGAATGGTATGAAATGGGGCGTGGATGATTTCATAGCCAAGTGTATGGTGTGTCAACAAATTAAAGTTGAGCCCATGAGGCGTGGTGGGTTTTATAGTGTAATTGAGCTACCCAAATGGAAATGGGAGGTAATTAATATGGATTTTGTTATTAGTCTTCCTCGGTTTTGGGATCAATTTGATTCGATTTGAGTCATCACGGATAGGATGACAAAGTCTATTTATTTCTTGCCAGTGAGGACTACCTTTTGGCAGAAGATTATGTGAAATTATATATCTTCAAGAGAATGTGAAGATGCATGGGGTACAAATTTTTACTATCACTGATCGTGGTATATAGTTTTCATGGCGATCTTTTCAGAAGGTATTAGGTACTAAGGTGAGTCTGAGTACTGCTTTTCATCCTCAAACGGATGGGAAAATGAAAAAAACTATTCCAACATTGGAGGATATGCTTCGAGCATGTGAGAATGATCATGGTGGTAATTGGGTTAATCATTTACCTTTGGTAGAGTTTGCTTACAACAATAGCTATCATTCTAGCATTGGTATGTCCCATTTTGAGGCATTATATAGTTGAAAGTGTAGATCTCCTATTGGTTTGTTCGAGATTGAGAAGGTATGTTTGTTTTGAATTTGGTCTATAAGGCTATGGAAAAGGTGAAAGTGATTCGAGATAGTCTTAAGGCTGCCAAAAGTTGCCAAAAGTCCTGTATGGATGTAAGACATATAGACTTGGATTTTGAGGTTGGGGATAAAGTGTTCTTAAATATATCTCGCTTGAAGAGAGTAATGCGGTTTGATAAGAAGGGGAAGCTCAGTCCCCGATATGTTGGTACTTATGTGGTTCTGTGAAGGGTTGGTAATATAGCGTATGAATTGGAGTTTCCCTCTGGTTTGAGCTTCGTCCATGTAGTATTTCATATTTCCATGTTGAGAAAGTGAATTGGGGACCCTTCTTCGATTTTTCCTTTGAAGGGTTTGTGTATCTCGAACTATCTATCTTATGAAAAGATCCCATTAAGATCTTGGATAGGCAGGTTTGTTGGTTATGAACCAAGAATGTGTCTTGGGTTAAGGTTCTTTGTAAGAACCATAAGGTGGAAGAAGTTATATGCGAAGCGGTGGAGGACATAAAGTCCAAGTATCAACACCTATTTCTGCTCCTGGGATTCGTGCGGAAGGTATGTGTTCTTCATCCATCTTTATTTTTTGAGTTGTTTAAAGAAAACATTAATATCATTGCATATTTCTTTTTAAACATTGTTAAAGATTGGGTATATTTGAAAATGTAAATGACTTGTGTGTATGGTTACCCCTAACTTATCCATCATTCGGGGACGAATGTTCTTAGTGGGGGAGACTGAAACTTCCTGGTTGCTGGACCATACAAAATTTCCTAGATTTCTGATTTATGGGCAAGATATGACTTTGGGGAATGAGTCTTAAACTTGGGTATGGATGGTATGGTCCAGTCGTATGCTGACAAGTGTTGGTTAGTGGGATAAATTTGGTCACTAGAATGGGTATGATTTTGGTGGTACGAGTCGTATAGTTAGGTACGGGTTGTTTGGTTACTTCACTTAACCTTTAGACTCAGTAACTTACGTTGGATATAAGTATGTGTGGCTCATAATGAGATGTAATCCAGGGTACGAGTCATACCACAAACTTATATGGTGGTCAATGTTCAAACCTTCTGGGATTATGGTCTGCCATAGGTAGGTTTATGGGTACTAGTCATACACTTAGCTACAACTTGTGTTTGGGTATGTCAAACCTTAGACAATTTTGGGTCCAAAGGGGAAATCCTAGGGTACGAGAGGTGGGTACCTCTCGTACATGATAGGTACAACTCTTAATGTCTAGTTGTGCCCTATGATGGGAATTAAATGCAGTTTAAGTGAGGACAATCTGGACATTTTCCCACTTATTCTAATGAGGTCCCACGATTTATATTCCTATTGGTAGTTTATTTTCCCTATTATTCTATTATTAAACACTTGAAAAACACTTTTAAATCCTCTCTAGAGTTCCACCTATATACTTTCCATTCCTAAGGGTCAATGGTTGATTGAGAGGATTATTGAGTTTTGACTCAACAATGAGATGTGATGATGGGAATGAGAGTCCTCAAGGACTCATCCAAATTCATATGCACCAAAACAAAGAAAAAAAATTAAAATCCATTTGCATTAATGTAATTTGTTATAATGCCAAAGAGAAAAAATAAGAATGCTCTCAATACCAATCATTCTCTAGTCCTTTATGTGAGCAATTTAATCAAGATCAAAAGTTCAACATAACAAAGCACTAACAAAACTTAAATAGTTAAAAGAGGAACATGTTATAGATTTTAACACATTTTCCAAATTTATTTGAACAAATCAATCTCATACATGCAAGGAAAAGGTGTAGCTTTTAATATTGAGATTGCTATTTGGTACAAAACATTATGACATTGAATATAGAGGAAGAAAATAAATCAAAACCAATCATGGGTGTTTTAGAAATAAGCACATGACCCAAGTAGATTAGATAAGTTAGTAATTGAAGAGGAAATTATTTCAAGTTCTATGTTAATGAGAAAAATAACATTCACACATTCTTAGGGCATTGTGAGTTTTAAAAGTATAGGAACACCTTAGGAGAAACTAAACTAGACTTTGTTCAAGGGTCCTCTCTAAGCTTGACTACCTTTGATATTAAACTTGCTCTTTAAACAAATATTTAGAAATATAAAAAAGGAGAGACTATTTGGTAAAAGGTCCAGGAGATTGGCTATATTTCATACCTAGTTTTGGTAAGAAAATCTAGGAGATAGGCTATGTTTTATACCTCAATAGCACATAAAATAATTGAACCTTTTCACTAACAGGTGAAAAACCACAAAAATGCTTATGCCATGCTAAGGCAAGGTTTCAATCAATATGGTGAAATAGTTACTACAAATAACAACAAATATATCTCAAAGTTCTAAGAAATGAAAAAAATAATTATTTAACATGAGATCTGAATAGTTAATTATTTAGACATTTTAAGATCAAAAGTGAATAAAAATTAAATGTTGTCGCATAAACAGGCAATTGGTTCTTTAAAACTTCTCAATGACTTGAATGTAATCAAATAGAGCAAAATTTGAAATAAAAATAGGGAAGTGATCAAGCATGCTGGTCAATTTTTGTGACACCACTATATTTGTGAATTCACTCTTGAGTTAATTTATATTGGCAAACTCTTATTCAAATTAAAAAGGGGACAAAAGTTTCTTATTGAGACTTAAAATACAGATTAGGAATAAAAATTTAAATCTGAACAGAACCTAGTAAACACATCATTATATTAAATCAAAAAAGCTAAAAAAAATGATACTATAGATTTAAGGCTACATGTATGCATCAAATTCATAAAAAGCCTAAATCATACAGAAGAGCAAAAAGGAAACCTAGAGTATAAACACATAACAGAAAATCAAAAAATAATAAAAATTACCTTTTCATGAGCAGTGAATTGAGACTACGTGTTTCATTGGAATCTTTCTACCACCACCAGAGAATTTCAATTTTTCTTAGCAAAAATTCAAAGCTCAAGGAGTCTTACAAGCTTTTAAGATGCAAAAACTCTTTCAATTCCTTTCTAAAATTGAACAAAATTAAACTAGAATTCAATTTCTCAAAATTATGAACAAATGAACTCATAAAATTTCAATGACCTAGAACATTGAGGGTTTTTCCTTTTTGGGTATGAAAACCTATGTTAATGAAAAAGGTCAGGTTAGACTTTTATGAGTCTGATTTTGCAAGATCACTATTCTTCCTTACCCAAATGGTAAAGTAAGAAATTAGTAGGTATCTATAGGGATAAAGTTGGGTGAAATCTGATGGATTTGGCGATTTTGGTGAATTGGTTTTTAAATCGTACTGGATATTCTTTTATATGTAGGATTCATATGATTTGGTATGAATTTTTGAAAAATTGAGGTGAAAATCAGAAACATTAAATGGATAATTTTAGATTTTCATTGGAAGATTCCAACTTGTACTATGGCATCTGTAGGACCTACGCCATAATACGTAATAAATGAGAAAGATGAGAGAAGGAGCAGGAAATGTCATTTGGGTTTCATCGAGAGTTCAAAGGTTGGTATTGTTTAGAGAGAATGAGGGTGTCATTTGATTATTTTTTTGTTGCTTGGAGAAGAAAAAGAGAAATAGTATGAGGTATGGGTCGAATATTGGAGAGTTGAGCCTAGTGTTTGGGTGAATTAAGGGGTAATGGGAATGGGTCCAATTTCTACAACATTACCTATAAATAAACTAAAATAAATTGAGATAAATTAGAAGACTCAATTGATTTAAAAGCTTGTTAATTTGACGAATCTAAATAATTATTTTAACACAAAGTCTAATTTATCATGGAAATTAATTTTACAAGTTTAGATTCTAATTTCAATTGGTTTGAAAAAAAAATAAAGTTGCAGTGACTTCCAATGTTGTTTTCAACAAGAGATACCCATCAAAATATTTTATAATCGTATATATTTAAATATTGAAATATTTATATATTTTTACTTAAAATAAATAGTTAGCCTAAAATTGATTTTGAACACCTTAATTTTATAAAATAATTATTTTAAAATTGAAGAAGCTCAAAATTAATTTGGTTGGGGAGGAAAAAATTAGGTGTCAACAACTGCCCTTCCTTTTGGGCAGGGTGGATGTATGTAACCCTAGGCAAAGAAAAATTGATGTTCCTAGTGTTGTATAAGCATAATTCATCTTTAGAAAGCAGAAGTTTTTGCATAAATAAAAGGAAAATGGTCAGAACCCTAGCATCCGATTTCCTAGGTAATGACCCTCTAAGCCATCGGTAACAACTAGGTGTCGACTCTCCCAGCAATCTCCTGATGCAATTTGAATTCATAGCCTTTTACTTCTAGAATTCTCTCCCTCTTCATGACTAATGGGTATATAAACACTTATATCCTTCAATGCTAGACTCCTACAGTTTTGACATAATGTAGCTATCATTCCCCTCTTAGCGCTTGTATATTATTCTCCTCCAATTTAAATACTAGTGGATATCTTTTATGATGTAAGTCTCATATAGTTTTGAAATAATATAGAATCAGGATCCTCTCATTGGTTTAACATCAAGCTCCCTTAATTTTGATGAAACTTATGGATAGCCTTTTGACATCATCCTTCACCAATTTCGATGCAATATAGATATCATAGCCCTCTCAGCGGTTGCAAATCAACCTCTTTTAGTTTTGATGCAACTTATGGATACCATTATAATGTCATCCTCCACTGGTTTTGATGTAAGATATATATGATGGGCTTATTGGTGGTTGAAACGTAGCCTCTTTAATTTTTTATCCAATTTATGGATACCCATTTTGTCGTCAGCCTTCTCTAGGTTTGATGTAATATCGATATCACGGCCATCTTGGCATTATAAATATGAATATGCAATGGATCACCAAGAAAAATATAAAATTACCCCCTTAATGAAATGAATATGAATATGTAGTAAATATGAAATAACCTTTTCAGTGAAATGAATGTGCAATAACCCTCTCTGCGACATAAATATGAATATGTAATGAATAAGCAAGGCCCTCTCAGTGAAATAAATATGTAATGGCTTGTGCGTACCTGTACTTAGAGCAGACAGTTAATAGACACATAGTCATTTTAGCTAGCGACTTTATCCAAAATCAAAAGAACAAATTTTGAAAAGATTAGTCAAGGAATGAATATTGTTCTTTAGGAAGGATCATTATAGGTATTTGTATGTCTATTGAAGGGACAAAGTTTGAACTATCGATAGAATATGTTAATGCATCGGAGGGACAAAAGTTGACCCATCAATAAGATCTATTAGTCTATCATAGACTCAAAAATTGAACCATCGATAAGGAATACTGGTTCGTCAGAGGGATAATATTGATCCCTTGAGAGGATATATTGGTCCATCAAAAGGACAATATGGATTTATTAATAAGATATGTTGGTTTTTTGGAGAGATAATGTTGATCCATCGATAATATATATTGGTCTATCAAAGGGATAATATTGATCCACTAATAGTATGTCATGACCTGATTTACAAGTCATGATGGCACTTACTTTATCACTTTAGCAATTAAGCAAAACCATTTCTCGAAGCTCTTAACTATGGGATAACTTGGTGGAAAATGGCCTAAAAGACATAAATCAACATTTAAGGTCTTAAAAGAGAAATAAGATAGTCATAACAGTCTAATAAATAGATAATGATCAACAATTATCTCACAACCTTGTAATGTCGTTGCAGGAGCTATTATAAATAAAACATAAGTACTAAAAATTTCAAATATAATTCGTAACAAAAAACAAAAGACTAGGTCAAGATATATATATGGTAAGATACAAGATAAAATAAACTAAGTCAAGGTAATAGGTCAAAGTAGGAATAAGCTCCAACACTACTATGCATAAGTAAATAAAATAAATTTAGAATAGCAACGTACAAATCTCACAATTATAACTACTAAAATGGCTCTCATAAGCCTAAAGGTACAATTAAAGGGAAATAAATAATCGAAGATCCATAACTATATCGAATATTAGCTATAACATTCTAATCATCCAAACCATATCATATAATACCCCGCTCTCAATGATGAACTCAAACTGGAACTCATATCATCCTCAATAGTATAAACATCATAACATCATTTTTTGGAACCAATAGCATTTATGTCATCGATAATTATCGGACTTGAACCAAAACTCATGTTATCAACATCATCATTAATTATTGGACTTGAATAAGAAATCATGTAATTAGACCATATCTATAAACCATACCAATAAACCATGTCCATAAGCCATGTGACTAAACCATATAAATAAACTATATCAATAATCCACCAAATTTTACTCAAAATTAGCACCGACTACCCAACGAACATACTCATTAAGTATTCAATCTCCTTAAAGTCCAAAAGAAATCATTAATAAAGGTTCAGCATGCATAAATAAGTCTATAAAAGTTAACACAAGTCTTGGCCTAATGTGGGTAGGAGGGGTCTACTTTTAATCACAAAAATCTATTTTAAGAAAATATTACCCCAGACTCGGCTAAGGTATCTAAATTCATTTCTAGATTTTAAACAAGCTATAATGAAACACCCTAGTTTTTAGATCTTAAGAAATTTCCTAGAATTCTAGTCTCTGGAGCCAATATGACTCATGAGTACGAGCCGTATATTGGGGTATAAATGGTAAGGTTCAATCATATGGTGACCAGTGTTGGTTGGGGGGATGGATTTTCATTATTGGAATGGATATGACTTAGGGGTATGAATTGTATTTGTTGGTATGAATCATTTGGTTTCTAAACTTAATCTTAGACTTGGTTACTTAGGTTGGATCTGAGTACGAGTGTCTCACTATGATCCATAAGCTAGGGTACCAGTCATACCCAATACTCATATGGTTGATAGTGTCTAAATCTTCTATGGGTTTAAATTTGCAAGGTTATGAATGAAGTGTATGAATTGTATGTTTTGTATACGCCTTAGTTTGATTAATCGTATGTTAGAAAGTATTAGATCCAACGGTTGAGGATAGGATATGAGTGGAGTGTACCACTCGAATTGGAGGGTACGACTCATGATGATCTGCCGTACCCCTAGGATGAGATTTTGTGTCACTTAAATGAGGATATTCTAGAAATTTCCCAACTTATCCTAATAAGGTCCCATGACTTTTAACCTGATTACAAGGTTATTTACCCTACTATTCCATTCATTAAGATTTAGAAACTTTTCTAAACACTACATAATTCTCTCAATAGCTTTTGGGTAAGGAAAGCTAGGGTTTCAACTAGAGGTTTGATTTGGGGCTTGACTTGGTGATTTCATTTCATCTTCATCATGGTTTAAGACATGTTATCTTCCCTCATTGTACATTCTATCTAAAAGCTTCTATTTATTAATGTTTTCATGACTTTACTGATTGTATGATTTTTGTTTACAAATATTATTAGGGGGTTTTGATATTAAATGGTTGGTTATGGTTTATCATTATTTTAATTATATTTTATGTACATTAATGGTGGTTTTGGATGATTGGATTTCATAGGAATGGTTTAATGGTAATTGGAATTGGTTTTGGTTATATTATGTCCCTAATATATTTGACAAAATACATATTATAATGTTTTCATTATAAGTATACGGAGGAACTCTTGTTTGTTTTAAAACTTGGTAAAGAAATAATGCATGGTTAAATGGATTGGAAAGGTAAATGGCCAAATGGTTATGCTTTTAGGGTACATGAAATCCCCCAAGTAGTTTAATATAATAAAAACAAGGGCACTTAGAAGTCCTCTTAAACCTATATATGGTTGGCCATGGATAGTACTTACGAGTATGGTTGGTATGATGGCATCACCACTAAATGGCCTTGGTTAATAAATGGTAAATGGATTTGTTGGTTGCTTTTTAATGGTTTTAATTGGACAATAATGGCAGGACGTGTTGCAAAGTCGCAGAAGGTGGATATCCCGAGGGGAGCAAAACTGGAAACTCATATTTACCGATATGAGGTTGGTTTTGGTGATTGTGTGCATGATGTCACAATATATTTTTGGGGGATGTACAAGTCATCCTAGGTTTTCTTTTCTGGTGGTATGGCTTCATGCACTAGGCCTATTTTTCGGGAGAGCTGGACCCATATATCCCATTGGTGGTTTAGGATGGCAAAGCTACAGAGCACAAGTAAAGGTTTTAAAGGCATGCTAAATCCGGTACCCTTTCCCAACATTGTTATATATATATGTATCATTGTGTGCATATGGATGGTTTTACATGGTTTTATAAATGGCATTATGTTATCCTTATCTTGATATCATGCTAGCATTGACCCACTAACCCATCTACTGGTGGTTGTATGCCCATGCTATATAGGAATAACTATTCTACTCCTCCTATATTGTGATTAACTTAGGGATCAAAATTTAGGCTGAAGTGGTTAGCTTCAATTCTTTTGGAAGGATCCATTACATGTTGTGGATATTTTTAGATACTTGATTTTATTTTGGATATTAGTTTTGGCCATGGTTGGGGGCATTTCCCAACTGGATTTTATTACTCTTTTAATTAAAGGCTTTGTGGTACTACAATGGGTTGGAATGGGTAGGATCGATATTGATGTCATCCTTAGCATTGGAATATTTTAGAGGATTGACATTAGTGGATGATATTGTTGTTTGTTCTATAGTATTTATTTTGGGATTAATTATACTATGTTTTGGAACTTCTTTGGTTAAGGCCTAGTTTATGGTCCTTATTTCAGTATTAGTTTTGTATAGTTGGATTATTGGTATGGGATAGTTGGACTCGATTAGGTCGGTGATAGTTGTGATCATATTCTAGAGTCTTCATGTGAGTTGTTACACTATCTTGTTACATGCTCGAAATTCAGCCAACTCAAGGTAGGCGGCTGGAGATTGGGTTGGGTTATAGGGGTGTTCTCCAATCCTAGTCAAACTTGGGACACCTATTACGACAAGGGCCCCAGTCAAGTCTCACTAAGTTTGTATTAGAGCTTAGGTTTATGGTCAATTAAGAGTCCACAAAGCTGTGTCGAGTAGAGTCTCTTTTAAAGGTGTAGCACACCACATTCATAAGGGAGAGGCTACAAGGCATTTAGGAATGTTTAACTTTATTGGTATTCTATTTTCAATCTTGGAGTCTTAGTCCTGGAATCTCCTCTAATACTTGTTTGTTCATTTTTTAGATCATGTCTCATAGATTTGGAACACAAGAAAATTCTTCTATCCCATTTGGGGTAATGCTGAAGGGGTGCATCCTACTTTTGGGGTTCATCTTTGATATCAAGGTCCTATCCCTAATAGTTCTAGAGTTCAACCAGTTGCTACTGGTCCTCCTCAAGGCAAGGTGACTAATGTAAAATTCCATCAGTCTATTCATGTTATTACTTAGATGGTTACTGCTTAGGATGAGCGGGGTGTGACTGATACTTTGTTTGCTGAGGCTATAAGGGTTGGCCAATTTATAAAGATGGGTCCTCTCACTTTTTCTGGAGTAAAGGTAGAGGAGGATCCATATGGCTTCTTGGATGAAGTGGACAAGATATTTCAGGTAATGCATACTACTAATGTGGAAGGGGTGAACTTTGTAACTTATCAACTCCAAGATATTATATATCAGTGGTATGAAGAGTGGGACAAGAATAGGGGTGGTGTGTAAGAATCGATAGAATACTTTTTCTAAGGACTTTTTAGATTAGTCATTTCCCCAAGAGTTGAGGGAAACAAAGATGGAGAACTTTGTGAACCACAAGAAAGGAAGGATGTCTTTCAAGGAATATGCCTTGAAGTTTAACTGATTATCAAGGTATGCTCCATATTTAGTGGCTTACATAAGAGAAAGAATGAGAAAGTTCACTGCTAGGTTAAAATGGGATTTTACTTTAGATAGCAAGACTTCCTTGAAGATTAGAGATATAGAAATCTCTACGTTGACTGTTCATATACAGTGGGTAGAGGATGAGGAGAGGAAATAGGTAGAGTTTGGAGATAGACAAGGTAAGAGGAGCAAGTTTTTTTACCAGGAAGGTGCGAAGTCTCAAGGTGGTTAGGATAGTGGCAAATGGCATAAAAATAAGTGAGAGAGTTCTGGTTCTTTCTTTTCTGCTAGTGCTCTTACAAGGAGGGCGACAAGCATCATTAAGGTGGTGACAATTTTTGGGTGCATGGTTCCCAATATCAGGAAAGCAGAGGTTAGTCAATTTTTTCATGCCCTCTTTATCTGTTTTGTGGTCATCCTCATCAGGATTATTGTAATAAAAGAAGGGATAAATTCTTCAAGTGTGGCCAGAAGACCATCAGCTTAGGGATTTTTTGATTAATACGGTTATTACGAGGGCGAATAAGATTTTTGTGGTTTCATCTTCTAGTCCTACACCTGGTGGTGTTGCATCTACTTCTGATACTTTTTCTGGTTCTAGTGTTGGTCAAAATAGGTTTTATGTTTTAGCATCCTGATGGGAATTTGAGGCATCACCTGATGTTTTCACTGGTATGTTACATCTTTTCACTCGTGACATATATTATTTGCTTGATCCAGGGTCCACTCTTTCCTATGTGACTCCTTATATGGATATATTTTTTGGTTTTTATTTGGAAGTTATTTTGGATCCCCTTTTCTATTACTACCCTGGTAGGTGACTCTGTTATTACTAAGAGAGTGTATAGGGGGTCTGTGGTATCTAATGGTGGCAAACAAACCTTGGTAGATTTGTTTGATTTGGGTATGGTGGATTTCAATATCATTCTGGGTATGGATTAGTTTCACTCTTTTTATGCCTCTTTGGATTGTCGATCTTATAGGGTTATCTTTAGGTTCCTTAGCGAATCAGTTATATAATGGAAGGGTGGTCTTTAGCACCTAAGGGAGATTTATTCCTTATTTTAGAGCTCAGAGGTTAATCTCTAAAGGTTGTCCTTATCACTTGGTCCGGGTTAAAGATTCTAACTTGAAAGGTCCTTCTTTTTTCAGTCTGTTCTAGTAGTTAATGAGTTTCTAAATTTCCTTTTGGATCATCTTCCTAGTAATTATCTGGTTCCAGACACTCATCCAATTTTTGCTCCTCCGTATAGAATGGCTCCAGCTGAGTTGAAGGAAATAAAGAAGAAACTTAATGATCTTCTAGATAAGGAGTTTTTTCATCCTAGTATATCTCTATCAGGTGCACCGGTGTTGTTTGTGTGAAAGATGTATGGTTCCCTTCGGATGTGCATTTACTATAGGCAGTTGAACAAGGTGACGGTCAAGAAAAAGTATCATCTTCCAAGGATAGATGATCTATTTGATCAGTTATAAGGTGTAAAGTAATTTTCTAAGATAGTTCTTTAGTCTGGGTACCATCTTCTAATGATTAAGGAGGTCGATATCCCTAATATGAATTTTCGTACGCGGTATGGGAACATTGAGTTTATGGTAATATCATTTTGGTTTACTAATTCTTTGGCGATATTTATGGATCTGATGAACATGGTTTTTCGTCAGTATTTGGATCTTTTCATTATTGTATTTATTGATGACATTCTAGTTTATTCAAAGAGTGAGGTGGATTATGTTTATCACCTGCATATGGTGTTGCAGACCTTAAAGGAACAACAGTTGTATGCCAAGTTCTCCAAGTGTGAGTTTTTGTTGAACGTTGTAACTTTCTTGGATAATATTCTTTCTAGTGAGGGGATCATAGTAGATCCACAAAAGGTTGCTATTGTGAAGAGATGGCCTAGACCCATGACTCCATTCGATATTTGGAGGTTCTTGGGTTTAGCCGAGTATTATAGGCGGTTTGTGGAAACCATTTTATCGATAGCTGCTCCTTTGAGTAAGTTTACTTAGAAGAAGGTCAACTTTTCTTGGTTTGATGCTTGTGAAGGGAGTTTTGAGAATTTGAAGGATAAGTTAACTTCAGCTCGAATTCTGACTTTGACGAAAAGCAATGATAGACTTGTGGTTTATTGTGATGCATTCTGGGTAGGGCTTGGTTTTGTGTTGATACGATATAGGAAGGTGATTGCCTATGTTTCCAGGAAGTTGAAAGTGCATGAGAGGAATTATCCTACACATGATTTGGAGATGTTCACGATTGTGTTTGCTTTAAAAATATGGAGGCATTATTTGTATGGTGTGCATCTTGATATTTTTTTGATCATAAGAGTCTAAAATATGTGTTCACTCTGAAGAAGCTTAATCTCAGGCAGAAGAGATGGCCTGAACTTCTCAAGGACTGTGATATGAGTCTTCACTACCATCCAGGTACTGAGAACGTAGTTGTTGATGCTTTTAGCAGGTTATCCATGAGGAATTTTGCTCACGTGAACAAAGGAAAACGAGAATTAATGAAGGATATTTGCCTTTTGGCTTATCTTAGAGTTTGCCTCTTGGACTCCAACGATGGTGGAGTGATGGTGTAAGAAGTGGTTCAATCATCTCATGGTATGAAAATTAAGGAGAAGCAACTGTTAGATCCTATATTGATGAAAATAAAGAGTAACTATGGTAGGAAAAAGGCAATGGTGTTTAAGATTAACGGTGATGCTACTTACGGTACCAAAGGAGGTTGTGTATTCTTGATGTCGATGGTTTACGACTATGGATTTTGGCTGAGGTACATGAGTCGCGCTATGTTGTTTATCTTGGCTCAACTAAGATGTATCATTATCTCAAGGAGATCTATTAGTGGAATGGAATAAAAAGGGATGTGGCTGTTTTTGCAATAAGTGCATGGTGTGTCAATAGGTCAATGTTGAGCACATGAGGCTAGAAAGGTTGTATCAAGAAATTGATTTTCCTTATTTTTCACGAGAAGTGATCAATATGGACTTCATTACCCATCTTCCTTAGTCTAGAAATCAATATGATTCGATTTGGGTCATCGTGGATAGGATGACTAAGTCTGTGCACTTTTTGTCAGTGTGGACTACCTTCTTGGTGGAGGATTATGCCAAGCTGTATCTTCAAGAGATTGTAAAGTTGCATGGGTGCTTGTTTCAATTATTTTTGATTCTGGCATGCGAGTTACATCTAACTTATGGCGATATTTTCAGAGAAGGTTGGGTATTAACGTGAGTCTGAGTACTGCTTTCCACTGGCAGATAGATAGGCAAGTGAAGAGAACTGTTTAGACATTAGAGGATATTCTTTGGGATTATGATTGATTATGGTGGTAATTGGGTTGAGCATTTACCTTTGGTGGAGATTTCATACAACAATAGATATCATTCTAGTATTGGTATGGGCCCTTTTGAAGCATTGTATGGTAGGAGGTGTAGATCTCCTATTAGTGGGTTTGATCTTGGTGAGGCAAACATGCTTAGTCCAAACTTAGTTTGCCAAGATATAGAGAAGGTGAAGGTGATTCTGGAGAGGAGTAAGGATGCCCAAAGTCTCCAAAAGTCCTATTCGGATTTTAGGCATACAGACTTAGAGTTTGAGGGTGGGGATAAGGTTTTCCTCAAGGTATCTCCTATGAAAGGAGTAGTGCAGTTTGGTAACAAGGTAAAGCTCAATCCCCAGTATGTTGGTCTTTATGATATTTTATAAAGAGTTTGTAGTGTTGCTTATGAGCTAAAGTTCCCCTCTTGATTGAGCATGGTTTATTCGCTCTTTGATGTTTCCATGTTAAGGAAGTATATTGATGATCCTCCTTCGGTTTTTCCTTTTGAAGGACTGGGTATCACAGATTTCATGTCTTATGAAGAAGTACCCGTTGAAATCTTTGATAGGCAGGTTCTCGATTGCAAACCAAGGATGTGGCTACAATTAAGGTTCTTTGGCAAAACGATACGGTGGAAGATGATATATGAGAAGCGGAGGAGGACATGAAGTCCAAGTATCAACATTTGTTTTTTGCTCCTGGGATTCGTACGGTAGGTATGTGTTTTTAACACATCTTTATTTTCTGAATTTTTTAAAGGAAAGATTAATATCTTTGCCTCTTTGTTTTCAAAGTTTGTTAAAGATCAGAAATATACTTGAAAATGCAAATGACTCGTGTGTGTGGTTACCCCAACATTGTCCATCATTTAGGGACGAATGTTCCAAGTGTGGGAGACTAAAACATCCGGGTTGCTAGACCTTAGAAAATTTCTTGGAATTCTGGTCTTTGGACCCAATACGACTCATGGGTATGAGTTATATGTTGGGGTATGGATGGTAAGGTCCAGTCGTATGCTGACCAGTATTGGTTGGTGGGATGGATTTTGGTTACTTGAATGGATATGACTTAGGGGTACAAATTGTATTAATAGGTACAAATCATTTGGTTCCTTAACTTAATCTTAGACTTTGTTACTTAGGTTGGATCTAAGTACGAGTGGCTAACCATGAGCCCTAAGCCAGGGTATGAGTGGTACCCAGGACTCGTATGGTGGACAGTGTCAAAGTCTTCCTTGGTTTAAATTTTATAGGGCTACGGATAAAGGGTACGGATCATATGCTTTGCATACTACTTAGTTGTATGAGTCGTATGTTGAACAACATTTGATCCAAAGGTTGAGGCTCGGATACGAGTGAAGGGTACTATTCATTTTGGAGGGTACGACTCATGAGGGTCAGTCGTACCCCTGTGGCCGGATTTCGTGCAACTTAAGTAGGGGTATTCTGGATATTTCCCCCATATCCTAATAATGTCCCATAACCTCTAACCTACTTGAATGGTTATTTACCCTATTATTCCATTCATTAACAATTAGGAACTCTTTTAAACACTCTATAATTCTCTCAAAAGCTTTTGGGCAAGGGAAACTAGGGTTTCAACTAGAGGATTGATTTGGGGCTTTCCTTGGTGATTTCTTTCCATCATCATCTTGGTAAAACGCATGTTCTCTTCCCTAATTCTTAATTCTATCTAAAAGCATGCATTTTATGAATGTTTTCACGACTTCATTGATTGTATGATTTTGGTTTTCAAATATGATTTGGGGGTTTTGATATCAAATGGTTGGTTATGGTTTTCCATTATTTTAATTATTCTTTATGTGTATTAATAGTGGTTTTGGATGATTGGATTGTATAGGAATGTTTTAATGGTATTTGAAATTAGTTTTGGTTATATTATGCCCCCAATGTGTTTGACAAAATTCCTATAATAAATGTTTTCATTGCATTGACTATTTTAATAGAACTCTTTCTTGTTTTAAAACTTGGTAAAGAAATTATGCATAGTTTAAATGGGTTGCAAAGGTAAATGGCTAAATAGTTATGCTTTTAGGGTACATGGAATCCCCTAAGGTATTTAATATGGTAAATGGAAAGGCACTTGGAAGTCCCCTAAAGCCTATAAATGGTTGTCTATGGATAATACTTGCATGTATGGTAGGTATGACGATACAACCACTAAATATCCTTGGTTAATAAATTGTAAATGGATTTGTTGTTTGCTTGCTAATGTTTTTAATTGGGAAATAATGGCGGGATGTGTAGCAAACCCAAGGAAGGTGGAGGTCCCGGAGTGACCAAAACTGGAAACTCATATTTGTCGATGTGAGGTTGGTCTTGGTGACTATGTGCATGATGTTACATAATATTTTGGGGGATGTACTATTCATCCTAGATTTTCTTTCCTGGTCATACAACTTTAGCACTAAGGAACTTTCAGCAGGAGGAGCTCAACCCATATGCCCGTGGGTGGTTTAGGACAACAAAGCTACACAGGCAAATAAAGGTTTTAAAGACATACTAAACCAAGTCCCCTTTCTTAGCATGGTCATATATATATGTATATTTATATATGCATGGTTGTGTGCATATGGATGGTTTTACTTTGTTTTATAAATGGAATTATTATATCCTTATCTTGAGATCATGCTAGCGTCCACCCGCTAACCCGTCTACTGGCGTTTGTATACCCACACTATGCAGGAACCGGCCATCCTACTCCTCCTACATAGTGATTGAATCAGGGGATCAACATTTGGACTGAAGTGGTGATTTTCCATTCTTTCGGAAGGCCCCATTTCATGTTATAGATATTTCTAGACACTTGATTTTATTTTGGATATCGGTTTTGGCCATGGTTAGGAGCATGTCCAAAACAGATTTTATTACTTTTTTGGTTAGAGGCTTTGTGGTACTACTATGGGTTTGAATGGGTGGTATCGGTATTGGTGTCATCCATGGAATTGGAATAAGTTGGAAGGCTGAATTCATTGGACGATATTGTTGGTTTTCCATCGTATTTTATTTTGTGATTAATTATACTATGTTTTTGGAACATCTTTGGTGTATTGCCCTTGTTTTGGTATTGGTTGGGTATGGTTGGATTGTTGGTACGAGATGGTTGGACTCGGTTGGGTCGGTAACGGTTGTGATCCTATCCCATAGTCTTCATGTGATCTGTTACACTATCTTGTTACATACTCAAAATTCAGCCAACTTAGGGCAGGTGGCTGGAGGTTCGGTTGGGTTACGGCAGTGGTATCTGGTCAGACTTGGGACTCCCATTATGACATGGTCCTAGGTGGGGTCTCGTCATATAGATAGCCTAAAGAGAAATTCTTCCTAAAACATGAGAAACTAAGTTAATCCAACTAAAAATCTTAGCAACTAGGTCAATTTCATCTAAACTACGATTCCAAAATAGCCTAAACAGTCCAAATAAGACTAATTATACCAATCACGCTTCCAAAGACTCAATCCCATCACATATCAAGTATAATATCATAATTATACTTCATATTAGCTAATCTATGAGGAAGGTAAGTCTAGTCTACCTGGATGCTGGTAGAACCCTCGAAGAATCTGCTCAACGACCAATTTCCTTTCTCGAGAAGCTTTCGTACGGTGCCACACACTTAAAATCACAATCTATTTATCACTGGGAAAAATGATACCCATATTTCACTATTGTGCTTTGTGTCAAAAATTACATAAAAATCCCAAGTAGGTTCATTTACGAAAATGCACTTTCAAAGTCAACAAGAAGTCCCTCTATGCTAAAGAAACATTTACCCTGAAAAACGGTGAATTCCCAACTCTAATGGTTATACAATCAAGCAACAAGGCTTCTAGGGATTTTAGAAAAAGATGAAAAATTCTATCAACAAATTAATTAAACCTTACCCCAAATTCAAAAAATAAACATGTATATTAACTTCACCAAATCTCCAAAATCACCCACCAATGGTTCTCACAAGTTTTCCCACATTTGAGGGTTTAATATTCTGGGAAATGAATGAAAAATGGTGAAAACTAGGTTTAGTGGGGTTAACCCTGTTAGGTATGCGGGTGTCGATTAAGCAGACATTGGGCCGTTTAAGCAACAACTGGCGCTTGCACGAGTACTGCTTAATTGGTATGGGTTCTACTTAAGTGGACCTCTGCTAGGCCAACCCAGTCATTTAACCGATGGGCCGGCGACTTTAGCGTCCCCTTCGCTTAAGCTATGCACCAACACCAGCTGAGAATAGGAATTTTTCCAAGTCTCTGCCAACCCCTCAAGATTCATCCAGAATCCCGTATTTTCAAATGGAATATGCTAACTTATCAAATTTGATGTTTCAGACTCAATGGCACAGTAAAAATTTTCGTTTGAGGTCATTTTGATGAAAACTGGGTTCCACACCCATGTGCCATTTTTCTTAACTTCAGGACATTATCTCGAAATGAGTTTGGAAGCCTCAGAACACAAAGCAAGGGTCTTGCTAACCTAAAATTTACCTTTCAGAGTTGTTGGAATTGTCAGAATTTGAATACGAGGTCGTTTCATAGAATTTTTTTCATGGAAGACAATTTGAACTAGCGAAGGCTTCAAAATAAGAAATTGGCTCTAAAAGCCAAATGTACTTTATGGTAACCTAAATGTCAGTTCCAACAAGTAATCAATGATTTGGGGCAGTTGTAAGAAAGCTCAAAATGACAAAAATGAACGAAATATATAAAATGACCTGATGGGTAATTACAATATCCACTCCTTAAAGGACTTTCGTCAGTGAAATTAAAGGATTAGGATGTAACTGAAGCCTATAACAGGTAATGATACTGGGTCTTGCATCTCACTCTCGATCTCCCAAGTAGCCTTCTTTACTGTGTAGTGCTTCCACTAAAACTTAACCAAAGGAATCTCTCTAGTGCGCAATTGTCTGACATCACTAGCAAATATGAGTATAGGCTCCTACACGAAGGTCAACTACTCATCCAACTGAAATAGTTTCATCTAAGAAAATGAGATGGATCAAGAATGTATCACACCAACATAAAAATATGAAAAACTTGATCAATAACAGTAGAATATAGAGGTAAGGCTAACTCATAAGCAATCTTATCAACTGTACGAAGAATCTCAAAGGGTCCAATATATTAGGGGTTATGTTTGCCTTTTCTTCTGAAACTCATCACATCCTTCATGGGAGGTACACGGAGAAATATCCAAACCTTATAAAAAATCTCAAGGAACAAAGTCTACGGTCTGCATAATCCTTTGCCTACTCTGAGTTTCCCTCAGCCAATCATTAATGACCCACATTCTATCCAATGACTCCTGAAGTAAGCTAGTACAACGGGGTCTAATCTCGAAAGTCTCAAGCCATCCAATCAGAAAACAATACCCTTTACAATATAAAGCCTCAAAAGGTGCCATATCTATACTCGAATGGTATATAGTATTATAGGCAAACTCCACCCAAGCTACATCCTGCTCCCACTAATCTCCAAAATCTATAACACAGGGTTGAAGCATATCCTCAAGAATCTGAATAGTCCACTCTGATTGCCCATTAGTCAGAGGATAGAAGGTTGTACAGTGATCCACCTAAGTACAAAAATTATCCTGAAAAGCTCTCCAAAATCTAGATGTGAAAACCAAACGCCAGCCTGAAATGATAGATATAGGCACACAATGCAGAAGAACTATCCCATTAACATAGATACGAGACAACCTCTCTATACTGAAGGACATCTGAATAAGAATAAAATATGTTGACTTGGTCAATCAATCCACAATATATCAAATACCATTGGAACCAAAAGTAATATAAGAAAAAGTACTGGTAATGACATGACCCATACCAGGGCCTAGTTGTGTTGGGTGCCTCAATCCCAACTAGGACCGAAGACCACCCCCAATACCCTTCCCTAACCGCCCTACGTCCCATATCAAATGAGCTCCAATATATATATATATATAAATAAATCCAAAACAAAGTGGAACAGTCATAAATAAAATATAGTCAACTGGTATTAGCCATGATTCCAATACCACTGCCAAGGATGAGAACAATACCAACACCGCCCATACCAACCCATAGTAGTCCCACAAAGACGCTCTGTAAAAGTAAAGCAATATCTGATCGCGACATGCCCCCGACTATAGACAAAACCAAAGTCTATGAAATGACTAAAGTATGTAAAGAAATCCATTACATGAAATTGAGACTTCCAGTGTATCAAACCTCACAACTTCAACCCAACACAAGCTGATCCCAAATTCAATCACTGAGCAATAGGAGTAGTATGACCGTTTCCTTCACTGTATGAGGATACAACACTCGGAGATAGGTTAGCGGGTGAATGCTAGCATGCACTAAGGATAAGGATAAAATAATGCCAAACCTTAAAATCAAGTAAACAATCATATCCATTTACAACCATACATACACACACATATATATATATATATATTCCATACCGGGAAAGGGAATAAGGTATAGCATGCCATTAAAGCCATTAACTTAGATGTGTAGATTAACCATCTTAGAACCACCCACGGGCTATACAGGTCCAGTGTCAAACCCTGAATGGGCCCCGAAGTGTGTAGCCATATGAACCAGAGATACCATAGGGGTAGGGGATGACCATGTACCCTTCGCGTTCCATGATACATATATACAAGTGTAACTTAAGGGATTCCCATGTAATCCATAAGTATATGGTCACTATGACTAATCCTTATGTAGGTAAACACGAGTTTTCATTGTCTGTCCATTGGACTTGCACCTTCATAGTTTGGTATCTCCCCCAACCTTTATTTACCAATTAAAACAATTAGAACACAACCAAACTGCCAATTCCATTCTTTATTAACTAAGGCTATAAGAAATGGTATTGTTATATCGACTATAGCATACAAGAAATGTCCTTAGCCAACCATTTAAAGAAGGGATTCCCATGTACCCATAATTATATTATTATTAAGTTTACTTTAGGGATTCCCGTGTACCCCACAAGGCTATCAATTAAATCAAACAAGACCACCAAGACAATACCAATTAACCATTTAAATCCATCCAATCCAGTTTAAGCTCCATTACCAAGTTATACCATGCAATATTTTTTTTAAAAAGTTCAACAATGTAACAAAAACATTCTCATAGGCATTTTATCAAACATGTTGAGGGAATATAGTTTCCAAAGCCAAAACCAAGTACCAATTAACTATTCCCATGCAACCATATATTCAAACCACCAATAAAACATGAAAAACCATAATTAAGACTTGGGAAAACCATAACCAAACATTTCTAACAACCCCCCCCAACATATATTTCAAACCCAAAACCATACCATAATTATGCCTTGAAAACCATACATTAAGTCATTTCTTTAGTTGAAATAACAATGTGGGAGGAGTAGCATGCCTTAGATTGCAAACAACATAGAGAGAAATCACAATTTAGATCCTTAATAGACCACCTTGGAGGAAACCCTAGCATTTGCTTAACTCAACAGCTTGAAAGAGTTTCGAGAGAGTTTTTCAGTGATTAAGATTAGAATATTAGATTGAATAAATTCTCAATAGTGTTTTAAGTCATAGGGTCATAAGAGGTAAATAGGATAACTGTCAAGAATACCCCCAACTTAAATTGGATAAAATTCCCGCAAGAGGGTATGCCGACACCCCTTCCAACCGCACCCTACCATATGAGTGGTACCTACCACTCGTACCTTAAGACTTATCTTTGACCCCAAAACTGTCCAATATACGACCACGAAGGCAAAATTGTATCCAACCATATGATAAGTATCCTAGAACTGTACCTTAGGTAGAATAGAATCACCTAACGCATCATAAGATGGACATCGTACGACTAGTACCCCAACATATGACTAGTACGATTCATTCGTACCTTTTATAAAAACAATCCAAATCACACTAATTAACATAAAACCAAGACCCCCTAAACTGTACCCTATTATATGACTTGTATCCACAAGCCGTATGATGTCTAGAATCTCAAAATCGAGAAATTTCCTAAGGACTAGAATCTAGGGTATTTCAATTCTCCCCCACTTGGATCATTAATCCCCGAATGATGCATAAGGCAGTATAAGCATGATTTAAACCACAACACCTTCATTCTGAACTTTAACTAAGTTAGGAAACAAAGATGTAAGGAATCAATCCTTCTTTTAACCAGGTTAGAACACAAAGATATGATAATAAAAACATACCTTAAGCATGAATATCTATATTGGAAAATAAATGTGGATACTTGGACTTCCTGTCCTCTTTCGCTTCCCAAGTAGACTTTTCCACCTTGTGGTTCCTCCATAGAACTTTTACCAACCCCACATCCTTGGTTTGCAACAAACAAATCTTCCAATAAAAGATCTAAATAGGGATTTCTTTATAAAATAGAGAATTCGAAACACCCAACCCTTCCAAAGGAACAATTGATGAAGGATCACCTACATATTTTCTCAACATAAAGACATAAAACACCGGATGAATGAAGCTCAAACTAGAAGGCAACTCTAATTCATACGCAATATTATCAAACCTCCTCAAGATCACATAGGGACCAACATATAGGGGACTAAGCTTCCTCTTCTTCCAAACCACATTACTCCTTTAATAGGGTATACCTTTAGGAACACCCTATCCCCAACCTCAACTCCAAATCTCTATGCCTTACATCCGCATTAGACTTTTGGCAACTTTGGCCAGCCTTAGGCCTAAGCCAAATCACCATTACCTTTTCCATAACTTGGTAGACAAAGTCTGGTCCAAATATATTAGCCTTACCAATCTCGAACCATCCAATAGGAGAGCTACACCTCCTACCATACAATACATTAAAAGGGGTTATCCTAATACTAGAATGGTAATTATTGTTATAAGCAAACTCTACAAGAGGTAGTTGTTCAACACAACTACCACCATAGTCAATCACACATGCATGAAGCATATCTTCAAACATCAATCTATTCTTCTATGCCTGCCTATCTGTCTGCTAGTGAAAAGCAGTATTCAAACTAACCTTAGTCGCCAACCCTTTCTAAAATAACCACCAAAAGTGAGATGAAAACTGCGTACCACATTCATAGATGATAGAAACAAGTACCCCATGCATCTTCACGATCTCATAGAGGTACAACCTCATATAATTCTCATCTAAAAAGTTAGTTTTACTGGCAAAAAAGTGAGCTGACTTTGTTATCCTATCCACAATGACCCAAATAAAATTGAATTAGTTTTGAGATTGAGGAACACTGGTAACAAAATCTATCTTAACCACTTTCCACTTCCATATAGGCAACTTAATTTCATGATACAACCCTTCGGGCCTCATGTGCTGAACTTTTACTTGTTGACACATCATGCACTTGGCCATACAGTCCTCTAGATCCCTCTTCATACACATCAACCTATACATCTCTTTGAGGTCATGCTTCATTTTTGTTGAACAAAGATGAACAACATTGCTTGATTTATTTACCTCATCCAAGATCCTTTCTCACAAACTATCAACGTACAGAATACACAACCTTTCTTGGTACTACAATGTACCATCATTATAAATCTCGACGGCCATCAGCTGTTGCCCACCAACATTAGCCTTGATCTATAACAAAATAGGATCTAATATTTGGTTTTCCTTGATATCTGTGCTAAGAGATGACCGAACCACTTCTTGCCCCAACACACTACTATCCTTAGAGTCTAAGAGACGAACTCCAAGGTTATCTAAATAGTGAATATCCTTCACCAACTCCCACTTCTCCTTATCCACATGAGCTAGACTCCTATTGGATAACCTTCTAAGAGCTTTAGCAACTATATTAGCTTTTCTTGGATAGTAATGAAGACTCATGTTGTAGTCCCTGAGAAGCTTAAGCCATCTGTTTTGCCTGAGGCTAAGCTATTTTTGAGTGAACATATACTGCAAGTTTTTATGATCTAAGAAGATATCCACGTGAACCCCCAAACAAATAGTGTCATTAGAGTTTTAATGGAAACACCACAACTAACAACTCCAAATCATAAGTCAGATAGTTGCTATTACTAACCCTCAACTGCCTAGAAGCATAGCCTATCACCATACTATGCTATATCCAAAAATGAATAAGTCCCACCTAGGACTCATCATAATAAACTACTAACCTATCAATACCTTCAAGTAAGGTCAACACCAGAGCCAAATTTAGCTTATCCTTCATCTTCTCAAATCCTCCCTCACAAGCATCTAACTAAGAGAACTTCACCTTTTTCTGAGTCAACTTAATCAATGGGGCAACTATAGAAAATAAACTCTCTACAAACCTCCTATAATGTCTAGCCAAACCAAAAAAGCTCTGAATGTCGATTTGAGTCGCGGGTCTAGGCCACTTTTTAACCACTACAACCTTTTGTTGATCCACCATGATCCCCTCACTAGAAATAATATGACCAAGAAAAGTGAAAATGTTCAACCAGAATTCACATTTCAAAAACTTGGCACACAACTATTGCTCTTTTAAGATCTATAGCACAACATGAAGGAGGTTGGCATGTTCCACCTTAATCTTAGAGTACACCAAAATGTCATCTACAAACACAATGATAAATAGACCAAGAAATTGATAAAAGACTCTATTTATTAATTCCATGAATGTCATAGGGCCATTGGTCAAACCAAAAGACTTAACCAGAAACTCAAAGTGACCATATTGAGTACGGAAGGCAGTCTTAGGGATATCCACCTTCCTAATCTTAAGCTGATGATACCCTAATCGAAGATCAATCTTAGAAAAGAATTCGACACCTTGTAATTGATCAAACAAGTCATCTATCATTGGAAGAGGATAATTTTTCATAATCATAACTTTATTCAAATACGGATTGTCAACACACATTCAAAGAGAACCATCCTTCTTATGCATGAATAACATCAGTGCACCTCATGGAGACACACTCTGATGGATAAAACCCTTATCCAAAAAATTATTTAGTTGATCCTTAAGCTCCTTCAAATCAGCCGGAGCCATTCTATAAGTTGGAATAGAAATTGGATGAGTGTCAAAAACCAGATAAATCCCAAAATCAATCTCCCTATCAGGGGGAACATCAGGAAAGTCATTATGAAAGACCTCAGGAAATTTATTCACCATTGGAATAGAATGTAAAAAAGGACCTTCCAAGTTACAATCTTTAACCCCGACTAATAATAGAGACATTCTTTGGAGATTAATCTCAGAGCTCTAAGATAAGATATAAAATTCCCCTTAGCAGTTAGGGAACCATCCTTCCATTCAATCATTGGCTCAATAGGAAGCGAAGGACAACCTTACAAGTCCGACAGTCTAAGGATGTGTAGTAGGAGTGTAACCAATCCATACCTAGAATAACATCAAAATCCGCCATATCTAGTTCAAACAAATCCACCAAGGTCTCTTTACTACCAAAAACTACCGCATACCCCCTATAGACTCTTTTTAGCAATCACAGAGTCACCTACTGAGGTAGAAATAGAAAAAGTGGCTGAAATAATGTTGGGACCAAAACAAAAATATAAAGTCACAAATTTCATCACATAAGAAAGAGTTGACCCTAGATAGAGAAATCAATATACATTACAATAGAAAAAATTTAAACATACCAATCACAACATCACGTGATACCTCAAACTTCTGTTGGGTATTGAGTGTATATATACAGTTTTGACAGTGTCAGAGCTAGATAGTTCACCCTTTAGTGCTAGAGGTGAGGACAATACAACAAGAACCTTATTTCCCCATAGGCAACCTTACCAATAGGATAGTTTCTAAGCATATGGGTTAGTTGACCTCACTTGAAGCACTTATCCTACCCTTCATCCCAAAAACCCCAATGCAACTGACCATAGAATTTACAAGAAGGACACGATAAAGCCAATTGTACTTTACTAGACTAAGATTGGACATCTTGTTCCCTAAAGTTGTTGCCACCCTGCTGACACCTATCACCCGACGGCTTCAGTATGGAGTACTAGTTGTGGAGAAAGAGCCAAAACTCCCCCACTTCTTCTATGGACACTTACATCCATCCATACCATTTTGCTATTGGCCACCACTCTCCTTAGAGAACCTAAACTTCTTACCCTACCTTTCCCCTATCTTAGCTTGCTTTTTCTTTTCCTCTTCTATCTATTGCATATGAATAACTAACCTAGAGAGTATATGTCATTTATTATCATTGCAGTCTTACTTCTGAGGATCAACTCACGAGACAGTCTTAAGATAAACTTTCTCTTCCTAACTCTCATAGCCAACGCTATCTCTGAAGTATACCAAGATAACTGGTGAAACTTTAAGGTATACTCCTTAACGATCATCTTCCCTTATTTCAGATTAACAAATTCCTCTGCTTTTATTTCTCTCCACTCTTGAGGAAAAAAGAGGTCTTGAAATGCATTAGAGAAAGTGTCCCATAGATATGACTCCTCAACATTATCTCTTTCCCTATCCCATTCCTTATATAATTGGTATACCACATCCTTTAGATGGTAGGCAGAAAACTCCACCATTCCACATTCAGGGCATGCATTACCCTAAAAATCTTTTCCATTTTATCCAGAAAACCCTAAGAATCCTCCACCTTAACAGAAGTGAAATTTAGAAGATTCAACCTCATGACTGGCCAACCCTTATGGCCTAAGAAGATGGAGTAGAAGATGCACCATGTTCGGCCTGAGAAGTTACCAACCGAGCAATCATATAAATCGACTGACGAAACTCTACATTCATCATGTCGGCCATATGAGGATTAGAGAGAATCAGTGAAACTCTAGAACAATCAGGGAGTAGACCACTAGACCGAGTATGAATCATATACGTAGATTGTGTCCCATTAATATTGTACCTAGTTGGGACAAAGGAGTTTCCATATGTATCAAATCATTGAGGCATGATTTGGAAATCAAACAAATAGGAATTAGAGAGGATTTCATGACCTTAGACTTTACAGCTTAAAGTCAGAACACAAGAAAGAGAAATATTCCTAAGTGCCTTATAGCCTCTCCCTTATGATTGTGGCACACTACATACCCTTAAAAGAGACTCTACTCGACATGGCTTAATGGAATCCTAATTGACCATGAACTTAGGGTTGTGATACCAATATGAGATAACTTATACGAGGAACTAGTCGTATCGGTGCCTCAAGCCTAACTAGGACAGAAAACCACCCCAAAACCCTACCCTGACCACTCTCATCCCATATCAAATGAGTTTCGATATATATATAATATATATATATATATAAATATATAATCCAAAACAAAGTGGAATAATCATAAATCAGATACAGACAACTAGTATCAGCATAATACCAATACCAAAGCTGATACCAATACCGATAACTCCCATACCAACCCATAGTATTCCCATAAAGCCTTAATTATAATGTAAAATAATATTTGATCTAGAAATAACCCCGACCATACAAAAACCAAAGTCTATGAAATGACCAAAGTATGTAAGAAAATCCATGAAATGAAATGGAGCTTTCCATAGAATGAAAAATCACCACTTAAATCCATCACAAGTTGATCCCAAATTCTATCATTGAGCAGAAGAAGTACTATGGTCGGTTCCTACATCCCGTGGGGATAGAGTGCCTGAAGATGGGTTAGAAGGTAAACAATAACATGCACTTAAGATAAGAATAAAATAATGGCAACCTTTAAAACCAAGTAAACAACCATATGCATACAGAACCATAAATACATATATATATATATATATATATATTCCATGTCAGGAAAAGGAAGAGGCATTAACATGCCTGCAAAGCTATCAACCTGAGTATATGTAACTAAACCTTCCTAGAACCACCCACAAGGTATATAGGTCTATTGTTACACCCTGAATAGGTCCTAATGAATGTAGCCTCATGAACCGAAGATACCAGTGTAGATTGAGATACACCCTACGTGGTTAGGGATTTATAAATATCATTTGAGTTTCCTACAAGGAGGGGTTGATAGAAGAGCTCCCTATTAGAGAGGATATACTCACAGCATGTCTTTACCTATGGCATGATACTAACACCCTTCTAGCTAGGGTTACTGGGTGGACCCCACCAGTTCAGTTTTAGGGCATTTCGGTTAGATAATTACCTCCCATAATCCCAGTTTTAGATTAAGTTTCAGAAATAGAACTCAGTTCAGTTCTACCAAAATCCAGGACTCTTAGATATAGTCAAATCAGTATAGGGCGGAACCCATCTAGTTCCATTAGTATCAGGACTGTCAAATACAATCACTCATGTTATTAGTATTCAGACTTAGTAATCATGTTATCATAAACTCAGTTACTGGTATATTAATTATACGAAGCCCATGCTATCAGTATTTTGTTTCAAACTGTTAGATACAGTCAATCAGACCAGTTCTTCATAATTAAAACTGTCAGAAACATTCATTCCTTTATTATTAATATGACATTAGCTCCTCAGTATTTAGTGGAATCTATCATTCAGTATCCCAATATCAGTACTTAGATATTAGTATATCCATGTTATAAGAGTTCATGAGCCATCATTATCATGATCACAGTTACAGTCACGTATTCATCCATGTATTCTCATGTTTATGTTATACAGTTAGTTATTATTGTTCATGCATATGAACCCTTGCATTTCGGCTACCTCACTTTCATACCAGCATATTAAACGTACTGACGCATTTGTGCTATGGTATTTTATACCATAGGTTTAGAAACACGAGCTCCCAAGCATACTTAGTAAATCAGATGTTCAGCAGCCAGACTAAAAGTCATTCCTCATCATTTGAGGATAGCATGATTATTTTATTACTTTATTATTTTAGTAGATCAGAATTTATTGGTGACATGTCCCATTAACTCCATAATTTTTAGATAGTTTAGAGGCTTTTAGATTACAACATATTTCAGACAGTTTATCTTAGTTTTCGGTATTATCATACCCCATTATAGACATTGTATTATATTTAGTATTAGTTTAGTTTTGAACCTTACGGCCTTACAACCTATATTCCACATATTTACAATGTATTATTTAGTTCTTAGTTACAGACATCATTCATGCTTTAGCTAGTGGTACTTCAGGGTTATAAGCACCGTGTAGCATTTTGGGTACCAAATTTGAGGTGTTACAAACTTGGTATTAGAGCCTAAGGTTCAACAGTATCCTAGAAAGTCTGAAAAGCCGCATCTAGTAGAGTTTTATTTATGGGTGTGTTGTGCATTCCACTTATGTGCAAGAGGCTATGAGATGTTTTCGGAACAATTTCCGCTCTTTCAGTATTCATGTCATACCAGTGAGCATAAGCTCAAAATTTTCTCTCTATTTAATCCATTATCTCTTTCATTTACAGAACTTGCCTCCCATTGGGACTAATGAAAGGATAACAGGAAATCAGTCAGCACCTCAGACCGTTCAGGCAGATCCTCTGGATGAGCATACATCTCATGCAGAATTCATGACTGCATTCACCACTCTAGCCAATTCAGTCGCAGCTTAAAGTAAATGGCCAACTTTTGTTCCCATTAATCCTGTAGTCAATTCAGCTGCAACCAGGATTTGGAACATCACCCAAATGAATCCTCCCTTATTCTCAGGTTCTAAGTCCAAAGAGTATCCATAGAAATTCCTCGACCAGGTTCAGAAAGTCACTGACATCATGGGAGTGATTTCTAGTGATGGTGCAGTGTTAGCCACTTATCAGCTACAAGATGGTGCCCAAACATGGTTCAAGAAGTGAAAGGTAGACAGGGGTATAGTTGTACATCCCATAGAGTAGGAAGAGTTTGTTACAATATTATTGGATAAATTCTTTCCCCTAGAGCAAAAAGAATCTAAAGTATTAGATTTCATCAACCTCAGACAAGGTAGAACAAGCGTAAAAGAGTATTCCCTCAAGTTAACTCAGTTATCCAGGTACGTTCCCCATGTAGTAGTAGACAGTAGATTCAAAATGGATAAGTTTGAGTCTAGGATATTGGTAGAGTGGCTAAGGAGTGCAAAATTATGATGTTTATAAAATGGATAGACATATATAGGCTTATGGTCCATGCTCAGTAGATTGACGAGAAAAAACTTAGGAAGAAGAAGAGGGAAAATAAGAGGGCCAGAACTGGTAGTTATAAATTTTCTCATCCAGGGTTACAGGGTGTTAACCATTCTTAACATAAACTGAAGTTTCCATCCCCAGCTCCATCTTCAGCTAGTGCACCAACACTAAAGTTCATAAATGACGATAGAGATGAGGTTTCAGGCTCCAAGGCCTAAGGTAGTAAGAGCAAGGTTTTTAATCATCCATTTTCCAAAAAGTATGGTAAGCTTCATAAGGGTGTGTATAGAGCCGGTAGTAATGTATGTTTCAGATGTGGCAAGTCAGGTCATAAAGTCCAAGACTATCCTAAACCCAATCCTCGAAGTCAATGCGGTCGTCCTTCATCTCAGTCTGCTCGCTCAAATCTAAAAGGTACCAATTCCAGTTATATTAGTGGGCAATACTGAAATAGACTCTAGGCACTTCAATCCTGATAGGATAAGGAAAGTCCTCCTGATGCAGCCACTATTATATTATAGATCCTTTATTTATATGTTCTCACTTCTTTAGATTTAAGAGCTTCTTTTTCTTTTGTAACTCCTTGCATAACAGTCAACATTAAGGTCAGACCAATTGTTAACAGGACCTTTTCCAGTCTCTACCCTAGTGAGCTGTTCTAACATAACCCAACAAACATGCAGTAACTGTCCAGTTATGATATCTCAGAAATCCAGGCCTTTAAGTTCTAGTAGTAATACCAGTATATGTAAGAAATCAATAAGAGAAGGTGATTCCTGACCTATTCCTATTGTAATGCAATGTTTTGTACTTCAACCCTCCCTATACATATGCATGCTTTATGTTACAATTCCATGCACCCAGCTTACATTCTTGTATTTTCAATAAAAATAATTTGTGGTTTAAGTTCCTAGTATGAGGAGTTTTGGCTTACTCTATGTTATGAATAAAGTTCCATGAGTACAAAAACATCAGTCTCAAATCATGCAGCTTATGACTCATGCACTCATGGCATTCTTTATAGTATGCTTAGCCCACACGATTCATGACTTCACTCTTAGGGTTTAGTCAAACTCAGATTATGTCACGTATACTCTAAATTTAGATACCCTATGAATTCTTAGTGTTAATGTTCCATACCAAAAGCCTTAGTTACAGTGTTATTCAGCAGTCAGTATCTAGTAAAGGATTCAGATTGTCCTACAAAACTATGGCTTTCAGCTATCAGTTATTTAACCATCAAAATTTAGTGTTCCCATAAAAGTCTAAACCTCAGTTACAAAAAACCAATATTTAATCCCAGTTATAGCCCTAGTTGCAGTTACAATCTCAATTACCGTCTTAGTTACAATCTCAGTCCCAGTCCCAGTTCAGCTAGATCAAAAACTCAGTTCACTTTCAAGATTACCCGACCACAGCATATAGCTATAGATCATGCAGTCATTAGCATTTCAGTACCTCAGTTATGAAATGTTTTTGAATCATTTCATATGCTTGGTCTCACAATTTAAAGTATATAATTTTTATAAATCAATGCCCACTTACCTCATGTCACTTAGTCATCCTTACTTCTAATGTGTAATACTCTACAGCAACAGGCTAGTCATTTAGACAAAGTACTGTTAAGTATTATATGCTAGCATTCATCTATAAGTTATTCAGTTAACAAGATAAATTAGTATATTTATGCATTCGTTCTCAACACCATGTGAGCCTTTTCAGTAGTCTCAGTTGCAGTGTATAAGATTTAGTCACTTTATCTTAGATAATGTTTTATAGGCCTTGCCTCTGAGTAGAATAACCCTAGCCATGTAGCATCTCTCATTCAGATATACTACTCACACCATGCTAAGATTTATTTTCTCTCTATAGTCATTAGAACTCTATAGAAAGAGTGTCATAGAAATGCTCTGATCGAGTATAATTTTTTAGCATGAGTTAGCCCGCAAAGCCAGTACTTAAGTTTAGCAGTAAGAATGAACTTGTTCTAATGGTGTGGTTTCCCCATCTTTCCATCTAATTGCACAATTTAGAATCTCATGAATATGATCATTCTAAGATGGACCAACTAGGTAGTTGTGTGTTCAACTTGGTTCATGTATCATTCCTTAGTTTCATATCCTAGATATTTAGTAATGATTCAGTTCGTTGGTGCCCTATGTATTATCCCAGTTTTCCATAGTATCGCAGTCAAGTTAGTATTCTTATAAGGGCCTAGTGTCACAAGATGGATATGCACTATAATTCCCCATAACTTTCATAACATAAATTGCCGCTCTCTTCTCGTAATAAATCCAATTTGGATTAGTGGGTACCCATAGATTGACTCTCTAGCTCCAATATCAGTCGTATGCCATATATTCAAGGTATGTAGTTCGGATCATGATATTTATCTCATGTATCACATTCTAGACCCAGTTGCATTCTTATGTTTCTACTCGTGCATATTTAGTAATTAAGCTTAGAATCAACCCAAGGTAATAGCTTTTCTTAAACTTATCCAGTTTCATGTTCAGCTTTCATTTACAAATGTTGTATTAAGTTCCATGCTCAATTTTTATTTCAAACTTTGTATCATTACCCTTAAATTTTCAGTCACATATTTATAAGTCGGTTTAGTCATGTATTCACGAATAAGATATCCGTGATCAGCTTATCAGTACTCTCAGTCATGCATTTATGTATCATCTCAGTCATAAAATCATGCATCAGATATTCATTCTTAGTATGAATCTTAGTAATGTTAGTCAGGTAGTCATGTTTAAGATATTCATGTTCAGTATATACTTCAGCTTATCATTTCTCCTATGTAAATCAGTCTCATATGGGAACAAATATTCCCAAGAGGGACATATTATAATATTCCATACTTCTACCTAGCTTTAAATCATCTAAAAATATTAAAGACTTGTTTCAAAGATGAATCCACTTTTATACATATGGTATATTCAATATTTTAACTTTTAATCATGTGGAAAATGGAATAAACTTTCCATCGATAACGAATTTGCCCAAATCTGACACTCGGGCGAAGAGTTAGGGCTATTTTAGTAAGATAGTGTGCCACCTGAGCCATCAATGCATCACAGAGCCAGCGAAAATGGCAATCGTCAAAATCCAGTGAGCATCCGTGATTATGCCCGCGTCTCGCAGGGGTCCAGTGTGGGAAATTTTCACAGAATTAAAATACGCGTCCAAGGGTTAAAAGGGTCTATTTCTCACATGAATATATACCTAATAACACATGATTCAGAAAATAATTCACCCAAAATATATTGTCTCTCTCAAGTTTCTCTAAAGAACAAGCTAGGGTTTTTAATTGGGGATTTGAATCCAAGACTCAAATTCAAGAATCTCTCCGTCAATCTCAGTAGAATCATGAACTAAAAGATGCACAGTGTTCATTCATAGATTCCTTTCATCCATGAAGCCCAAGAATAAAGTTTTAAATCTTGTATTCTGAATATTTTGGTATGGGTTGATTATGTTTATGTGATTATGGTTGTATGATTCCCAAGTTGGAATCTTTATGTGTTGTTCATGAACCTATGCCATTATTTGGTCTGAAACATGTGAAATTGAGTTGAAATATGGAGTTTTCTTGTATTAATTTGATGGTCATGCCTATGCCCTAAGTCATGCATCCTAGATGTTTGATAAAATGCCTAAGATAATAGAAATTATGCATTATAGCTTAATTGTGACTGAAGTGATAAGTGTATGCTTTACCCTATGACTAAGAATGACTTCCATGATAATATGTGCATTATGAATGGTTGAGGGAATGTCCATGAGATTAGGTTGATGAAACTATTACATGTTTATATGCAATTCCATTCATGGACAAGACTATGATAACCATGTGCTTCATGAAATCCCCAAATTAATGTATTATGAATTATTGATATTGGACATATGTTTAAGAAATACTTGTACCCAATAATTTAGTTGTGTTCCTAGAGACAGCGTCTTGTTATTACGATACTCTCAGTCAAGCCATGATCCTTAGTATTCATTCAATCTCATAACTCAAGAAAATTAAGTAAATTCAGTATCAGTCTAGTCTTAGTAATCTTAGTGACCTCAGTGGTCTCAGTAACTTCAGTACTATCTGTCAGTCCTCAAATCTTAGTAGTACTCCATCAGTCAATGAAACTCAGTTCAGTTCCTCTAAATAATACTATTAGCATAAGTTCAGTTCAGTTAATCAATTCAGTGTTTATTCAGTTGGGAGTAGGATTCAACTCTAAGTGAACCCAAGGATGGGGACTCACCTATTATTCAGTGGAGGGTGTGATCCTTAGAAGCAATCCTTGAGTTCAAGAACTACGTAGCTAGTGTATGTTAAGATGCACCCTACGCGATTAGGGATTTATACATCTCATTTAAGTTTCCTACTAGGAGGTGTTGACAGAAGAGCTCCCTGTCAGAGAGGGTATACTTACAACTTGTCTTTACCCATGGCATAGTACTGACACCCTTCAAACTGGGGTTATAGGTTTGAACCCACCAGTTTAGTTTCAGGGCATGCCGGTTAGATAATTACCTCCCATAGTCTCAGTTTTAAATCTAGTTTTAGTAATAGAACTCAGTTCGGTTCTACCAAAACCAAGGATTGTCAGATACTGTCAAATCAGTACAGTGTGGAACCCAGTATTTCCATCAGTATCAAGTCTGTTAGATATAGTCACTCATGTTATTAGTATTCAAACTCATTAATTATGTTATCATGAACTCAGTTAATAGTATACTAATTAAATAAAACCCATGTTATCAGTATTAAGTTCAGGACTGTCAGATACAATCAATCAAACAAGTTCTTTATAAATAGAACTGTCAGAAATAGTCATTCCTTTATTAGTAGTATGACATTAGTTCATCAGTATTCAGTAAACTAATTCATTCAGTATCCCAGTATCAGTACTTAGATATCAGTAAATACACGTTATCAGAATTCATGAGTCAGTGTTATCACGATCTCAGTTGCAGTTATATATTCATGCATGTATTTTCACGTTCATGTTATATAGTTGGTTATTATTTTTCATGCATATGAACCCTTGCATTTCGCCTACCTCATTTGCAAACCAGTACATTCAACGTACTAACGTATTTGAGCTATGGTATTTTATACAATTGGTTTAGAAGCATGAGCTCTCAAGCATCATTAATAGATCAGACATTTAGTAGCCATACTAGAAGTGAGTCCTCATCATTCGGGGATAGCATAATTATTTTATTACTTTATTATTTCAGTAGTTCAGAGTTATTTGGGGACTAGTCCCATCAACTCCATAATTTTCAAACGGTTTACAGGCTTTCAAACTATAGTATGTTTTTGATAGTTTATCTCAGTTTTGGGTATTGTCATACCCTATTACAGACATTGTATTATATTCAGTATTAGTTCAGTTTTCAACCTTATGGCCTTATGATGTTCCAGCTTTTGACGAAACATTTAGCATCATCTTCTTGGGAAAATTGTATATTTTCAAAAAACCAAAGTGGTATTTAATGAGTCTTTTTAGTGTTTTAGGGAAAGGAGTGAACCATAGAAGAAACTTCAAAAAAGTAGCAAAAACAAAGGAATTTGACGGTCAAAATGGTGGATCGTCAGTCTTTCGACGAACCAATAGGTGGATAGTCTGGCTTAATCTGAATATGGCCTACAAAAGGACTCAGTGATGGACGAAATGGTGGACCTTCAGTCTTGCGACAGACCACCAGTTGAACAGTCAGGCCTTATCAAGAAACCACTTTTCTGAAGGACTCAGTGATGGACCAAAGGTTGGACCGTCAGACATTCAATGGACCACCACTTTGGCCGTCAACTTGGACCCGGTTATTCTGATTTTAAATTTTAAATTTTAAATTCCCTTTTACCTGGAAACATATAAATACTAAATTATAGGGTTAGCATGAGGGCTTTTATGTTTTACAAGTTTTACATCTATAGAAATTTTTCTGTAACCTAGTACTTTGGGGAACGAAGAATATCTTTGGGAAAGTTAATCATTTAATATTTTACTGAAGATTCAAGAACTTATTCTTGAGATTTATGTAAGTGAATTCTAAATCTATTTATGAATAATACAAGAATTATTTCTTCTTCATTTTTGGAATTTTGTGGGTAAGTTCCCATAACTAGGGTAATGGGATCCTTCATGTAAAAAGCATCTATGGGTTGTGAATCAAATTGATTTCTATGAATAACTTATATTGTATAAACCTTTCTTCAATTTAGTGACTTTTCTTGGTTGCAAACTTGAGAAGTGAGCCCAATAGCATCACTTGTCTGTAAGAATAGTGTTTGTTGGGAAAAAAGGAAGTGTTTACAAGAATTGTAAGGGCTATAACCTTTGGATTAATGGCAAATGCCTTAACATGATTAGCTTACTTAAGAAAATGGTTGAAAGAACAATGTATCCTTTGAATTTGAGAGACTTAGATGATAATCTATCAACTTAGGTTGAGAAATTAAGGGATAAAGAACAGGATTCAACCCTTCTTGCAATTGAATTTGTTAATTAGAACTCTTAAGTGATTCATAAACCTAGTTGTGCTAGCATTTTGGTAACCATAGCCCGGGTTTTTTTTATCTCATTAAATTACTAATTTCAAAGAGAATCACCCATTGGAATACTATTGTTACAATTAATTTCTTTATAAGTTACAAATCAAAACCCCCTTTACCCAGGGACCTCTGATCAACAGTCCAGTAATAATTACAATACTTAGTGAGCTCAGTATTCCCTGTGGGATTCAACACCCAACCTATTTGGGTTCTATATTTGACAGTGCCCGCTTACGCTTTCTAATGAGAGTTGTAATTTGGGTGTATCAAATTTTGTCACCGTTGCTAGGGAATACGGTTGTCAACTAAGTTTGTGATTATTAATCGACCTTTTGGTCAATGATTCCTAAATTTTACTTTTTATACATTGTTTTTGTTTTATGCAGGTTGAGTTTCTTGTATGCCAAGTACACGGAGATCAGGTCAACCATTATTACCTATTCATCCAGAACTGTAGCTAATTGGCAGAATAGACGGTCAAAATGACCCAAAAAGAATAGCTGGTTAGCAGGAGCAGGCTAGATTAGCAGCCTTGGCAGCTGTGCAAGTAAACCAGTAGAATGCAGACAATGATGGTCGGGAAGTAAGCCCGGATGATGAGGACCTGGGCGATGAAGAGTTATTAAACCCAAGGTGTGCAGATTATGTAGTCGCACTAGTGAACAGGAATATTAACAGAAATCACCAACCTAGGATGAGACCTAAACGTCGTGCTGTCCAGTTTGCTTTAGACGATGATGATGATGACCTGGATGGGGCTGGTGATACAAGGGCTATTATTCCTCCGCTCTTAGCACCCATATCTAAGTTTAATATCATGAGTACCATGATCTAGTTATTGTATCTTAAGGGACTATTCGGTGGACTTACGGGTGATGACCCAAATATGCATTTGATTAACTTTATCTTGATATGCAAATTGTTTGACAATCCAGGAGTAGGACAAAATGCTATTCGACTGTGATTATTTTGTTGTCTCTATCTCGAGAAGCAACTTTATGGTTGAATAGGCTAACCCCTTATTCTATGACAAATTGGAAGTAATTGAAAGATGCTTTCTCAGAAAGGTTCTTTCTGTCATCCAAGAGGGCAAAGTTAAGAGATAAAATCAATAATTTTAGGTAGCTTCCAACAGAAGCTCTCTATGAAACTTGGGAGAGGTTCAAAAAGAAGCTCACAGTGCCCAAATCATCAGATGACCAACCTCCATCTGAAGAAGATATTATATAAGGCTTTGAATTCGGTGACTAAGCCAGTCGTTGATAATGCTAGTGGTGGGTCATTCATGGACCTCAATTTACCTGAGGCGTCTGAGATGCTGGATCATATAACAAAAAAGAGTAGATCTTAGCATACCAGGGATTCTGAGGTAGCAAGCGGTACTGTACCTGTTGGAATGACTGCTGACCAGAGGCAAAGGGAAGATTAACGTGACCAAGACATGGCTCACATGAAGGCACAAATGGACCTTCTTCCTAATAATTTATTATCAGGAATGACAGAAAAGGTTAAAGCTATTGCATCACAGGGAGGAACTGACACTAATTCTGAGGAGGAAGCTAATTACTTGAACAATCATGGAGGTTTACGAGGTAGTGGCCAAGGAAATCAAAATGGGAACTACTATGATAAATATAGATATAAGGATCGAGACCAAGGAAATTAGAAAAACAAGAATGACAAAAGTAGGTTGTATGTGCCTCCTGGAAATCCTGAGGCTACTACAACTATCTCTGGAAAGATATCCATGGAAGATATGATGACTAAATTATTGAAGGGGGTGAACGCAACCAATACTAGAGTAGCAGAGATGAAAATGATTTATCATCACTGAATCTATTGGTTTAATTACAGTATACTTTAATAAAATAGTTGGTGAAGCAAATAAACCAACTTTCTACTGTGTTTAATCAGAGGAAGGCTGGCACTCTACCAAGTTACACAGTTTAAAATCCAAAGAAGGATGGTTTGTGCATGTTAATTACCACTAGGAGTGGTAAAGTACTGGCAAACCCATTTATGGGTAAGCCTATAGTTGATATTATGGCAGAGAATGTTTATGAAGCAGATATTGATCATCTAGTAGAATCTAAAAAATTGGATGAGATTATTAATGATGTTGCATCCAACAGTCAGCAGGCTGATGGGTTGAAAAGAAAAAAGATAAGGAAAAGAAAGTAGTGGTGAACACTCTCCCAAAACTATCACCTCTCTTTCCTTAAAGATTTAAGAAGAAGGCTGAGGATGTGAAGTTTAGTAAATTCATGGCCATGTTGAAGCAGTTTAAGATAAATGTGACTTTGGTCGAGGCACTTGAGCAAATACCAAGGTATGCCAAATTTATAAAGGACATGTTGAAAAAGAAAATAGCGGTGAGCTACGCACTGGTGGATTATCTCCATCATTACAGTACTATTGCTACAAGGTCCTTGGTGCAGAAGAAGGCAGACCTAGGAGCATTCATTATTCCTTGCATGGTAGGGTATTTGGAATTTGGTAAGGACTTAGTGATCTGGGAGCTATAATTAACCTGATGCCTCTAGCTATTTATAAAAAGTTGCGATTGGGAAACCCCATGTCCACCAACATGTGACTTGTGATGGTGGTTAGGTCGGTAAAATGACATGTTGGTATTTTGTATGATGTTCTAGTGAAGGTGGCTACCATTATATTTCCTTTGGATTTCGTAATGCTGGATTACAAGGTAGACTTTGAGGTGCCTATAATCTTGGGTCGGCCTTTCCTTGACACTGGAAATGAGCTGATTGATTTACAAGCTAATGAGCTTTTATTCAGGATGAATGATGAAGTGGTGCATGTTGATGTGTGCAAATCAATGAAACAATATAAAGAGATGATCATGTTCTCAATCGTTGATGTATATTATGAGGATGAATAGGAAGTACTAATAGAGGAGCAATTTACTGTTGAGCCGTTAGCCGCAGTACTTATGAATTATGATCGTGAAGATATTGCAGATTATGAAGAGACCGTTTGTTCTTTGACATGAATGGGATCATATTCTTATGCTCCTAAAACACTCCATCTTGATCTTAAGAATCAACCAACACCACCGGTAAAGCCATCTATCGAAGAGCCATCGGTGTTGGAATTAGAAGAGTTACCTCATCATTTGAGGTATGTGTTCTTGGGTAGTGGTAATTTACTACCCATCGTTATTGTTGCTGATCTGGGAGATCAATAGGTGGAAGCTCTCATCTCCATTCTTAAGAGATATAAGAGAGCTATTGGTTGGACTATTGCGGATATCATTGGTATTTCTCCTGGCATATGTATGCAGAAAATTCAGCTAGAGGGGGATTGTGTTCCTACTATTGAGCATCAGTATTGCCTGAACCCACCTATGCAAGAGGTGGAAAAGATAGAAATCATCAACTAGTTAGATGCAGGGGTGGTATATCCTATATCAGATAGTAAGAGGGTAAGTCCTGTGCAATGTATGCCTAAGAAATGGAGCATGACAGTGGTGGCCAATGAGAAGAATTAATTGATCCCACTCAGGCCTGTTACTGGGTGGAGGGTGTGTATGGATTACTGAAAGCTCAACTCATAGACGTTAAAGGGTCACTTTCCAATGCCATTCTGGGATCAAATGCTTGATCGATTGGTAGGACAGGGATGGTATTGCTTTTTGGATAGTTATTTTGGATATAACCAGATTTGTATTACTCTCGAAGATCAGGAGAAGATCACTTTTACATTCCTGTATAGCACTTTTTCATTCAAGTGGATGTCGTTTGGGTTATATAGGGCACCTGCCACCTTTCAACGGTGCATGATGTCTATTTTCTTAGATATTATTGAAGACACCTTGGAGGTGTTCATGGATAATTTTTCTGTTGTAGGAGATTCATTTGAGTTGTGTTTGGCAAACCTAATTATGGCCTTGCAATGATATGTGGAATTCAATCTTGTACTTAATTGGGAGAAGTGCAACTTTATGGTTAAGGAAGGCATTGTTCTCGGGCATAAAATTTCAGTAAAAGGAATTGAATTTGATTGAGCTAAGGTTGAAATTATTGAGAGACTATGACCTCTATTTTCTGTGAAGGGGCTTCATAGTTTTCTTGGCCATGCTGGTTTTTATCAGAGGTTTATTAAAGACTTCTCCAGGATTGCAAACACACTCTGCAAATTATTGGAGAAGGAATCGAAGTTTTCCTTTGATGAAGATTACTTGAAGGCATTTGAATGACTTAAAGGGAAACTGGTGGAAGCCCCTACAATTGTAGCACCGGATTGGTCTAAACCATTTAAGATCATGTGTGATGCAAGCGGTGTTGCCCTTGGAGCTAATTTGGGGCAAATGATGGAAAAATTGTTTCATCTAATCTATTATTCTAGCAAAGCTCTGAATCGAGCTCAAAAGAACTACACTATCACCGAACAGGAACTCCCTGCTGTAGTGTATGATTTAGAGAAATTTAGAGCTTATCTTCTTGGAAACAAGGTTGTGGTCCACACTGACTATGCAGCCCTGAGATATTTGATGGCTAAATGAGATGTGAAACCAAGGTTGATTCGATGGGAGTTATTACTCCAAGAATTTAACTTTGAAGTCAAAGATAGAAAGGGTTGTGAAAACCAAGTGACGGATCATATGTCTAGGATGGAAGGTGAGAAAGCAGTTAGAGATGAGATGGAGATCAACGATGCATTTTTGGATGAGGAAATCTTAACTGTTGCTCTTGAGAAACTACCTAAGTACGCTGATTTTGCAAATTATGTTGTGAGCGAGGTGTTTCCATAAAATCTTTCTTTTTATCAAAGAAAAAAATTTCTTCATGATGTGACACATTACTTCTGGGATGAGCCATATCTTTTTAGGTGATGTGCTAATAATATAATAAGGAGATGTGTTCCAGAGGTGGATGTATTAAGTATATTGGAAGCATGTCATGCTTCCCTAGTCGGGGGTCACCATGTAGGTAATCGAACTGCGAGAAAGGTATTGTAGAGTTGCTACTATTGGCCATCATTATTGAAGGACGCTTACGAGTTTATGCTAAAATATGACCAATGTTAGAGGTAGGGGTCTATCTCTAAGAGGCATGAAATGCCTTTAACAAAGATGCTTGAAGTATAATTTTTTGACGTCTGGGGCACGATTTCAGGGCCCTTTTGTAAGCTCGTATGGAATGACGTACATTTTAGATATTGTGGATTATGTATCCAAATGGGTCGAAGCTGTTACCTTGTCTGATAATTAAGGGAAGAGAGTTGTTACGTTTCTTAAGAATAACATCTTCTCTCGCTTTGGAGTGCCACGAACTATTATAAGTAATGGAGGATCCCATTTTTGCAACAAAGTATTCTGGGAAGCTACAGTGAAATATGGGGTGAAACAGCCTAGAGTAGCAACTCCATATCACCCAAAAACTAGTGGGAAAGTGGAGGTGTCAAATCAGGAGATTAAAACCATCCTAGCCAAAACAGTGAATGCTAATAGGTAAGATTGGGCTCGAAAGCTAGATGATACTTTGGGGGCATATCAGATTACTTTTAGGACTCCAATTGGCATGTCACCGTATCATCTAGACTATAGAAAAGCATGTCATTTACCGATTGAGCTGGAACACAAGACTTTGTGGGCTCTAAAAGGTTAAATCTGAATTGGAAGGACACAGCAGAGCTAAGATTAGGGCAACTAAATGAGATGGATGAATTCTATCTCGAGGCTTACAAAAGAGCATACCTTTACCAAGAGAAGATAAAAAAGTATCATGACCTAAGACTTGAAAGTCAAGACTTTTAGAAAGGTGATTTGGTACTTCTGTTCAATTCCAAGCTCAAATTATTTCCAGGTAAACTCAAGTCTAAGTGGTCAGGATCGTTTAAAGTCAGTCAAGTGTACACATCTATTGTAGTCGATCTTGAAAATGAAGACGAAAGCGTCTTTAAAGTGAATAGGCAATGAATCAAAATTTATATCAGTCCAAAAGAATCAATAAGAAGTGTTGATATCTTTTATCTCAATGAAGTTTGAGAAATCAAGATAACAGAGTAGTGCCCTAATTCTAAATTAGGTCGAGTTAAATCGGTACTCTTTATAAGTACTTTGTATTTGACCTAAAGTGAGATTTTAAGGATAAAGTTGAGCGGGTACATTCATTTTAACCGTTCTATTTCCTTTAGCTGTTCCACTTCTTTAAGATTTGAAGAACCTGAATAGAGTTATCTCAACTGAGACTCCCTATCTCTTCTATTTTTACATTATTTAGACTAGCTCACTCCTTCCCTCTCTTCATCACAAATAAAGAGTAAAACAAGAGCTAGAATTTGTAAGTTAGCTTTGTCTCTGATGTTTCAAGAACGTAGCATACCTGTAAAATCTAGGTGTGTGCATACCCTTATCTTCTGGTTTTCATATTAAGTGTACGAGCATGATTTGTTTTCGTTGTTTGTCCCTATTATGTTGAGTTTGAATGATTTGAGTTGTTCTTCAATGTTCTAATTTGGGTGAAATCTGAGTAGCATAAGATGTAAAATTTGAAGAATATGCTTAAAATATGAGTTTACTGCTGTGTTGATAGCTAGAAATTGATCTGATGTGCAATTGCTCGAGAAAAGCATCGAACCCAAAATTTTGGCTAAAGATGAAGGTGCGACGGTTGAATTGGTGGACTGTCAAATTTATGACGGACCTCCAACTTGACCGTCACAAAGCACTCTGAGATGGCACATTCTTTATAAGCAGCGACGGTTGAATTGGTGGACCGTTAACTTTTTGACCGACCACCAACTTGCCCTTTCACAAAGAACATTGAGATGGCACATTCTGGATAAGCAACGATGGTTGAATTGGTGGACCGTTAACTTTATGACGGACCACCAACTTGACCATTATAAGGAAAAATTGCATAATATGACTGTTTTTTGAATTTTGAACTAATTCATTACTTCTTTTTCAGGTGTTATGGCCCTTAAACTTCCACACACCAAAGTAGAAAGATCTCAACGAGGTAGGAATGAGTCTAAACCGGCTTACAACACTAGACAAAATAAAAGAGAAGGTTTGATACTCTCCCAGTCTGAGGAAGAGAGTGAGAGTACCTCTAGCAGTACAAGTTAAAGCTTCAATAAGGCAACTGTTACTGTAACTCAACCATTTCCTGTAGAGGGTGATACTGAAACTGTAAACATGGAGGATCAAACGTAAGTTCCTGATATTGTAGATGAACTGAAGAGTGATAATGTTATTAGATAGAAGGATCCACAGATTCAAGAGGCTATCAGGTGGTAGATAGAGGGAGCACAAAAAGAGTTCTATGATGGGTTAACACCCATAGCTCGAGGGATCAAAAGACTATTCATAGAAGAACATCAGATTATGACAATAGAACTTCATGAATATCCTGAGTTAAAGAGCCAGTTCAATGAATATAGAATGGCATAGGTGAGCAAACCACTAGGAGAGTACCAACCAAATTGGGTAAGGGAATTCTTCCCAAATTATCTATGTTTGGTGAAAGTGGAATGCCCAAAGGGGACTGCAATCTAAGATAGACAAAATAGAGAGTCTGTCATGGTCCGAGGGGTCACCATTGATATCTTAATCCAAATAATTAACAGGATGCTATTTGGCCAAGGATATGAGGCTCCACCCACTAGCCTAGATTTTGAGTATAGAATAAGAAATGCTTCTAGTCAAAGACGTTGGGTAGCTTCTTTACTGACTGATGATGGAAATCCTTACTAGTTCACTAATTTGAAAGAGCGCATTGCAAATTTCACTCATAGCTTTAAAGTTAAGTTCTGGTGGGCTATTGTTCGGTTGAGGTTAATGCCAAAAAAAGGAGATGGGAGCCTGGATCATCACAAAGAAGTAGTAGTAGCTAGTTTAGTTTTAGGGCTACCAATTGATTTTCTCTAGCTAATTGAAGATGAGATATTTGTGCAGGTACATAAAGTGACCACTTCTATACCCTTCCCTTGTTTGATCACTGAGTTATGCAAATGAGCCGATGTACCATAGATCTATGGGGTTTACCATGAAGTATAGGCTACACATAGGAAGGACATTGTAAAGTCAAAAGATGAATTAAAGTTTGAAATTCGTGTGACCAAGCCTCCAGCATATCAGTGTTAGTCTCCAACTTCTCCCAAGGCCACAGAAATGCCTGAAGGTATGTCTTTACCCATCACCACGTATGTACCACTTGATTATGTGTCCCAGGATACGTCTGCAGGGTTAGGTTCTACAAGTTTGCTGGTGGAATTGAGTTTACAAAATACAGGTTCAACCTGAAAACATTGTTAAGGTGGTAAAGAATCAAATACGGTTTTAGAAACAGTTAGAAAAGTGGGTTGGAGATATCAAACCTTTTATGGATGAAATTATAGCCGAAGCAGTCAGGCCATTTCAAACTATTCATGTTAGGATGGATAACATGGAAGCCCACATCAACAAAAGGATAGATTTACTGTCTCTCTCTGATCTTGCCAAGTTTATGGCAGAGTTCGTGAGGCAAAAGCTGACACACCAGAGTTAAAGAGGAAACAATCACATCCTCCTGCATTTGACTTATCGTTAGTTATAAGTGATGATGATGTTCTGGATCTGATGGGTAGACCCATGAAGGACAAAGGCAAGAAATAAATAGAAGAGGAAACAACAAGGAAAGAATAAAAAAGAAGAAAGAGAGAAGAAAGGTCACCTGAGGAGTTAGACAAACATAACCTAAAAAGAGCTACAAAGAAGTCAAAGAAAGAAGCTGAAATAAAGGAGAGAGAAGTAGGAAACAAAGCGGCAGGAGTCTCTTCTAGTGCTGCCCCAGCAGGGGGCAAAGTGCAGGTTTAGTTTAGGATACTATCCCACAAATTGTGGAGGGTGAAGTTGTGAGTACTCCTACTACCATAGGGGCAAACATTTCATCGGGGGAGGATGCAGGGACCTCATCCCACTGACAGATGCCTCAAAGGAATAGGAGGTGAAGTAAACATCCCAATCCAACCATGTATGGTATTTTATTGCTTTGAGGACAATGCATATCTTTTTGTGTGAGGCTGGGTTTATTAACATCATGGTGGGATATTATTTCCAATATTCTGAATCTAATCATGTGCAATCTAGTAGAAGCGGCATGTCTAGGGTGTTTTTATTATTGCATTTTAAATTCTGCAGCTTGTGATGTAAATATCTGTGTTTAATGATTATCTATAAAATATTTCTATTTCAGTACTTCGTTGTAAATATGGATAATGAATGATACTGGTGTAACACTATGAGCATGTGTATGTAATTATTTTCTTTATTCATGCAAAAATGTGTACATAACCTTCAGTGAATCTGCATTTGGCATTATTCTGTAAGAAATGCATAAATTATGTGATGAACATTCTAAGAGTTGCAGAAGAAGTTTAGCTCAGTTGCCTGTGGGCGTGAGGATTTACCTTCAGTTTTTGCATAGTTTAATTCCTAGAACTTACCTGAGTCATTTATATGGTCCTCTAGTGGATTCAATAGGATAGAATAACAGACCTCCTTTTACTTTTAGCCCTCTTAGCCTTAATAAATAACCCCACCAAATAGATTTTTGTCTTATTTGAAACTATCTTCTGCCTTTAGGATCCTTTTTTTCAATTCCAATAACTTTTATTTACTCTCCGTAGGAAGTTAGCATCCTACTCTGGCCTTGGCCTAATATTTAGGTATTGTGTACTTTAACTTAGGCAAAACACCTAAGTTGAGGGTGACTTTTGTCATGGTGAAAATGCCAAATGGAAAGTGAGTGTAAATTTTAATCTAAAAGCTTTTGGCCCTGATCAGTTCAAAGATATTGTGCACCTTCACTAAATGCATCAGTATAAGTTGAGGGTGGTTGATGTTTGTCTCTTCCCTCCTAAAAATAAAATAAAGGGGAGGGGTTATGTCTGAAGTAGAGCCTATTATTAGAAGTAGTAATGAGCTGATCTAGGCTACAAAAATGCCTAGGCAAGGAGAGTTAAGGCTTAATGAGTCACTTTATGCAAAAACATATCCTTACCTAACTTGAAGCCTCATTACAAGCCTTGAAAAAACCTGTTTGATCCTAGCAAGTCGACCTTGAGGAGGTGTCATATGGCTAGGGCAAGCCTGTGGGTATTTTGGACTATGTTTGTAACTTTTTTGATGAGTGTAAGAGTTTAGATTGCGTCTACATCATGTGATGAGTTGTGGATTTCAGTGTTTTCAGGCCAACTGGAGTTTCACTGAATTTTGTTGTTCTCTCTGGGATGTAACATCCATGTTTGTGTGATGAATTATGATCAATGCCAGGTGTATACCCCGATGTGTTAAATTCATGTGAGTGAAAGAATAAGTTAATAGTTGCATCAAAATGTTTCAGTGGTTGGTTACAGGTCATTGTATAGTTCATGTTCGCAATTAGGTGCTGAGCTGCTTGAGGACAAGCAATTATCTTAAGTTTAGGGTGTTGATGTTCCGACTTCTGACTGAATATTTAGCATCTTCTTCTTGGGAAAATTATATGTTTTCAAGCAACCAAAGTGGTATTTCATGAGTTTTTTTAATGTTTCAGGGAAAGGGGTGAACTACAGAAGAAACTTGGAAAAAGTATAAAAAAAGGGAATTTGACGGTCAAAATGGTGGACCGTTAGTCTTCCGACGGACCACCAGGTGGATCGTCAGGCTTAATCAGAACATGGCCTCCCAAAGGACTCAGTGAAAGACCAAATAGTGGACCATCATTCTTGCGATGGACCACCAGTTGGACCGTCAGGCCTTATCCAAAAACCCTTCTTCTGAAGGACTCAGTGATGGACCAAATGGTGGATCGTTGTTAGACTTTTGACGGACGACCACTTTGGCCGTCAACTTGGATGCGGTTTTTCTAATTTTAAATTTTAAATTCCTTTTTACCTGGGAACATATAAATACTAAATTTTAGGGTTGCCATGGGGGCTTTTTTCTTTTGTAAGTTTTACATCTATAGAAATTTTTTATTACCTAGTACTTTGGGGATTGAAGCATATATTTGGGGAACTTAATCATTCAATCTTTTATTGAAGATTCTATAACTGATTCTTGAGATTTTTGTAGGTGAATTCTAAATCTATTTATGAATTATACAAGAATTATTTCTTCTTCATTTATGGAATTTTGTGGCTAAGTTCCCATAACTAGGGTTATGGGACCATTAATGTGAAAAGCATCTATAGGTTGTGAATCAAATTGAGTTCCATGAATAATTGATATTGCATAAACCTTTCTTCAAGTTAATGAGTTTTCTTGGTTACAAACTTGAGAAGTGAGCCCAACAACATCACTTGTTTGAAAGGAAAGTGTTTGTTGGGATAAAAGAAGTGTTTACATGAATTCTAAGGGCTTTCACCTTTGGATTAATGGCAAATGCCTTAACAGGATTAGCTTATATGAGAAAATGCTTGAAAGAACAATGTATCCTTTGAGTTTGAGAAAATTAGAGGATAATCTATCCACTTAGGTTAAGAAACTAAGGGATAAAGAATAGGATTCAACCCTTCTTGCAATTGAATTTGTTAATTGGAACTCTTAAGTGATTCACAACCCTAGTTGTGCTAGCATTTTGGTAACCATAGCCCTAGTTTGTTTAATCTCAATAAATTACTAATTACAAAGAGAATCATTCATTGGAATACTCTTGTTATAATTAATTTTTTGATAAGTTACAAATCAAAACCCCCTTATTCTGGAACCTATGATCAACAGTCCAGTAACAATTACAATATATAGTGAGCACAGTATTCCCTGTGGGATTCGACACCCAACCTAGTTGGGTTCTATATTTGATAGTGACTGCTTACTCTTTCTAACGAGAACTGTAATTTGGGTTTATTACCTTACAACTTATATTCTGTATATTTACAATGTATTATTCAGTGCTCAGTTATAGATATTAGTCGTGGGTTAGCTTGTGGTCCTTCGGGGTTATGAGCATCGTGTAGCATTTTGAGTACCATATTTGGGGCATTATAGGTATGCAAAAATAGTGGCCATTCTACGGCCATTGGTGATTCAAATCCTGAATCAGTAATGTCTACAGGCAATGCTCAAAGGCCAAATTATAGTAACACCTACAACATGAAGTGGTCGACTCAACCATGAAATGCCCCATAGCCACAGGCCCAACCAAATCAGTCAAGCAGTAATGTGAAGAAGATGATAAAATAGATCTTAGCTAATTAGAGATAGTTTGCTGCAGACTTAAAAAAATTTCAACCTGCCATAAGAAGTCTAGATTTGCACATGGGGAAAAATCAGCAAGCAGTAAATACTAGGCCACAAGGTGGGTTGCTAGTTGACACAGAAAATCCATAGCAAGTCATGGCAATTACCTTGAGGAGGGGTAAAGAGCACAAGGATAACCTCTAAAGGTAACAAATAAGATAGATATTGATGTGGTTACCCAACCAGTAAAAGAAAATATTGTTGAATTAGAAGTGAAAAAGACATTACCATTACCTTTCCCTCAGAGGCAAATTAAAGTAAAGGAGGATGCTGTGTTTAAGAAGCTCTTTGATACATTTAGAGAGCTTCACATTAACTTACCTTTGTTATATGTTTTGCAGAGTATGCCCAAGTATATAAAGTACTTGAGGTATGTGGTCGCTAAAAAGGTAAAATTGTAGGATATGGTAGCTATAACACTCACTAAAGAGTGTAGCACTATGATGAGATATAAAATCCCTAATAAATTTAGAGACCAAGGGAATTTTTCCATCACAATCCAAGTTGGCAGTAAAGCAATCAATTCTTTAAGTTATTTAGGCGCAAGTATCAACTTGATGCCCCTATTGCTATTTAAAATATTGGGCTTAGAAGAGAAAAGATCGACCAACATAGTGTTGCCGTTGTCAGATGGTCATTCACAGATCCAGATGGAATAATTAAGGATGTCCTCAAAAAGTTAGTAAATTTATTATACCTGCTGACTTTATTGTTCTTGATTTTGAGAAAGATAAATAGGTGCCAATCATCTTGGAAGATCCATTTTTAGCAATCAGAGAAACGTTAATTGATGTAAGAGAAGGCACACTCAAAATGAGGGTGGAGGATAAAGAGGTTGTGTTTGATGTATACAAAGCAGCCACAATTACATCCCAAGTTAATAATTTCTGTATGATTAATGTTATTGAATGGGACAAATTTGGAGTGGCTAGTCCACAAAAGACCTCTTCAAACTACCTCATTGGGAAGCTTAAGATTCTATCTCCTAAGCCTGACATGAATTAAGTTGATGAGCCTGAAAAGGCTAGAGTTAAGAAGCCTACTGCTCTTGAGAATTCACGCCCAAAGGGGGTGAAAAGGATAAAAAGATGGCCTCCAAGTATGAGTAAAAAAATGAAGGAATATGGTTGAGTTGAGTTGGGTCGTGCTGCGAGACTAAATCAGGGGCTGCTTGGAAGGCAACCCAAGTTAATTAGGTTTTTATTCTTTTCAGTTTTTTAATTTTTGCTTCACATAGTTTTTGTTTTTGGTTGAGTCATAGGTTAATGGGAATTCCGAGTACTATAAACTTGAGCTAAGAAGCATGAAAATGACTAAGTGTGGGGTCCCATGGACCTTCTTTTTGCAAAAGATGCAACTGGCTAGGCGTAGAGGCCACAGAGTGTATTTTTATCTCTTACCTTTAAAATTCACTTTAGGGGCAATGTAGATTTTTAAGTTAGGGTGGAGAAATTCCCAAATTTTATCTCAATTTAAAAAATTTGTGTGAGATAATATTGTTGGTGATATTTTTGATTGCATGATGCAAATGGATTTGTTTGTAAAAGCATGTTGATTGAGTGAATTTCTATTTTTGAGACTCTTAGGCTCATGTTTATGACTCATGTACTTGTGGCTTGATTTTGAATTCATGATATTATTTGGATGGGAGTCTATGAATAACCTATTGAGTTAAGCATGTGTCATATGTGACGTGAGGTATTTGTATATTCCTTGTTACATGTGATATCTTAAACTTGACTAGTATGTGTATAAAATGAAATAAAGAATGTTAGTTTAGGAGATAATTTAGGCATTTTTTGAAAGCCTTATTTTATACCTTCTATTTGTCCTACCCATTGTACATTATCCTACGTAACCCCCACTGAGCCTTTATCCTTTTCTTAGGTAGCTTCATATGCTGCCTAATCCTCTTCTTTGATAGACCATAATTTGATTCAAAAGGCTCCTACGTGTTTCAATGAAAAAAAAAAGAAATAATTAAAAAAAAAGAGAAAAAGAAAAAGGTGAAACTGATGCTCCAAGGTAATAGTTATTGGTGTTAATAATTGATGTGTGGTGGATGGGTATGATATAATTTATACTATAACATATCCATTATTGTGAGAAAAGAGAAAAAAATTTATTCTTATTGGAGTAAAATATGTGTCCACCTAGTGTTTGTGAAAATGCTTAAAAGAGACTGAGCAAAAAACAAAAGGTATGGATGAATGAATAAGTGTAGTTTAGTTGTTGGAGAGTGATTTTAAATGTATAATTTAGTTTATTAAATAACTTAGAGAGGTTAGTCATTATTCCTAAATAGTTCCTACCCGTCCTTTAGCCTACATTACAACCCGGAAAAGTCCTAATTTATCTTAAGCTTTACATTCGACTATTAATTGAGAATTACACTAAGGGAAAGACTATGGTTCATTGTGTGTAACCTATCAATTCTTTTTGAGAGTGAGCATAATTTGATTATTGTACCCATCATATTCTAAATTGCTTAATTATGAGTGATTATGGGCAACACTCTTGTTGTGAGGGCACATGTTTGATTAATATGGGTGATTTGTAAGATATCTTTGATTTAATGATATGCATGAGTTTGCCAACTTAGTGAGTTAATTCTTGTGTCAAGGATGTTTTGGAGTAGTGTTCATAAGCTTTCAATTGTGTTTCTAACATGCTTAGTATAGTAACATGCATTCCGTATAGTCATTGTAGTACTAGCTTGAGTGTCTTGCATGTAGTAGAAGTGTAGAAACTCCAGCTCATGATTTTTATACTAAAGATTTTTTCGAGGATGAACAAGGCTTAAAGTGTGGGGTGGTGATGTTGGGTGTATTTATGCATTCTAACGTCATTATTCTAGCCTTTTTAGCCTTGTTTTGAGGATGATTCATGTTATATATTGGTTGATATTTAGATAAAAGTGCACAAAAGTTTTAAGTCATGCGTTTATCTTTTTAAAGTGAGTTCCAAACAAGTTTGTACTTAAAAGATTCCTTTAGAGTTCAACTTGGAAAACTAGTGTTACTAGCTTGAGCTAGGTGCTCGTATAGTTGATTCCAGTGGATTCTATTGTGTTTAAAGTGTTCCTAATGACTTTTATGTGTTATTATAAGTGGAATAACATTTTAATGAGAATATTAGAATTTGAATGAGTCTACAACTGGAACAATAAGTGAAAGATTAATGCTAACTAGCAATGTTTAGCTTTTGTTTTGATTCATTGTTATGGGTGTTGTGTTGTGTTTCTCTCTTAATTAGTTTGGTGTAATGATTTAAGAGGCTTTTGGAGCTGAATATGATGATATTTTGATGTTAAATAAGCTTGGAATTGATGGGAAAGATGCCACAACACAAGGGATCAAGAGGGGAAACTCAACACTTAACCAAATTTCGGAGAGCAAATTCCAGTAGCTCTGGGTGATATTGAGGCGCCACCCCACCTAGACCGGGGCTATAGTCAGGGCACTGACCCACCCACTTCCAGGCTCATAATTTGAAGCTTTTCTTATCCAACATGGAAAGGGCTTGTTCTAATACTATAAATACATGTTGTATCATATTTTTACACATCTATTAGCATATTTTGGAGAGCAAAGGGCTGCTACAACTTGTTTATTAAGTTGTTTTATTTTTGTTTAGTTCAATCATGTTCTTAGTTGTTAATTACAATTTTGTGATTACTATTATGTCTATGCATGGAAAAATGCCCTTTTCCGTGGTTGAAGCCAAGAACACTATGATTAATGCTATGGATTAAGTTTATTTTCTTTACTTATCAATATTGGTTGTTTGATTTGTTTTAACTAGTTTAAGGATTCGCGACCATTAGAATATATCCATTGTCAACCTTGCGAACTCGAGAGAAGGAATAGCGCGATAGAATATGGGAATAAGCAGAGTATGGTTCTTGGTTCTTTATAAAATAAGAAACTTGAATTAGTATCTAGGATGGGGATGTACTTAGATACCTTACTTGATACATATGTAGGTTGATATTTGTTAAGAACTTAAGTGAACTATTACATCCCCGCTCAATGATGTAGCTGTAAGATTCAACTTGGGTAAAGGATTAGAGGTTGGAAAATCATAATTATGCAATTAACCCTATGAATCAACAACAATTATAAGCAAGTTAACGAATGAAATTCAATAGCATAATATGAGTATTCAGAGTGCTTCAACCTTGTGTTTTCTCCTATTTATTGTCTCAAGACCTTTACTTTTCGCACTGTTTACTTTTCATGCAATTATAATTTCGAAGTTCTTTATTTGGTCACTCTCGTATTAAGTGAATCCAAGTTGTGAACTGAAATCAAATCATTGCCAAATGTAGTCTTTGTGGGATCAATAACTCGGTTTTCTTGAAGGCCAATCTATTACTTAGAAGACCATGTACACTTGCATGTGCGCCTAGGCACTGTCATCTAATATCATCAATATAACCAACTACACAATAGAATTAATAAAAATATAATTGACATTCACAGGTCTAGCCGAACTTGTCCGGACTTGAACCTACATATGTACATATAGGAACATCAATAGTTGTGCTCCGGCCTTGCAAAGCTTCATTATAAAATCATAGTATCCTTCAGCATTTCCAGTTATCAATGTAAAATCACGATATCCTCCGAATACATTGGGTATCATCATTTTATCACAACATAATCTTTCCGCATTGGGTATCATCATATCATCACAATAACATCCGGCCGCACTTGGTATGATCATATCATCCGACCTTGCTAGGTATATTCATAACATCATCACATCTTCCGGCCTTGTCGGGTATCCTCATAACATAATCATTTTCCCTATTATTGTTGGGTTTCATCGTAACATCACAATTTCTTAAATTTTTTGCATTTATAAAGAACAAACCCCACAAGGAAAATAGTAAATGAAAATCCCTGTGAGGGCTAAAGAAAATGACATCCCCATGAGGGCTAAAGTAAAAGAATATAAAGAATAGAGAAGAAGAACATAACTCCATAATCCAACATTCATCATTAATGTCACTTTATCATTGGCTGCATCGGGTATCATCATTTTATCACAACATAATCTTTCCGCACTGGGTATCATAATATCATCACAATATCATCTGGCCGCACCGGGTATGATCATATCATCTAACCTTGCTAGGTATCATCATAACATCATCACATTTTCCGACCTTGTTGGGTATCCTCATAACATAATCAGTTTCTCTAGCATTGCTGGGTTTCATCATAACATCACAATTTCTTAAATTTATAGCATTTATAAATAACAAGACTCACAAGGGAAAAAGTAAATTACAAACCCCGCGAGGGCTAAAGAAAATGACATCCCCATCAGGGCTAAAGTAAAAGAATATAAAGAAAAGCGAAAAACATAACTCCATAATCGAACATTCATCATTAATGTCACTTTATCATTGGATTAATAATTATATATAGCAAGAATAACATATACTATTGTCGGAATTTTCCCGAAACTTATATCTTTAATACCAACAACTTTCCTCTGTCCTATACCAAAGAGGTGTGGGTATATAGATATGTATAAGAAGTGGCAAGAGCTTAAGCATAAGTAGTCATATAAAGAAGTGACATAAATCATAGAATAATATATATAATATAATTACATACAATAAATAAGTGCGCCTTCTAACATAATTAACATCATCATCTCCAATATTGACAATAAGGAAGATTTCCAACATGATTATTAGCGTAATTGTTAAGCATGATCATAACAAGGGAAATAGCATAGTTTACATCCTAAGCACTAGCCTAATCAATGGTTTATCCAAGATTACAATCAATGGTTTATCCTTACATAATGTATAATATTTTTGGTTTAGACCATGAGCATAAGCATAAGTGATATCATGAATAATGGCCCATTAGCAGTATATTCATTCGCCTACGATTTACCTAAATATAATTTATAACTAGTATAAGAAATTCCAAGAGTATGACATAATGTATAGAGTTTTCATAGAATAATCAAAACATCATTTATGGATTAGTCTATATTATAGCCAAGTGCTCACTTTATAGCATATTTGTAACGCTCCGAAAGTTTCAAGCTAAAAATTGTCACTAAAAGTATAAAGCATGGGATTATAGAGTGAATTATAGAAAACTCCCAGCATCATTCTTTAAATTTTAATTCTTCATTATGTAGGTGACTGAATAAGATTTCCTTCGATATAATATTAGTCCAAAACGGACACCCGGTGAGGGAGTTATGGCTATTTTATGTGCTAGTCGCCAAACATCATCGTTCAGGTGTTTATCCCAATGCGAAGTGGGTTTAATTCGCTATTGTCAAATTCCAGAAGGACCTTGCGATAGTGGGGTGGCATGGAGGATCCCAATTTTGCATTCTTCAATTTCCTGTAAGACTCTGTGTAACGCCCCAAAATCGGGTCTCGAGACGTCACACGATGCTTAGGATCACAAGTGACCCCAAGCTAACCCTTTTACTGGCATAACTCATAAGCAACTGAAGAAAAAATATAAATCTATAAAAATATGTGAAAAATAACTCTTTTCTGAATTTGATAGATACAAACCTAAATTTACAAGATTACAACTTTGCTTTTTCAACCAAAACTGAAACGGAATACATCAACTTCTACTGACTGTCTATGAAGCCTCTACTAGTACTGACTGTAGGTAGCCGTGTAGATAGCCGGGTCATGACTCCCGGATAACCCAACTCAATACGACTAAATAAAGAAAATACAACACTTCCCAAACTGTATAACTAACTCAAGCCCTTGAATCAAAACGACTCATCACCTGCTGACTGGATGCCGCAAACTGATTGGATCTAAAGATGTACGCTATACCTTGTACCTATATTTCATGAAAATTTAGCCCACATACAAATATGTGGGTTAGTACCATGGAAACGTACCGAGCATATGGGGGTACAATGCATATAGAAAATAATATCTTAATATCATCACTGTTTATAAAATTATGCATGCTGAAATAAATGACTCACTTAGATCGAATTAAAATCATCATAGTCATAAGAGAGTAAAATTTATCGGGTGTAACATGTGAGTCATCATAATAAATCTCAATTCACTTCCATCTTGATTCCAAATCATCAAAGCAAATAAATCTCATATCAATTGTCTTTGGAATATATATTCATTAAATGTTTCGAAAACAATGACTGTCTCAAACTCGGTCTTTCAAAAAAATATGTTTTCATCTCAGATAGAAGAATAAAACTTTTCATATTAGATAGGAGAATACACACACACACATTTGGAGTCTCTCATAACGGACATAAACCATGTGAGCTACATGGAGTCCAATGTTCAACCTACGTTGGGGAAAGCTGTCCTATTCTTGCCATCAGAGTAGGACCTTAATTTTTTATTCACTACTGATCTCTATATATCACATACTTCTAGGGAAGTACCAATCCTGCTATACCTCCCTCTCGGTGCTAAAGACTACTCCCGGACTTAGCTTAGATCTTTTCCAAATAAAATCCACTAATAAATATTTCAACAATTCAGAACAGGAGCCATTATGCTACCCCTTTCATAATAAATTAATAAAAGTGGATTTCTTTTCTCACCTCGGTTTCAAAAACAACCCTTTTTACGACCAAAAGGTCAAAGATTCTTTATCATCTCAAATTATTTAAACTCATGGTGTTTATAACACATGATTTTCTCAAAATAATAATGTCAAATAGGGTTCCAAAAACCCATACATCAATATCATCATAAACCTTCCAAAGTTTCATACTTTATGACATAAGCACAAAAATAATCACTTAAAACTAAAAATTTCAGCTTTATAATCATACATCTTGGTAAAGAAAATTAGCTTTGGAATTCAAATCTCATTGTGCTTATAGCACTTAATTTCTAAAAGTAAAATCCCAATTAGGACTCAAGGTCTCATACATCAAAATCATATTAAATTTTCTCAAAATTCATGTTTTTTTTATCATAAATGTATATAACTTACTTTAAAATCTGGAAAATTCAGCTTTATGTACAAAATGTCATCATTCTCATTCAATTCAACTTCTAAAACATAGAGAGTATCATAACCTCATGTAAAACCATATAGGGTATAAATTCATGCTTCAAATTCATATCAAAACATGTAAAATCATGTATATTCATAAAAGAAAAATCAATTTGGGCACAAGAACGAAAGGGTGTTCTTGTTGAAAAATTCCACATAACTTAAACTTGAAGCTTTGAATGAACTCTTGACCTTGGGACTCTATTCTTGAAAATAATGAGTGTTTCTTATAGCCCTCAGAATGGGGATTCCGAATCTTGAAGAATTATTGAAAACTCATGGTTGAATGTTGAGATATTTGAATTTTTAGGTTGAAATCCTAATGAATGTTCTTGGTGTTTTTGAGTGAAAGAAAACTTATTTTTGTGTTATGGGAGTTTACTCCCGTGTTATAGACATATACAGGGGTGTTTTTGGCACTAGGAAGAGAGGTACGCAGCGCACCACCCATGGAAGACCTTAAGGAAGACATTTAAGTATGCCTCACACTCTCAATCGCACACATTTGATTGGCCAGCGCATTGCCCATCGCACACCCTTACTGCCTCTCACGAAAATAGGCATAACTCTTCGCTCAGGTATCGGATTTTTGCAAAATTGGTATCGTTGGAAATCTAATTAAATTATCTACAATTTAATAGGTATTGGGATGAAAAATACCATGTATATTAAGAGATATAAACTTTTGAAATTGACCCTTGTAGAATCGAATGTCAAACTTTGGATAAATCAGTTGGTCTTAGCTCAACTTTGTTCTAGATCATTGCTATGAACATTTTTCACCTCTAATCTAATCCATAGACTAGGATAATGATCATGCAACTTGTATTCACATGAGAATCACTTGTATTAGATCTTAGACGCATAGGAACGACGGTTAGAATTCTAGCACAAAAATACAGGGTATTACATTATCTCGCCTTTGGGAACATTCGTCCTCGAATGTGGATAATTAACCTGAAACACAGAGGAATATTAGTCTTCCAGACATCATGTGTAACTAATAGAACGGAATCACTAGATCTCAAGAATAATAAGCTACTGAACTGGTCTGCAAGTGCATGAATCCTTACGAAAAATAACTTCATGGCTAAGATAGAAACGAGAGTGTCAACTTATGAGTAACCATTACTTTGCACTGGATCTGATCTAATGAGAAAGATGAGAGGTTTATGACATGAAAAATTGGGGTATTATGACATCCTCCTCTTGGGATCGTTCATCCCTGAATGATAATAATTTGATGAAAATACTAGGAAGAGACTATGATACTACACAGGATACTTACAAACTCAATCATGACTTAATATCTGAAACTGAAACTGATGCATGAACTGAGCTGAATTCATAGTTTAATTGGACACAAACACATTGCCTCTTGGAATGTACATATGTATAAGACTGCAGATAGTACGACTAGCTAGAATATTTAAAATCTATAGGAGCTTATCTTGCTAAACTAGACTGCAGGCTATGTGGACTGGATCATACTGACTACCCATACTCAAATGGAGTATTTGTTCAGCATTTTTCTATGAAATTCTATTGAGATTAGGGAGCAAAGAATTTTGGGCATGCTCTGAACAAGACATTTGGCTAAGGAATTACAACATTGATATAAATCTATAGCATGGAATATAATTATATAACTCATAAACTAGGATAGGATTGCTAGGCCGTAGGCAACGTAACCTCTTACTTTCAAGCTTAGCATCACTTCTCAAATGCTCTCTCAACTATACTATTCCCCTTAAATACCATACTCATATGATTCAACTTATAATTCTCATATTGGCACTGCGAAATCTTTCTACTAAGGTCTAAACTAAACTAATTTCTCTCACCATGATCAAGCCTAACAATAAATCACAAGATAAAACATGCCAAACCACAATACTAGTCTAAACCACAAGGTTCAATATTCTATATCTTCTTAGAGCTCACACCCTAAGCATAACATACCTTACCACTTCAATGACTAATATAAAACTCTTGATATTGATTCACTAGTGCATATTGCATTCATCATCTTACACCCAACATAACATTCAAGTCTATCATTAAAACTACATATAACTTTAAGGCAAATACCCCTAAAGGCATACTCCACATATTCTCGAGATTAAGCCCTAATTTCATTATTCTAAGATCTACAAATAAATGCTAAACTCACAAGAATAAACTAATTTTGAACTTACCGACTTCATTCTTGAACAACCCATCCATATGCCATCCTTAATTCCTAGCTTCAATAATCATCATCAAAGAACTACACTCTCATTCGCAACCATATTTACATATCTAATCACACAATCATAGCCTACCAAGATCATACTTCTATACTTATATATTTCTCAAACCCTGAGAATAAAATCATACTAAAAAGACTCAACATCTTCAATCATAACTCCTTAACTTAGCTATCAAGAACAACATAAATTATCTAACTAGCCTTTCTCCACCTACCAACTCAACGTTACTACTAACAATATAATATGCAATAATCCTCAAAAAATAATGCAGCACCATAGTACCTTGGGCATACCTCTACATCATACTTAATTACGAACACGTGATCTTACACTCTTGCATGCACTGTTCACGCCTACTAGATCACCTCCATATAACTAACATCAACCACCGATCCATCAACTGTTCAAACTTAATTTCTATAGCTAAATATGATTTACAACCAAATCTCACACACAATTTTCACTTCAAAACTACTGAACACAACATTAAGAAAAACTAGTACACAATGACAATCGATCATAATCATCTGGCCTATCTTATTCATAATCTGTTAACACATCCTCCTTCTTCACATCATTACTATTTACCCATCTTCAAACCTAAATTACTTTCATAGCTCTATAAATTACAACTAAACTTTCTCTTGTAATCTCAGGAAAGCCTAAATTAACAATACTCAACCACCAAGTACTTCCATCAAAACCTTTACTTTCCTAGCACACAAATACCATCAATAACTCTTTTCATATTTCAAGCAAACAACAATCCACCTTAACTAATAATCTCCTTCTCTAACTTCACTAAACTAACAAACAAGGGTATATCACTTCATTACTAGTTCAATCATAAGAAAAAATTCAGCTATACATATTCAATAAATCACCCTTACCACCATTCTTGCCACTACACTTCTAACCCACAAGTTCAACTAACATAAGTCCTTCAACTAGATCTTACTACTTCTATCACTACACAGAAACCCACACTTTCAACTAACACCAGAACAATAAGATAAACAACAAGTTGCTAGTGAATCAAAATAGGCCTCACACGACTTCACTAGACTTTGGTTTTCTGTTTTGATTAAGAAAATTATATGAATAACAAAGCAACTATGCTACTGAATCGAAATAGGCCTCACAGGGCTTTACTAGAATTTGATTTTTCACAAACATAATGATAACAAGATTACATAATACAAGAGATAGAAACTTGACACACAAAGTTCAACGATCTAAGAATACACCTTACTCTGTCTTAATTAAATAACTCATAAGAGAAAGGGTATAACTTCAAATCTGATAGACTTATAACACACAAGAAGGCTCCTCTCAAGACACTTTATGAAACTTCTGAAACTTCTACTAGTAAATATAAGAGCATTATCTAAGGAGAAAATTGGAACTTACCGAACATGTTACCTCAAGAACAGTAATAGATAGAGAAGTATGGATTATTATTATAGATTCTGAGGAGAAATTTGAAAGCACATCTGACTCAGGCTTTGTGCATGATTTCTACAGGCCTGATAAAGCACTTCAGTTTTTGAAACTCAAAAATACTGATAGGATACTTTCTAGCTCTCTTACAGTCCCATAACTATCTATAGAGAATGAAGCTCAACTATTTCTGATACCTTGGAAATAAGGCAGAGATGGCCTGACTAGAGTAAGATGAGAATCTGTATAAATTTCTTGGAGAACTTTACTATAGCATGATTTAAGACTTGAAAGAATGGGGACATTTCCTAAATGCCTTGTACCCTCTCAAAGAAAAGTACAGATGTATCCGTACCGTTCTGCAAGACTCTACTATACACGCTTCATAGACACCCTAGGACACTTAAACTCTGTGCTCAGATACCCAGTTTGTAATGCCCCAAAATTTAGTCCCGAGATGTCACACAGTGCTTAGGATCACAAGTGACCCCAAGCTAACCCTTCTACTAGTATAACTCATATGCAACTGAACAAAAAGTATAAATCTATACAAGTCTACGGAAAATAACTCTTTTCTAAATATGATAGATACAAAACTGAATTTACAAGATTATGGGGGTGCAATGCGCATATAAAATAATATCTTAATATCATCATAATTTACAAAATTATGCATAAAATATATTGGTGAAACATGTTAGTCATTATAATAAATCTCAATTCACTTCCATCTCGATTCCAAATCACCAAAGCAATCAAATCTCATAACAATTCTCTTTGGAATATGTGTGCATTAAATCTTTCAAAAAGAATGACTTTCTCAAACTCAGTCTTTCAAATAAATATGTTTTCATCTCAGATAGAAGAATAAGACTTTTCATATTAGATAGGAGAATACACACGCATACATTAGGAGTCTCTCATAACTGACATAAACCATGTGAGCTACATGGATTCCAATGTCCAACCCACATTAGGGAGAGCTGTCCTATCCTTTCCATTAGAGTAGGACCTTAATATTTTATTCACTAGTGATCACTATTTATAAGTCAACCTCCGGCTCACAACCTATGGGGGCACGTAGTTCTAGGGAAGTACCAATCCTGCTATACCTCCTGCTCAGTGATAAAGACTACTCCCGGACATAGCTCAGATCTATTTAAAAAAAATCCACTAATAAATATTTCAACAATTCACAACGGGATTTATCATGAAACCTTTTTCATATTAAATAAATAAAAGTTGATTTCTTTTCTCATCTCGGTTTCAAAAACGACCCTTTTTATGACCAAAAGGTCAAAGCTTTTTTATCTCAAATTATTTAAAATTAAGGTGTTTATAACACACGATTTTCTCAAAATAATAATCTTAAATGTGGTTCCAAAAACCCATACATCAATATCACCATAAAACTTTCCAAAGTTTCACACTTTATGACATAAGCACAAAAATAATCACTTAAAACTTAAAATTTCAGTTTTATAATCATAAATCTTGGTATAGAAAATTAGCTTTGGGATTCAAATCTCATTGTGCTTATAGAACATAATTTCTCAAAGTACAATCCCAATTAGGACTCAAGGTCTCATATATCAAAATCATATTAAATAATCTCAAGATTCATGCTTTTCATCATAAATATATATAACTTACTTTAAAATCTGGAAAATTCAGCTTTAGGTACAAAATGTCATCATTCTCATTCAATTCAACTTCCAAAACATAATGATTATCATAATCTCATGTAAAACCATATAGAGTATAAATTCATGCTTCAAATTCATATCAAAATATGTAAAATCATGCATATTCATAAAAGAAAAATCAATTTAGGCACAAGAACAAAAGAGTGTTCTTGTTGAAAAACCCCACATACCTTAAACTTGAAACTTTGAATGAAATCTTGACCTTGAGACTCTATTCGTGAAAATAAGAGTGTTTCTTGTAGCCCTCAGAATGAGGATTCCGAATCTCGAAGAATTATTGAAAAGTAATGGTTGAATCTTGAGATATTTGACTTTTTAGGTTGAAACCCTAATGAATGTTCTTGGTGATTTTGAGAGAAAATAAACTTATTTTGGTGTTATGGGAGTGTAATCCTGTGTTATAGATATATATAGGGGTGTTTTTGGCACTCGGAATTGTGGTATGCGGCGCACAACCCATGGCAGACCTTAAGGTTTACGTCGCACACCTTATGGCAGACATTTAAGTATGCCTCACACTCCCAATAGCGCACATTTGATTGGGTGGTACATTGTCCAACGCACACCCTTACTGCCTCTCACGAAAATGGGCATAACACTTCACTCGGGTATCAGATTTTTGCAAAATTGATATCGTTGGAAAGCTAATTCAATTATCTACAATTTGATAGGTCTTGGGATGAAAAATTTCATGTACATTAAGAGATATATACGTTTGAAGTTGACCCTTGTAGAATCGAATGTCAAACTTTGGATGAATCAATCAGTCTTAGCTCAACTTTGTTCTAGGTCATTGCTATGAACATTTTTCACCTCTAAACAACTACATAGACGAGGTTAATGATAATTACACTTGTATTCACATGAGAATCACTTGAATTAGATCTTAGACGCGCAGGAACAATGATTAGAATTCTAGCACAAAAATATTGGGTATTACACTCTGCGATCGTGGCGTATCGCGGAGTAAGACAATTTCCTAATTGTCAATTTCTAGTGAGCCACTGCAATTATGGTGCATCACGGTGACCTATAAAATTAGAAACCAATTATATTTTCACTCCGTCTCATTAAGGGTAAAATGGCTCTTTTCCAACCCCTTGTCATCTCTTACATGGGATTTAATCCCAAGAACAACAAAGTAAAATTATTTTCATAAAAATCTCTCAAGAAAATCCATTAGGTTTTCAAACTTATAATGCTCATAGCTCAAGATTTAACCGTGGGTTTTCAAAAGCGATTGAAGATTTGGAATCCCCAATCCGTAAGCTTCGAGAATTACCTATTATATTTCGGAATTAAGGTACGCGGGCTTTTCCTAAAATCTCATGGGCATAGAAATCATGATTTTAAGAAAGGGGTTTTCAGATTTATGAATACATTCATGTTTTAGAAATCTCGACGATATTGCTTTGGTCTTTTGACCTTCTCCACATTGATTTGAAATTGTAAATATATATATGTGTGTGTGTGTGTGTATGGGATTTAAGTTAATATTTGAATTGAGAGCATGACTCACATAAAATCCCTCTCTTGATGTAATTGTTCCCATATTTCACATGATATGGATTAATTTTTTAAATGCATCTTGAAAAGCATGTTACGAAGTGTCTTGATTTATGAATGATTTGGTTATGAATCTTGAATTCAAAAAAGATGGTTGTTTGTATTAAAAAATGTTGAAAATGCATATAAAGAAAGAGTGCATGGATTTTTGCCAAGATCACATGACCACCTTATGTTTGATGAGTTCTTGCTCTCTCGATATTTTGTTTCCATAAAATCTTTATTCTGGATTGCTTTGCATACCAGTACATCTGTATTAACCCCCCCTCCTCCTTTCTCCAGTTTTTAAGGCTCAGTCTGGGAGTCCAAAAAGGTAGTTGATTTATCAGACAGAGTTGCAGTATTCAGTTGGTGAGCCTTCTCTATTCCAGAAGGCCCATTTTTTTAGATTATGTCACTTAGTATTGTTTTGGTCTACTGGGGGCCTTGTCCCAGTTTTAGATAGTTACCAGATTTTCATATAGTAAAGATTTCACAGACTAAGTCAGAAGATATTTATATCTGGTTGATTTACAGTTTCCATACTTATGTTGAATTAAGAATTGACCATGTTTTTGTAGCAGACTATGATTCTGCATCTTCTTCAGTTATATGAATGTTGTGCATGATTATGAGATAGAGAAGGAAGTCCTGAACCTTGATGATCGGGATGTTCGTCACGGCCAGGTGCTAGTTCGGGTCATGACAAACTTGGTATCAAAGCACAGTTCATGGTCCCAGGGTGTTTGTGAGATCGCATCGGGTAGAGTTTTGTTTATTGGTGTGTAGTGTTCCACACTTATAAGTAGGAGGCTACTAGGTGTTTAGGAAATGTTTCCCCTCTTTGTGCTTTAGTTCGTACCTCAGAGTCTAAATTAGAAATTATCCCCTAATTAGTGATCTATTGTATTTTAGAAAATAGTCATGCCTTCTCATCGTTCCAACAACCAGGATACTCAGGATGATGAAGTCTTTCCCACTCATAGGATAAGGACACGAAACAAAGCTTATACTCTCTAACCTATCCCCACTCCGAGAGTCCCTCCAGTCCTAACCAATCCACCTAGGGCTCCACGAACCAATGTTAACCATCCCCCGCCTACATAGAGGGATATTTCAAATGCAGAATTTAGATAATCTATTCATATATTGACACAGTTGGTGGATAAATAGGTCCAACGATCAGAAGATATTAAGTCTGTGCCAGTTACATCTGAAGCTCCCAGGATGGGTCAGTTTATGAGAATGAACCCTCCTAAGTTTAATGGCACTAAAGTAGAAGAGGATCCACATTAGTTTATAGATGAAATGGGGAAGATCTTCAGAGTGATGCATGTGGATCAAGTGAAAGGTGTTAAGCTAGCATCTTACCAGCTAAAGGATGTAGCAAACTAATAGTATAATGAGTGGGAAAACGCGAAGGTTGACAGTGTGGGATGAATTTGTGAAAGCTTTTCTTGACCGGTTCTATCCTCTAGAGTTGAGAGAAGCCAAAGAGGAGGAGTTCATAAACCTTATACAGGGTAAGATGAGTGTTCAGGAGTATACTTTAAAGTTTAATGTTGGCTCGTTATGCTCATGAGATAACAAGTAGTATGAGGGCCCAAATGAGGAAGTTTGCTTCAGGCCTTTTAGATGATCTAGTGTTTAAATGTAAAGTGGTGATGCTAAATAGGGAATTGGACTTTGCTAGGCTGACAATCCACATGCGGTAGGTTTAGGAGAAGAACAAAAAGATAACTGAGTCCAGAAAGAAGGATAGGCAAATGAAGAGAGCCAAATTAGCAGATCAGAATCCTAGTCAGTAGCAGTGTGGTAATTAGGGTAAGAAATGGCAAAAGAAGAATTTTCGGGGCAAGGCGCAGTCTGCAGCTAGTTCCCCAGCGCCTACACCCCCAATCAATAGACGATCCTAGAGTTTTCAGACAAATTATGGACCCAGAGCTCAGAATACTCAGTTATAAGGTAGTATGTCTCAGCAACATCATACTTTTTCATGGTGCAAGACTTATGGCAGGCATCATCCGGGAAGGTGTCAGCTAGGTACATTTTTGTGGTCAGAGGGATTTCCCATCGGCTAAAAAGAGTGTTGGGGGTACCAAGTCCCAGGAAAACACTTCTGCACCACCACCACCTCAAAAAGGCACCACATCAGCTGCCGGGAAGGGTTGCAACTGATAATATGCTTTGACCATCCAACTGGAGGCGGAAGCCTCGCCAGACCTAGTCACCGATACGTTACAACTCTTTCCATGATTTATATATATTTCTTGATCCAGGATCTACGTTATCTTATGTGACCCCATATGTGGCTGTTCGCTTTGGGTTTAAGCTCGATGTGATTGCTAAACCTTTTTCTATTTCCACTCTGGTACGAGATTCTATTGTGGCTAGGATAGTATACAAAATTGTGTTGTGTATATTCTTGGTAGGGATACTAGGGCAGACCTCATAGAACTTGATATGGCTACTTTTGATGCTATCCTAGGGATGGACTGGCTCCATCGGTCTTATGCCACACTAGACTATAGAACCCGAAAGGTTACCTTTCCTTTTCTGAATGAGCCAGTATTATAGTGGGAGGGGCACTCTTTAGCACCTAGAGGGAACTTCATATCTTATCTTAGAGCATGTAAACTCATCTCCAAGGGTTTCTTGTACCTTCTTATTTAGGTTAGGGATTCTAACACCGAAAGTCTTCCTCTTTTGTCTGCCCTAGTAGTAAATAAATTCCCCAAAGTTTTTCCAAATAATCTCTCAAGAGTACCACCTAATAGGGAGATATATTTTTGTATTGATGTATTGCCAGATACCTATCCTATTTCTATTCTGCCATATAGGATGGCTCCTGCAGAGCTAAAAGAGTTGAAAGAATAGCTAACAGATCTACTCGATAAGGATTTTATCTGCCACAGTATGTCTCCCTTGGGTGCACCTCTACTCTTCGTGTGAAAGAAAGATGGTTCCCTACATATGTGTATAGATTACCATCATCTAAATAAGGTCACCATTAAAAATAAATACCCTCTTCCCAGGATTAATGAACTCTTTGACCAACTTCAAGGTGCTAAGTATTTTTATAAGATAGACCTTCATTCGGGATATCATTAGTTGAAAGTTAGGGAATTAGACATTCCCAAGACCATTTTTCGAAGTAGATATGGTGATTATGATTTCTTAGTCATGTCCTTCGGGTTGACTAATGCTTCTGCAGCTTTTATGGACCTAATAAATAGGGTCTTTCGTCAGTTCCTAGACCTATTTGTCATTGTTTTTAATGATGATATCTTGATTTAATCTAAAAAAGAGGAGGACCATGCCAATCACCTCTGAATTATTCTTCAGACTTTCAAAGATCATAAGTTGTATGCAAAATTCTCCAAGTTTGAATTCTGGCTAAATGCTATTGCTTTCTTGGGGCATATTGTGTCTAGTAAGGGTATTTGGATTGATCCCCAAAATGTTGAGGCAGTGAGAAAATATCCAAAACCCATGACTCCTACCGATATTCAGAGCTTCTTGGGTTTGGCAGGTTATTACAGAAGGTTCGTAAAGAGTTTCTCTTCCATAGCTGCACCACTTACTAAGTAGACTCAAAAAAAGGTGAAGTTTATGTGGTCTGACGCTTATGAGAATAGATTTGAAAAGTTGAAAGACAAGTTGACTACTTCTCCTGTTGTGACTCTTCCGGAAGGCACACAGGGTTTTGTTGTGTACTATAATGCATATCATGTGGGGCTTGAGTGTGTACTTATGTAGCATGGTAAAGTGGTGGCTTATGCATCTAGGCAGTTAAAGGTGCATGAGTGGAACTACCCCACCCATGACTTAGAATTAGCAGCTGTGGTGTTTGCACTTAAAATTTGGAGGCATTATCTTTATGGGGTACATGTTGATATTTTCATTGACCATAAGAGTTTGCAGTATGTTTTTTTCATAGAAAGAATTAAACCTCAGGCAGAGGCGTTGGATGGAGCTTTTGAAAGACTATGACATGAGCCTGCACTATCATCCGGGCAAGGAGAACGTGGTAGCCGATGCCCTCAGCAGATTGTCTATAGGCAGTCTTTTTATGTTGAGGAAGGGAAGAGAGAAATAGTGAAAGATATTCACCAGCTTACAAATCTAGGAGTGCAACTCTTGGATTCTGAAGATGGGGAATGGTTATTCATGATATAGCTAAGTCTTCCCTTTGTGTAGAATTTAAAGAGACAGGTTGAAGATCCCATCTTGATACAGATCAAGAAAGATATGGGTTAACAGAAGGTGATGTCCTTCAAAATTGGTGGTGATGGTATTTTGAGGTTTTAGGGTAGATTAGGTATCCCAGATATTGATGGTTTGCGGGAGAGAATCCTTGATGAAGCCAACACTTTGAGGTATGTTGTTCACCCAGGCTCTACTAAGATGTACCATGATCTGATATCTATGTATTGGTGGAATAATATGAAGCGTTATGTGGCTAACTTTGTTTCCAAGTATTTGTATTGCCTGCAAGTTAAAGTAGAGCACTTGAGGCTAGGTAGTTCTTCCCAAGAGATAGCTTTACCCTTGTGAAAGTGACAGATGATTAATATGGACTTCATTACAGGACTTACGAGGTCCCGAAACTAGTATGATTCTATTTGGGTCGTTGTATGTAGGCTGACCAAGTCAGCCCACTCTCTGCCTATCATGACTAACAATTCAGAAGAGGATTATGCCTAGCGGTTCATTACAGAAATAGTTCATTTTCATGGTGCATATATGTCCATCAATCTGACTGAGGTACACAGTTCTCTTCTTAGTTTTGGAGATCCTTTAAGAGAGACTTAGGTACCCAAGTAAACCTAAGTACTGCTTTCCACCCTCAGATTGATGGGCAGGCTGAGTGCACTATTCAGACCCTTGAGGATATGTTGAGGGCCTACGTGATTGATTTTAAAGGTAGTTGGGTAGAGCACTTTCCATTAATGGAGTTCACGTATAATAACAGTTTCCATTCTAGTATTAAGATGACACCGTTTGAGGAATTATATAAGAGAAGATGTAGGCCTCTGATAGGATGGTATGAAGCAGCAGATATACAGATGTTAGGCCTGATCTTGATCACCGAGCAATGGAAGATGTGAAACTTATCATAGAACGACTTAAGATAACTCAGATTCATCAGAAATCTTTTGCGGACATTAGGATAAGAGATTTAGAGTTCGAGGTTGGTGATTGGGTATTTCTAAAAGTTTCTCCTATGAAGGGAGTCATGCGATTCAAAAAAAAGGTAAATTAAGTCCTCGCTACATACAATCCTATCAGATTGTGAGAAGCTTAGGTGGTGTTGCGTATGAGCTAGAATTGCCTGCCAGTTTGGGTTTTGTCCATCCAGTATTTCATTTATCTATGTCGAAGAAGTGTATTGGAGACCATTCGTTAGCACTGCCTACCGATGAAATCAAAGTGACTGATTCCTTATCCTATGAAGAAGAGCCTGTAGAAATTTTGGTTCACCAAGTTAGAAAATTGAGAAACAAAGAGATTGCCTCAGTTAAATTGTTGTAGAGAAACCAGAAAATTGATGAAGCAACTTGGGAATCTAAAGTTAACATGAGAGCTAGGTACCCAAACCTTTTTGACCAAGTGGATTACGAAATGGAAGGTACAATCCTTACCTTATTCTTTTTATGCCTTAGTATGCTTGAAGTCATGCTTGTCTATGTTCCGCATCAACATTCGAGGACGAATATTCCCAAGGGGGATATTGTAACCACCCGAAAGTTCCAAGCTAAAATTTATCCCTAAAAGTATCAAGCATGGGCTTCTAGAGTGATAAATACTCAACTCCCTATGCAATTCTTTAAATTTTAAGTTTTCATTATGTAGGTGATTGAATAAGATTTTAATCGATAAAAGATTTGTCCAAAATGGGCACTCGATGAGGGAGTTTTTGCTATTTTATGTGCTAGTCGCAAAACATTGTCGTTTAGGTGTTTAGCGCATCTTGGAGATGGTTTAATTAGTAATTGTCAAATTCTAGTAGGACCTCGTGATAGTGGTGCATCGCGAAGGATCCCAATTTTGCATTCGTCAATTTCCAGTAAGACTCCGTGATCGTGGCGCATCGCGGAGTGAGACAATTTCCTAATTGTCAATTTCCAGTGAGCCGCCACTATTGTGGTGTGTTGCGGTAACCCGTAAAATCGGGCACCAGTTATATTTTTACTTTATCTCATTATGGGTAAAATGGTACTTTTCCAACCCTTTGTCATCTCTAACACGGGATTTAATCCCAAGAACACCAAAGTAAGATTATTTTCATAAATATCTCTCAAGAAACTCCATTAGGGTTTCAAACTAAAAACCCTCATAGCTCAAGATTTAACCGTGGATTTTCAAAAGAGATTGAAGATTTGGAATCCCCAATATGTAAGATTCAAAAATTACCTATTATCTTTTGAAATTAATGTACGTGGGGTTTTCCTAAAATCTCATGGTCATAAAAATCATGATTTTAAGCAAGGGGTTTTCATATTTATGAATACATTCATGTTTAAGAAATCTTGACGGTATTGTTTTGGTATTTTTACCTTCCCCACATTGATTTGAAAATGTGTGTGTGTATATATATATATATATGTATGTGATTTAAGTTAATATTCAAATTGAGAGCATGACTCACATGAAATCCCTCTCTTGATGTAATTGTTCCCATGTTTCACACGATATGGATTGTTTTTGAAATACATCCTGAAAAGCATGTTACGAAGTGTCTTTATTTATGATTGATTTGTTTATGAATCTTGAATTCAAAAGAAAGGGTTATTTGTATTGAAAAATGTTGAAAATACATATAATGAAAGAGTGTATGAATTTTTGCCAAGAGCACATGACCACCTTATGTTTGAAGAGTTCTTGCATCATTTTGACCTATGCTTTCGAAACATGAAATCTCTTATACTATTTGTATGTTTGGGTGGTATGAACTATGTTTTAATCAAAGTATTATGCATGATGCATTATGGATCAAAAATAGGAGTTGCAAGTCTTGGTGTGACAACACCAATTTAGAAGATACCATGATAATTCAGAACAGAATAGAATGCATGTTTGAAATCAGAATTTTCATATGTTGAAACTAGAAAAATGCATAATTCAGAGCATGATAAACATGAGTACAAAGAGATCTTAGGTGGTTCCCCAAAGAAGGCACGGGTTCAGACAACCCGTTGCCCAAAACTGTGATATGCTGATCCAGGTATATTATACTATGCCGGCCTAGTGTCCTGTAGCGTATCAGAATCAAAAACTCCAACCCTTGCAGCCCACTCGGGTTGGGGGCTTCCCCACTGAGTCAATGGAGGATTCCATATCACCCGTGGAATATCAAAATTTTAGGGGCATGCCACCTAACTCATGATTAATACGAAGATCAGAACTGGATTGCCCAGAATAAATTATGATTTTTCAGAAAATGTGCCCATGTGTTATGGAACTATTTCATACATGTTATTTTGACAAATTTCTCTCTCCATATTTTGTTTGCATAAAAGTTTTATTTTGTATTGTTTTGCATACCAGTATATCTATATTGAGCCCCCTCCTCCCTCCAGGTTCTGAGGCTTAGTCTAGGGGTCTAGAAAGGTAGTTGTTTTATTAGACAGAGTTGCAATGTTTAGTTGGTGAGCCTTCTCTATACTAGAAGGCTCATTTTTTTAGAGTGTATCACTTAGTATTGTTTTGGTCTACTGGGGGTCTTGTCCTAGTTTCAGATAGTTATTAGATTTTGATGTAGTAGAGATTTTGCAGACTCAGTCAGAAGATATTTAGATATAGTTGATTTATAGGTTCCATACTTATGTTGAATTCAGAATTGACCATGTTTCCATAGCAGATTATGATTCCACATCTTCTTCATTTATATGAATGTTGTGTAGGATTACCATATAGAGAAGGATGTTTCGGCCTTTGATGGATCAGGATGTCCGTCATGACTAGGCCGTAGTTCGGGTTGTGACAATATTCGTTAGCCAAAATGATAATCAGTAATAATAACATAATTAATAGATTAACATAAAATTTAACAAAGTAAGCGTGCAAAGGCATAACCTATAATACCTCGTACTTCTACGAATCTTGGAATCATCATGAATATGTTAGAAACTTACTTTGATAGATGAATCCTCTTTTATATGCATCAAATTTTTAAGATTTTCAACGATACCAATTTCGTCCAAATCTGGTATCAGGGTAAAAAGTTATGTCTGAAATACAGAAAGCAGTCAAAACTGCCTAGGTGCAATGGTGAAGGCCGACGAACCATTGAGCTAGTGACGGACCATCGCCCAAACAGTCGCAGTGGAGGTAGTGGAACAATATTCTGGCTAAGGGCGATAGCTCAGGCCGATGGACCATCGAGCTAGTGATGGACCGTCGCCCAAGCCGTCGCAGCAGAGACAGTGAACCCCTATTCTACCCAGGTGCGACGGTTAGGACTGATGAGTCATTAACCCAGCGATGGACCGTCGCACCCACCGTTGCATAGTTTGTTCAATTATTTTAAAGTCATTTTTAAAAGGGTATTTAGTTCTTTTCAACCCATATTAAACCTTAATTATATCTGACCAAGGCTCGTTAGTTCATTATCCATATACAACATAAAATTAAGGTTTTCTCTCAAAGACAATCTCCAAGAACAAGATCCAAATCATTCTTAAAGAAACTAAGAGATTCCGAGTTCTCCAAGTCCAAGGACTTTAAGAAACTCACAACCCAGGTATGTCATGTGTTGATTCATGGGTCCCTTTCACCTATGAAGATAAATAATCTCTTTTCAAAATTTAAGATTTGTGTATTTATGAATGTTCAAGATTTAAATTGTATTGAAATTCATATTCATGATGTTGTGGGGTTTTGATTCATGTTTGAAACTACATACTCCAATGATTGACCCTAGGATGTGGTGACTTGCATAATAATCATGATAAACACTTAAATTTACATGTTGATTGATGTATCCATGGTTATCAAATATTTTGATGATTGTATAACAAAAGCATGCTCCCCATGTGTTTGATTAAATGCCTATGTGAAGGAAAAGTGTCATATTAGTATAATAATATGAAATCCCCATTCATGTACAAGTACATACAAGTCAAGTGTTTGATGTAATGCATTAGTCAATGAATTATGGATATATGTGTACCGCTTGTGGTGCTTTAGAACATCTACTTCATGAAATCTCCAACATATTTTATTATGGATTATGATGTTAGTCATGTATTAAATAAAGTCATGCTTTGTCAGTTTCATGCTATCGAGTCCTGGGGGTACTTGTACCCGATAATTAGTTGTGTGCCTAGAGCCAGTGTTATGTCTTCAAGATACTCTCAGTCGAGCCATGTTCAAAGTAATTCAGTCAGTTATGTTACTTAGGAAAACTCATTTAACTCTGTAATCTCTGAAATTTAGTAATCTCAGTAGTATTCTATTAGTCAACGGAACTCAATTAATTCAATCCAGTTCAGTTCAGTAATCCATGTTCAATTTCTATTCAGATGGGAGTAGGAATTAGCACCGAGTAAACCTAAGGATGAGAACACACACTATCATATGAGGGTGTGATTCTTAAAAGTCATCCTTGTGTTCCAGAACTATGTATCCACCATAGGTTAAGACATCAACAATGTCAGATGAGGGTTGATGCGGTAGATAAATGCTGTCAGATGAGGGTCCCACCGTTCTCCTTTAGGGACACTGTCAGATAAGGGCCACCCACAACTTGTCCTTACCGGTGGAGCGGTATTGACACCCTACTATTTGGGGTTACAGATTGGACCCCAACTCAACTATAATAAATTATTTGGGGCATATCGGTTAGATGACTACTTCCCACAGTTTTAGTTATAGAATCAGGACTGTCAAATATAGTTATTCAGTCTCAATAATATAACTTAGATAGTTCTACAGAATTTAGAACTATCAGATATAATCAACTCAGAACAGCATGGAACTCATCTAGTTTCATCTGAAGCTAGAATGTCAGATGTAGTTGCTCAGTATCAGTATCTCATGTTATTAGTACTAAGACTCAGTACTCATGTTATCATGAAATTAGTTATTGTTACTATATATTCGCGCATGTATTCTCATGTTCATGTTATCTGGGCAGTTAGTATATTTTATGCATGTGAACCCTTTGCATTTATCCTACCTTACATGCATTCCAGTATATTCAAATATACTGATGCATTTGTGCTATGGTGTTTTATACCATATGTTCAAAAGCACGATCTCCAGAGCATCAGTAGCATTGCAGTCTCAGCAGTCAGAGTTAGCAGTTAGTCCTTATCCTTCGAGGACATGACCATTACTTTATTATCTATATAAATAATTTATTACAGTAGTTGGAGTTAGTTGGAGACATGTCCCATCAACTGCTTATTCAGACAGTTCTATCAGTTAAAGGATTTCCAGATTATCATATTTAGACAGTTTATTTTAGGATTTATTTTTGTATTATAATACCATATCATTCAAAGATTATTTTATCAGTTTTGAACCTTATGGTCTTACAACCTTTATTTATGCATTTATACAGTATATTATGAAGTTTTCAGGTATAGATATCATTCATGGGTTAGCTTGTGATCCTTTGGGGTCATGAGCACCGTGTAGAATCCCAGGTACCAGATTTGGGGTGTTACAAACTTTGTATCAGAGCCTAAGGTTCAATAGAGTCCTAGGAAGTCTGAAATCTGCATCTAGTAGAGTCTTGTACATGGGTGTGTTGCGCGCTACATTTATGTACAAGAGGCGATAAGATGTTTTAGGAATAGTTTCCCTTCTTTCAGTATTCATGTCATGCCATTGATCATAATCTCCAAGAAATCTCTCAGTCTAGTCTAATTTGTTTCCCCCTTTCTACTAGAGAACATGCCTCCCTAAAGAAGAAACGGGAATCAGCCAACCCTTCTGACCAAAGATCCTTTGGGAAAACATGTTTCTCGTGCATAGTTTAGAGCTGCATTCAGTATACTTGCTTAGCCAGTTGTTGCTCAAAATGAATGACTAGCAGTCGTTTCGTCCAATTTAGCTGCAGCTAGGATTTAGGACGTCAACCAACTGAATTCTCTATCCTTTTTCATGTCTAAGTCAGATGAGAACCCTCGGGAATTAATCGATTAAGTTCAGAAGGTTATAAACATCATAGAGGTTACTTATAGTGTGAGTACTGATAAGATCAGGAAAATTCTCCTGATGTGGTTACTGGTATGTTACATATCTTTCATGTATATGTTTACGCTTTGCTAAATCCATGAGCTTCATAGTCTTTTGTTACTCTCTATATAGGAGTTGGTTTCGGAGTCAGTCTCAAAATTTTAGCAGAGCCCTTCTCATTCTCTACCCCAGTAGGTAAAACTATCTTAGCCTGAGGAGTATGCAATAACTGTTCATTTATGATATTTCAGAAAGTCTCTTCAGCAGACTTAGTCGAATTAGAGATGACTGATTTCGATGTCATTCTTGACATAGATTGGCTTCATTACTACTCTTCCATAGTTGACTGCAGAAATAGAATAGTCCAATTTTAGTTTCTAAATGAACCAGTCCTAGAGTGAAAGGGTAGTACTTCAGCATTTAGAGGTTAGCTTATTTCCTACCTTCATGCATGAAAAATGATATCTAAAGGATATGTCTATCATTTTGTATGAGATAAGGACTCTAGTTTTGAAATTCCCAGTCTCGAATCAGTCCCAGTCATAAATGAATATTCAAATGTCTTTCCCAAAGATCTTCAAGGAATTCCTCCCAAAAGGTAAATAGACATCGGCATTAATCTTCTTCCAAATACTCAACCTATATCTATTCTACTATATAGAATGGCACTAGAAGAACTACAAGAACTGAAAGAGCAGTTAAAGGATCTCTTTGATAAGGGATTCATAAGATCCAACATGTCCCCATGGGGCGTACCAGTCTTATTCGTGCGCAAGAAAGGTGGTTCTCTTAGAATGTGTATAGACTACCATTAGCTCAACAAAGTCACTGTCAATAAAAAGTATTCACTTTCCAGAATCGATGACTTATTTGACCAACTTCAAGTTGCCAGCTATTTTTCTAAGACAGACCTCAGATCAGGCTATCATCAGCTCAGAGTCAGAGAATGTGACATTTCGAAAATAGCCTTTCATACTCGGTATGATCACTTCAAATTCTTACTTATGTCCTTTGGTATTACTAATGCCCTATCCACTTTTAAGAACTTGATGAACTGGGTGTTTAAGAAATACTTGGACATGTTCATCATAGTCTTCATAGATGATATTCTGGTCTATTCCCAAAGTGAGTGTGATCATGAAGACTATCACAGAATAGTATTGCAGACTCTCAAAAATCATTTGCTGTTCGCCAAATTCAGTAAGTAAAATTTTTGAATAAGGTAAGTAGCATTCCTTGGTCATATCATTTCCGGTGATGGCATTTGGGTTGATCCTCAAAAGACCAAAGCGGTAAGATACTAGCCCAGGTCTGTCTCTCCATCAGATATCAGAAGTTTCTTGGGTTTGGTTGGCTATTACAGATGGTTTTTTGATGGATTTTATTCTATTGCATCCCCTATGTCTAGATTAACTCAGAAGAAATTCAAATTTTAGTGGTTACATCCTTGCAAGAAGACTTTTCAAGAGTTGAAGACTCGACTCACCTCAGCTCAAGTTTTGGCTCTTCCAGAGGGTTCAGATGGGTGTGTAGTGCATTGTGATGCATCCAGAGTAGGTTTGGGTTATGTCCTCATGTAGCATGGTAAGTTCATAGCCTATGCCTCTAGACAGCTTAAACCTCATGATAAGAATTATCAAACTCATTATCTCAAGTTAGAAGTCGTAGTTTTTCCCTTAAAGATTTGAAGGCATTATCTATATGTAGTTCCTGTAGATTTGTTCACAGATAATAAGAGCCTTCAGTATATCTTTTCTCAGAAATATCTTAAGCTTATAAAAAGAAGGTGGTTAGAGCTCTTGAAAGATTATGATATGAGTGTCTTTTATCATCCAAGCAATGCCAACATCGCGGCCGACACTCTCAGTAAACTGTCCATGGGTAGTATTGCTCATGTTGAGTACAGTAAGAAGAAGTTATCTGAGGAAATCCATTAGCTTACCTTACTATGAATTTGCTTAGTTGATTTAGAGGAGGGTGACATATAGGTTCAGAGAAGTTCTGAATCATCTCTAGTTGCCAAGGTTAAATAAAAACAAGATAGAGATCCCAGCCTTTTCAAGTTAAAAGAGTTAGTCAAGGATTAGAAAGTAGAGGTTTTATTCATGGGGGAAATGGTGTATTGCATTATCAGGGTCGTCTGTATGTTCCAGGTGTAGATGACTTAAGACAACAAATTCTTGCAGAAGTGCATGGTTCGTGCTACTATATTTATCCTAGGGCCATAAAGATGTACTGCGACATACGGGAAACCTATTAGTGGAGTGGGATGAAGAGTGATATTGCAAAGTTTGTGGCTAAGTACTCTAAATGTCAGCGGGTTAAGATAGGGCACCAGAAGACTATTGGGTCCATGTAGGATTTCAGTATTCCTACTTGGAAGTTGGAAGAAGTTAACATAGTCTTCCTGGTGGGTTTGCCTCGTATTCGTCGCCAGCCTGATTCAGTTTGGGTCATTATAGATAGGATGACCAAATCATCTTAATTTCTTCTAGTCCATACCTCTCATTAAACCAAGGATTATACCGAACTCTACATCAAAGAGTTGGTCAGATTGCACGGTATTCCATTATCTATTATCTCAGACAGAGATACCCAGTTCACCTCTTATTTCTGGAAATAATTCCAAAATGGTCTTGGTACGAAAGTTCATCTTAGTATAGCCTTTCATCTTCAACATAGGACCTGACTTAGTATTCGATGCCTTAGAAAAAGTCCAGTTGATCAGAGAAAGACTTTGGGCTGCTCAAAGCCAACAGAAGTATTATACAGATGTGTGCAGAAAGGATCTCAAGTTTGAGATTGGTACTTATGTCTATCTAAATATCTCACCCATGAAGGGATTGAAGAGATTTGTCAATAAGGGAAATCTCAGTCCCTGATATGTCTGTCCTTTCAAAATTCTCAGTTGTTTTGGCAAGGTAGCTTATAAGCTCAAATTACCTTCAGATCTAGCCTCAGTTCATCTAGTCTTCCATGTCTCTTTGCTCAAGAAGTGCATAGGTGACCCAACAGTTGTAGTCCCTATTCATAGCATAGATGTTCAGAACAACCTTTCTTATGAAGATATTCCAGTTGAAATCCTAGACTAACAAAGGCATAGACTGCGGAACAAAGAAGTCCCTCTAGTCAAAGTTCTTAGGCAGAATCAGTCCGTTGAGGGAGCAACTTGGGAAACAAAAGCAGATATGCAAACCAAATATCCTCGCCTCTTCTCCGCCAACTCAGGTCTAGCTCAAGGTAACAGTTCTCCTTAAGCTTTTCAGTTTCATATTTAGATTGCAGTTACAAAATTAGCATACAGTTCATGCTCAGAATTCCATTATAAACATGGTATTAAGTACTATTGAATATTCAGCCATGAATTCATATGTCAGTTTAGTTATATAATCATGCATCAGATATGCATTCTCATTTTGAGAAACTTAGTTACTCAAAATACTTAGTCATGCATCCATGAGTCAGTTACACATGCGTCCACTATGCATGTTCAGTATGATGTATTCAGTTATCATTCATGTAAGTCATGAAATCAGATTCCAGTTATTCATGTTCAATATGTACGTCAAATTATCCTTCTCCTCTCTCACTCAGTCTCATTCAAGGATGAATGATCTCAAGAGGGAGATATTGTAATACCCCGTACTTCTACCTAGCTTGGAATCATCTCGAGGATGTTTGAAACTTACTTTGAAAGATGAATCCACTTTTATATACATGTAATTTTTAAGATTTTCATGTGTGAAATTGAATTAGCTTTCCAATGATACCAATTTTTTCCAAGTCCGTTATCGGGGTAGAAAGTTATGGTCGAAATACAAAATGTAGTTAAAACTGCCCGGATGCAACGGTGAAAGCTGATGGATCATCGAGCTAGCGACGGACCATCGACTAAGCAATCGCAGTGGAGGCAGTGAGATCACATTCTACTTAAGGGCGACGGCTTAGGTCGATGGATTGTCGACCTAGCGATGGATCATCACCCAAGCTCTTGCATGAGAAATAGTAACCCCTATTCTACCTAGATGAGACGGTCAGGACAGATAGACTGTCGACCTAGAGACGAACGATCGTACCCACCATCGGATAGTTCATTCAATTATTTTAAAGTCATTTTTAAAAGGGTTTTTGGATCTTTTCCACCCGTTTTAATACCTAATTATATCATATCAAGGCTCATAAGTTCATTATACATCTACAACATCAAATTAGGGTTTTCTCTCAAAGATAATCCCTAAGAACAAGATCCAAATCATTCTTCAAGAAACTAAGAGATTTCGAGTTCTCCAAATCCATAAACTTCAAGAAAATCACAACCCAGGTATGTCATGTGTTGATTCATGGGTCCCTTTCACCCATGAAACTCAAGAATCTCTTTTCAAAATCCAAGATTTGTATATTTATGAATATTCAAGATTAAAATTAAATTGAAATTTATATTCTTGATGTTGTGGGGTTTTTATTTATGTTTGAAACTACATACTCCAATGATTGACCCTAGGTTGTGGTGAATTTCATAATAATTATGATAAACCCTTAAATTTAGATGTTGATTGATGTATCCATGATTATCAAATGTGATGATGATTGTATATCCAATGCATGCTCCCCATGTGTTTGATTAAATGCCTATGTGAAGGAAAAGTGTCATACTAGTATAATAATATGAAATCCCGATTCATGTACAAGTACATACATGTCAAGTTTTTGATTAAATGCCTTAGTCAATGAATTATGGATATATGTGTAACCCTTGTGGTGCTTTAGAACTTTTACTTCATGAAATCTTCACCTTAGTGTAGTATGGATTTTGATGTTGGTCATGTATTCAATAAAATCATGCTTTGTCAGTTTCATGCTATCAAGTCTTGGGGATACTAGTACCCGATAATTAGCTGTGTGCCTATAGTCAGTGTCATGTTTTCTAAAATTTAGTAATCTCAGTAGTATTCCGTCAGTCAATGGAGCTCAGTTAATTCAGTTCAATTCAGTTCAGTAATCCATATTTAGTGTATATTCAGATGGGAATAGGAATTATCACCAAGTGAACCCAAGGATAGGAACACTCACTCTTAGATGAGGGTGTGATTCTTAGAAGTCATTCTTGCATTCCATAACTATGTAGCCAGCATATGTTGAGACATCAACACTGTCAGATGAGGGTTGATGAGGTGGATAAATATGGTCAGATGAGGGTCCTACCATTCTCCTTTGGGGGCACTGTCAGATGAGGGTCACCCACAGCTTGTCCTTAACGGTGGTGAGGTATTGAAAGCATTCTTTTTAGGATTATAGATTTGACCCCAACTTATCTATAATGCATTATTTGGGGCATGTTGGTTAGATAACTACATCCAATAGTTATAGTTACAGAATCAGGACTGTCAGATACAATTATTCAATCTCAATAATACAACTTAAATAGTTCTATAGAATTTAGGGATGTTAGATACAGTCAACTCAAAATAGCATGGAACTCAGCTAGTTCTATCAGAACCTAGAATGTCAGATACATTCGCTCAGTATCAGTATCTCATGTTATTAGTACTCAGACTCAGAAATCATGTTATCATGAACTTAGTTACATTTACTATGTATTCATTCATATTATCCAGGCAGTTAATATACTTCATACATGTAAACCCTTTCCATTCAGCCTACCTCACATGCATGCTAGTACATTCAAACGTACTAACGCATTTGCACTATGGTGTTTTATAGCATAGGTTCAGAAGCACAAGCTCCAGATCATCTGTAGTATTCCTGTCTCAGCAGTCAGAGTTAGCAGTGAGTCCTCATCCTTCGAGGACATGACCATTACTTTATTAATTCATTAATTAGAATTTTTCATTAGTTGGAATTAGTTGGGGACATGTCCCCTCAACTCCTTATTCAGACAGTTTAGTCAATTAGAGGCTTTTCAAACTATCATGTTTAGACAATTTATTTCAGGTTTTATTTTGATATTGTGATACCATTTCATTTAGAGATTATTGTATTAGTTTTGAACCTTAAGGCCTTATAGCCTTTATTTCTACATTTATACAGTATATTATGCAGTGTTTAGGTATAGGTATCAGTCATGGGTTAGCTTGTGGTCCTTCGGTGTCATGAGCACCGTGTAGTATTCTGGGTACCAGATTTGAGGCATTACATAAGCACATTTCCATATTTCATAAACAAAAAGTACTAAGAGTCATCAATATTGCCTCAAAGGGGTACACTCTTACAAATTATTAAACGCAATGGTTAAACGGAAATATCCAGAAGTCTTGCCTTAATGTAGGTCAAAAAGACCACATCTAAATCCCTGATTTCATTCTAATTCAATTTTTATGTTGGACTAGGCTATGGTATCTAAATCAACACTTAGATGTACTGCAAGGTACCATAATTCCTAAGGTAGATATTCTACTCAAGAACCTTTAGTATTTCCAATGGAACTAAGGAAACCTTCACTAGTATTACCAACTAAGGCCAACTTACTTTATGTATGAGCAGTTAGAGCATTTCACATAATATTGAGTGTTCTAAGGCATTTTCTTGTTAAACATTAGTAATGAAGTATATTCCACATAGTCAAATGGAAACAAGTCATGTTTTTCAATTCTACTACTCACATAACCTAAATGTTCCAACTAACCTAAGTCTTCCATATCATCAATCCAATTCATAATGCCCATCCCAATGTAATAAGATATCATAGTTATATCAAAACATACCTCAATCTAACAAGGAGTAAGTCTGGCATACCTTTAATCTGAAGAATGCTCAAGAATTCGCTAGACCTTTACCTTTCCCTTCCAAGAAGCTTCTTCAAGGTGCCAAGCTATCAAAAACACAATCTACACATAATTACAAAAACATTGACACCCATATTGCACAATTGGTATTCATGTCCAAAAATGACACAAAAAAACCCCATGTTGGTCCTACATACGGATAACACATTTTAGAGATCAATCCATTATTCATACACCATTAAGGAATCATAACTCTTAAGAAATAGGTGAAAACCAAGCTAATTTGGGCTAAAATCATGCACTTAAACTATTTAGGGGTCTTGTCAAATAATCAAGAAATTCAAGCTTAACATGAAGGGTTCATACCTTAAATCCGTTGTTAATAACAAATATATATGCTATTCAAGCTTCCTACTAAAACCCAAGACTCAATTTAAGGTTGCCAAACCATTATAGGGCTCCTTGGTCTCAAAGATGATTGGAATTGCTCAAAATTGTGGCGTAAAGTGCATTTTTTATAGCCATACTAGGCCTTCAGATATGGCTATCGCCAAACAGGTATGGTTATCGGACAATGGCGATCGCAACCACTCACATGGAGATCGTGATGCCCTTTGTGCGATCACGCCTACCTCAACACCATCAACTTAGGAAATTTCCATGTTTTCCAATGATATGTCACATTTCATTCAAAAGCTGATTTATGAAAATGAATTATCTAACCACAAAAATTAGATATTTCAAACGTGAAAGCAAAGATTTATTTTCCATCAATGTTTTTTTCGACCAAATATGGGTCCCACACCGAGTCTTCAAATTTTTCAACTTTTAGACCAATAGGTCAAATTGAGATTGGGTGTGATGTGACCCAAATCAAAGGTCTACCTAGTCAAAAATCAATATTCTAGAGCTACTTAAATAGTCGGGATAAGCATCCGAGATAGTTTTACTAAAGTTTTCCCCCGGTTCCATTTGGAACCTACAAAGACATTTAAACAGGTAATTGGCTCTAAAAAACAAATGAACAACCCAATAACCAAACTACCAGTTCAAGAAAGTCTAAAATATCTTGGGGTAGCAACAGAATGACTCTAATAGCCAACATAAGCGGGAACATGGAAAATGACCTCTAGTGTCATCACAACACCAACTACTAAGGAACTTCTGTCCTCAAAAGTTAATAATTAGGATGTATCCGACGTCTTAAACAAGTGAGGATACTGGGCTTGTATCTCGCTTTCAATCGCCCAAGTGGGCTCCTCCATTAGGCGGTGCTTCCAATGAACCATAACAATGGGAATTTCTCTGGCGCGCAATCGTCTAACCCCATTATAAATATAAGCATAGGCTCCTCGACAAAGATGGAACAATCATCAAAATAGATTGAGTCCTAATAAAGGAAATTAGAAGGATCGAGAATAAATCACCGCAAAATAATGACATGGAAAAAGGAATGAACAACAACAAAGACTGGAGCTAAATCTACTCATACACTACCTTAATAACTAAGCATAGAATCTCAAAGCTTCCAACATATCTTAGACTTAGCTACCTTTCCTACTGAACCTTATCCCACCCATCATGGGTGATACACGAAGGACTACATAATCACCGACTCCAAATTTCAAGGCATAAAGCTGAAAATCTGCACACGTTATCTGCCTACTCTAACTGCTCTTAATCTATCCTAAATCACTCTGACTCTATCCAATAGCTCCTATAGTATATCCACAACAAGGAGGTCTAAGATTGGATATATCAACCCATCCTATTGGAGAACAATTTCTCCTAACATATAAAGCCTCAAATAAATCTCAAAATATAAGGTTGCACCTTGAAGCTGGTAAAACAAATCATGAATGCAAGGCATCGAATAATGGTTTTCACCATCACCTTAATAAGATTCTTATATTAAAGACACATACGCAAATAGCCATACCTTTTATTAACGAACATTATAGAGGCTCCCCAAGGTGACACACTCTATCTAATAAAACTACAAAGAAGACTCTAAAATAGAGAATTTAGCTCTATAAGATCGATAGATACCGAGCGATAAGGTGCAATAGAAAAAGGTCGTGTGTCAGGATCGAGGTCCAAAGAAAACTCAATCCCTCAGGCAGGGGGAATATAAGGCAGCCGGTAAAGAACACATCAGGAAACTCACAAATAATAAGAACAAAATAAAGCGGTGGACTCTCAACACTAGAATAACAAACATAAGTGAGATAAGATCTCAACCCCTAGAGATAAGTCTTCTAGCACGATCATAAGGTATAATCCCTATTGGCTTGCAACAATCGCTTTCTGCCATGCGACTCGGGGTATGCTAGGCATGGCAAAGGTATCAGTCTTGGTGAAACAATCCTTTACTGCATGATAGTTGGATAATCAGTCCATGCCTGAATCACATCAAGATCCATAAAATATAGAATAATAAAATTGACATAAGTGTCACTATCACTATTAGTCACAGTACTTGATAAAAATACTAAATCCACTAGTAACGAATCACCGACAAGAGTAGATATGTGCAATGGTATAGATAGTAAATTAGTAAAAAACTTCAACTATGGTGCATAACAAATAGATTTATAAGAATTAGTGGATCCTAAATAAAACAAAGAAAGCATCTACTAGCAGCACATTAAGATCGCACTTATAACTAAAATATTCATAGTCTAAAACTTGGGTCTAGTAGGTACGGCATACAACTAACCACGCTCGCCACCTAGATGGACACCTAATCGATCTCCTATCCTACCTGTCTGATTACTTCCATGAGTACCATAGAAACCACACTTACGACTATGAGCTAGGTGCTTGTATAGTTGAATCCGGTGGATTCTATTGTGTTTAAAGTGTTCCTAATGATTTTTATGTGTTATTATGAGTGGAATAACATTTTTTAATAAGAAAAGTTCAATTTGAATGATTCTATAGTTGGAACACTAATTGAATTATCAATGCTAACTAGCTATGTTTAGCTTTTGTTTTGATTCATCGTTATGGGTGTTGTGTTGTGTTTCTCTCTTAATTTGTTTGGTATGATGATGTAGGAGGCTTTTGGAGCTGAATATGATGATATTTTGATGTTAAACAAGCTTGGAATTCATGGGAAAGATGCCACAAGAAAAGGGATCAAGAGGGGAGACTCAACACTTAACCATATTTCGGAGAGAAAATTCCATTAGCTCTGGGTGATATTGAGGTGTTGTCCCACCTGGAACAGGGCTATAGTCATGGCACCGCCCTATTTACTTCCAGGCACAACATCTGAAGCTTTTTTTGTTCAACGCAGAATGGGCTTGTTGCTATACTATGAAAACATGTTGTATCACGTTTTTACACATCTTTTAGCATATTTTGGAGAGCAAAGGACTGCTACAACTTCTTCATAAGGTTGTTTTATTTTTATTTAGTTCATTTGTATTTTTAGTCGTTAATTATTATTTTGTGATTACAATTATGACTATGCATGGCTAAACACCCTTTTCCAGGGTTGAAGATAAGAACATTATTATTGCTAAGGATTAAGTTTGTTTGCTTTACTTATCAATATTCGTTGTTTGCTTATTCTTGTATTAACTATTTTATGTATTCGCGACCCTTAGAATACATCCATTGTAAACCTTGTAAACTCGGGAGAGGGAATAGGGTGATAGAATATAGGAATAAGAAGAGTATAGTTCTTGGATCTTTTTAAAATAAAAAACTTGAATTAGTATCTAGGACAGGGATGTACGGAGATACCTAACTTAATTCATGTGTAGGAAGATATTTGTTATAAACTTAAGTGAGCTAATACATCCCCGCTCAACTATGTAGTTGTAATATTTAAATTAGGTAAAGGATTAGAGGTTGTGAAACCATAATTATGGAATTAACCCTACCAATCAACAACCATGATAAGCAAGTTAATGAGTGAAATCCAATAGCATAATATGATTGTTCAGAGTGCTTCAACCATGGGTTTTCTCTTATTGATTGTCTCAAGACCTTTACTTTTCGCACTATTTAATTTACATCAAATTACAATTTGCAAGCTCTTTATTTGGACATTCTCACATCAAGTGAATATAAATTGTGAACTGAATTCAAATCATTGCCAAATCTAGTCTCTGTGGGATCGATAACTCGGCTTTCTTGTAGGCCACTATATACTTGGTGGACCACATACACTTATGTGTACGCTTATGTTATTTCATCTAATATTAATAATATAACCAACTACATAATAGAATATTAAAAAATATAGTTGACATTCATAGGGCTAGCCAAACTTGAACCTGCAGATGTACATATAGAACTATCAACAGTCATTCTCCGACCTTTCACAACATCATTATAAAATCATAGTATCCTCTGGCATTGCTTGTTATAAATGTAAAATCATGATATCCACTGACCACATCGGGTATCATGATATCATCACAATTTAATCCTGCCGCACTGGGTATCATCATATCATCATAATATCATCCGGTCGTATCGAGTATGATCATATCAACCATCCTTGCTAGGTATCATCAAAACATCATCAAATCCTCCTACCTTGTCGGGTATCCTCATGACATCATCATCTTCTCTGGCCTTTCTGGGTTTCATCGTAACATCATAATACTTACATTTTATAGAATTTATAAAGAACAAGCCCCATAAGGGAAAAAGTAAATGACAAGCCCCGCGAGGGCTAAAGAAAATGACAAGCCCCATAAGGGCTAAAGTAAATTAATATAAAGAAAAGTGAAGAAGAACATAACTCCATAATCCAACATTTATCAATAATGTCACTTTATCAATGGCTTTATAATTATATGTAACATGAATAACATAAACTATTGTTTGAATTTTCCTTGAAACTTATATCTTTAATACCAACAACTTTCCTCTGTCCCATACCAAAGAGGTGGGTATATAGATATGTATAAGAAGTGGCAAGATAATTAGCATAAGTAATCATATAAGGAAGTATCATGAATCAAAACATAATATATATAATAAAATTACATACAGTAAATAATTAGCATAATTATTAAGCATGATCATAAAAATGGAAGTATAGTTAACATCCCAAACACTAGCCTAATGAATGGTTTATTCAAGATTACAATTTAGGGCTTATCCTTGCATAAAGTATAATCTAGTTATTTTAGACCATGAGCATAACCATTAGTTATATCATAAATAATGGGCCATTAGTAGTATATTCATTCTCCTACTATTGGCCAAAATATAATTCTTAACTATTATGAGAAATTGCTAGAGCATGACATAAATCTTTATTTATGGATTAGTCCATATTGTAGCCAAGGGATCACTTTATAGCATATTCGTTAGCCCAAATGATAATCAGTTATAATAACATAATTAATAGATTGACATAACCTTTAACAAAGTAAGCGTGCAAAGGCATAACCATATTGTCATTCCTCATAACCAAAAACTACTAAGACTCATCAATATTTTCTCAAAATGGCAGACTAGTAACTTAATAAGAGTAATGGTTCAAAGGAACTATCCTTAAGTCTTGCCTCAATGTGGCTCAAAAAGACCAAATCTAAAACCCCGATTTCATTCTAATTCAATTTCTACGCTAGACTAGGCTATGGTATCTAAATCAATACGTAGATGTACAACAAGGTATCATAAGTCCTAAGGTAGATATTCTACTCAAGCACCTTTACTACGTTCAAAGGAACTAAGGCAACCTTCACTAGTATTAACAACTAAGGTCAACTTACGCTATGTATGAGCAGCTAGAGCATTTCACATAATATTGAGTGTTCAAAGGCATTTTTGTGCTTAACAGGAGTAATGAAGTCTATTCCGCCTAAGTCAAATGGAAACAAGTCATGTTTATTAATTCTAAGATTCACATAACCTAAATGGTCCAACTAACCCAAGTCTTATATGTCATCAATCCAGTTCATAAAGCCCATCCCAATAAATAGGATATCATGGTTATATCAAAACATACCTCAATCAAACAAAGATTAAGCCTCGCCTACCTCTAATCTAAAGAATGCTCAAGAATTTGCTAAACCTTCACCTTTCCCTTCGGAGAAGATTTTTCAAGGTGCCAAGCTATCAAAAATACAATCTACACATAATTACAAAAACATTGACACCCATATTGCACCATTAGGCTTCATGTCAAAAAATGACACGAAAAAACCTAAGTGGGTCCTACATATGGATAACACGTTTTAGAGATCAACCCACTGTTCATACACCATTAGGAAATCCAAACCCTCAAGAAATAGGTCCAAAACAAGCTAATTTGGGCTAAAATCATACACTTAAGCTATTTGGGGGTATTGTCAAATAATCAAGAAACTCAATCTTAACATAAAGGATTCATACCTTAAGTCCATTGTTCGTAACAAAAATATATGTCATTTAAGATTCCAACTAACACCTAAGAATCAATTTCAGGTTGGCAAACCATTATAGCACTCCTTGATCTAAAAGATTAGTGGAAATGCTCAAAATTTTGGCCTAAAAGGCCTTTTTTATAGCCATAACAGGCCCTCAGCTATGGTTATCACTAAGCACTGATGGTTATCGCACAATGGCGATTGCTGCATTGAAATGGCGATTCTGGTTCCCTTTGTGCGATCACGCTTACCTCAGCACCATCAACTTGGGAAATTTCCATGTTTTCTAACGATGCCTCATGTTTAATTCGAAATCTGATTTATGAAAATGAATCATGTAACCACAAAAGCAAGACATTCCATATGCTATAGAAAATCTTTATTTTCCATCAATGTTTATTTCAACCAAATGTGGGTCCCACACCCAAACTTTTAATTTTTCAACTTTTAGACCAATAGGTTGAAATGAGATTGGGTGTAATGGGACCCAAATCAAAGGTCTACCTAATCCAAAATCGATATTCCGGAACTACTGGTATAGTCAGAATAAGCATCCGAGATTATTTTACAAAATTTTTCCCCCAATGTCCATTTGGAACCCGCAAAGATATTTAAACCCGTAATTGGCTCTAAAAGACAAATAAACATCCCGGTAACCAGACTATCAGTTCAAGAAATTGATAAATGACTTGGGGTAGCAATGGAATTGCTCTAACATCCAACATAAGTGGGAACACGGAAAATGACATGGAGTATCATTACAACATCCACTACTAAGGAACTTTTATCCTCAAAAGTTAATAATTAGGTTGTACCCGTAGTCTGGAGCAGGTGTGGGTACTCGACTTGCATCTCACTTTCAATCTCCCAAGTGGGATCCTCCATTAGGCCGTGCATCCACTAAACCATAACAACGGGAATTTCTCTAGCACACAATCGTCTGACATCACTAGCAACTATGAGCATAGGCTCCTCGACAAAGGTGGAACGATCATCAAACTGGATTGAGTCATAACAAAACAAATGATAAGGATCAAGAATAAATTGCGGCAAAATAACAACATGGAAACAGGAATGAACAGCAGCAAAAGTTGGAGGTGAAGCTACTCATATGCTACCTTACCAACTGAGCATAGAATCTCCAAGGGTCCAATATATCTCAGACATAGCTACCATTCATACTGAACCTTATCACACCTATCATGTGTGATACACAAAGGATTACATAATCACCGACTCCAAATCTCAGGGTACAAAGCTAAAAATATGCATATGTCAACTGCCTACTCTGAGCTGCTCTCAGTCTATCCTAAATCACCCTGACTCTATCTAATAACTCCTAAAGTATATCCACAACACAGAGGTCTAACTTAGGATGTATAAACCCATCTAATCGGAGAACAATATATCTTAACGTGCAAAGCCTCAAATAAATCTCAAAATACAAGGCTGCACCCTAAAGTTGGTCAAATAAATCATGAATGTGAGGCATAAAATAACGGTTTTTTACTATCACCTTACTAAGATACCTATAATAAAGAAACACACCCAAATAGCCATAATTTTTATTCATGAACTATATAGAGGCTCCCCAAGGGGACACACTCTGTCTAATAAAACCCTTACAAAAATGACTTTACAAGTTAGAATTTAGCTCCTTAAGATCAATAGATGATGAGAAATAAAGTGCCATAGAAAAAGGTTGGATGTCAGGCTCGAGGTCAGAAGCAAACTCAATCACTCATGCAGGAAGAATACAAGGTAGGCCGGTAGGGAACACATTGGGAAACTGATAAATAATAAAAACAAAGTAAAGTGGTGGACTCTCAACCCTTGAATCAAAAACATAAGTGAGATAGGACATGCAACCCCTAGAGATAAGTGTCCCATCATAATTATAAGATATAATCCCCATTGGCTTGCAACTAATCGCTTTCTGCCGCGCGACTCAAGGTATGCTGGGCGTGGAAAAGGTATCGATCTTGTTAGGAAAATCCTTTACCGTATAATAGTGGGATAATCAGTCCATGCCAGAATCACATCAAAATCCATAAAACATAGAATAATAAAATTGACATAAGTGTCAACATCACTGATAGTCACAACACATGATCAAAATACTCAATACACTAGTAACGAATCACCCATGGCAGTAGATACGTGCAAGGGCATAGATAGTAAATTAGTAAACAACTCCAACTATGGTGCATAATAGGTAGATATAAAATAATTAGTGGATCCCAAATAAAATAAAGAAAGGGCCTAATAGTTGTACAATAAGATCGCACTAGTAACTAAAATATTCATAGCCTAAGCCTCAAGTCTAGCAGGTACTGTATATAACTAACCATGTTTGCCACCAACATGGTCACTTGATTGACCTCCCATCCTACGTGTCTTATTACTTCCTTGAACTCATCCATCAATCCTTATCCAGAACATGGCCCTACTTCCTTGGCTGTTATGGTCAAAGTGGCAGTCTTTCACTTGTTTCGCAGTCCGTCAACTTAGACGTCGCACCTAGGTATTTTGTTCAATTCTGAGTAAAACATCCATAATTCCTCGTCTGGTGTCGGATTTTGACAAAATTGGTATCATTAGAAAGCTAACTCAATTTTTCATATGATAGAATGTAGAAATCTAAAAAATACCACAGGTAAAAAATAAATAGATTTGCATTTCAAAGCAAGTACTAGCATCCTTCAGATTATTTCTAGCTAGGAATAAGCACGTGTATTTCAATATCTCCCCCTTGATAACATTCATCCTCATATGAGACTGACTAAAAAGGAAAATAATAAATGAACATGAACTGAACATAAGCAAATGAGACATGACTTCATGACTGACATGCTAAATATGTTAAACTCATGCACATCTGATGCATGGATAACTGAGTGATCTGATGAACTGAGTTTCTCAAGACGAGGATGCATAGCTGATGCATGATTGTATAACTAAACTGATAAATGAATGCATGACAGAGTATGAAATTGTAGTAGATACCATGTTTATAATGGGAACATAAATATGAAACTGAATAAGATGAAGGCGAACTATTACCTTGAGCTTGATCTGAGTCGACAGAGAAAAGGTAAGGATACTTGGTACACATATATGCTTCTGCTTCCCAAGAAGCTCCCTCGATGGACTGATTTCACCAAAGAACCTTAACTAGAGGGACCTCTTTGTTCCTTAATTGATGAGTCTAATAGTCTAAGATTTTGACTGGAATCTCTTTATAAGAGAGACTATTCTGAACATCAATGCTCTGAATAAGAACTACAATTGCTAGGTCACCTACGCACTTCTTGAGCAAGGATACATGGAAAACCATATGAACTGAGGCTAAATCTGAAGGTAATTCGAGCTTATAAGCTACCTTGCATAAACAACTGAGAATCCTGAAGGGAGCGACATAGGGAGGACTAAGTTTCCCTTTCTGGCCAAACCTCTTCACTCCCTTTGTGGGAGAGATCTTGAGATAGACATAGTCATCAACCTCAAACTCAAGATCTTTTATATGAATATCAACATAATACTTCTGTCAGCTCTGAGTATCCCAGAGTCTCTCTCTGATCAACTGAACTTTCTCTAAGGCATCAAAAACTAAGTCAGGACCTATGACTGAGGCCTCACTAACTTCAAACCAACCAATTGGAGATCTACATCTCCTATCATAAAGAGCATCGAATAGAGCATTTTTAATACTATAATGATAGCTATTATTGTATGCAAACTCAATCAAAGTCAAATGGTCATCCCAACTACCCTTGAAATCAATTGCACATGCCTTTAGCATATCTTCAAGATTCTAAATGGTCCTTTCTGCTTGACCATCTGTCTGAGGATGAAAGACTATACTGAGATGGACTTGGGTACCAAGACCCTTTTAGAATGGTTTCTAGAAGTGAGAGGTAAACTAGGTACCTCTGTCTAAAATAATAGATAATGGAACAACGTGTAATTTGACCAACTCCCTAATATAGAGTTTGGCATAATCCTCGACTGAATAAGAGGTATGAACTGGAAGGAAATAAGCTGACTTGGTCATCCTGTCTACAGTAACCCAAACTGAATCGTGCTAATGATGAGTTTGAGTCAAACCCATCACGAAGTCTATGTTCACTTCTTTCCACTTCTAAGTAGGAATGGTGAACTCCTGTATGGGTCCACTAGGCTTCTGATGCTCTATCTTAACTTACTGACATGTAGAGCACTTATCCATGAACTCTGCAACATCTCTCTATATCCCACTTCACTAATAGATTTCTCGCAAGTCGTTGTACATCTTAGTGGCCCCTGGATGAATAGAGTATCGCACACCATACGTTTCTACAAGAATCAACTGCTTTAAGTCATCTACACCTGGAACACACCCCATCTCCCCCTTAGGAGAAAACCTCTACTCTCTGATTCCGAACTGAATCTTTTAGCTTGACAAGGCTAGGATCCCTATCTTGCTTTTCTTTCACCTCAGAAACTAGAGATGACTTTGAACTACACTGAACACATACACCACCCTTCGAAGAATCGACTAAGCGAACACCTAGTTTGGCGAGCTGATCGATTTCCTGAGCTATCTTCTTCTTGTGTCCTCGATGTGTGAAATACTACTCATGAAGAGTCTACTGAGAGCGTCGGCCATAATGTTGGCCTTTCTCGGATGGTAAAGAACACTCATGTCATAATCTTTCAAAAGCTCTAACCACCTTCTCTGATGAAGATTGAGATCTTTCTGAGAAAAGACATACTGGAGACTCTTATGATCCATGAAGAAATCTATATGAACTCCATATAGATAATTCCTCTAAATCTTTAAGGCAAATATATAGTTGCTAACTGAAAAGCATGAGGAGGATAATTTTTCTCATGGGGTTTTAACTATCTGGAGACATAGGCTATGACCATACCATGCTGCATGAGAACACAACCTAAACCCACTCTAGATGCATCACAATATACCATGAATCCATCTGAACCATCTGGAAGAACTAGAACTAGAGCTGAGGTATGTCGAATTTTCAACTCATGAAAACTCTTCTCATAAGGATCTGACCACTGAAACTTGAACTTCTTCTTAGTTAATATAGACATGGGGAATACAATAGAAGAAAATCCCTCAACAAACCATCTGTAATAGCCAGCCAATCCCAAGAAACTCTTGATATTTGATGGAAAGATGGGGTGAGGCCAGTTTCTTATTGCTTTGGTCTTTTGAGGATCTACTCTAATGGGATCACTGGAAACAACATGGCCACAGAATGCTACTGATCTTAGCCAAAACTCGCACATAATGAATTTGGAGAATAGCTGGTGATCTCTGAGAGCCTGAAGAACAATCCTGAGATGATCTGAATAATCAAGCTCTGTGCGGGAATAGACCAGGATATCATCTATGAATACTATGATGAAAATGTCCAAGTACTGCTTAAACACATGATTTATGAAGTCCATGAAAATGGCTGGGAAATTGGTAAGACCAAAGGACATAACTAAAAACTCGAAGTGACCATACCGAGTACGGAAAGCTGTCTTTGGGTTGTCACTTTCTCTAACTCTGAGCTGATGGTAGCCTAATCTAAGGTCTATTTTAGAGAAATAACTGGCACCCTAAAGTTTTTCAAACAATTCATCTATTATGTGAAGAGGATACTTGTTCTTGACATTAACTTTGTTGAGCTGATGGTAATCAATACACATCCTGAGAGAACCGTCTTTCTTGCGCACGAATAAAACTGGTGCACCCCATGGGGATACACTGGGACTGATGAATCTCTTATCTAAGAGATCCTTCAACTGATCTTTTAGTTCCTTGAGTTCTTTTAGTGCCATTCTGTATGGCAGAAAAGAAATAGGTTAAGTGTCTAGAAGAAGATCAATACCGAAGTCTATTTCCCTTTCAAGAGGAATGCCTGGAAGATCTTCGAGAAACACGTCTAAATATTCATTTACAACTTGGACTGATTCAAGACTATGAGATTCACAACTGTAATCTTTAATATGCACGAGATGATACACACACCCTTTAGAAATCATTTTCCTTACCCAAAGGTAGGAAACAAGCTGGCCCCTAAAATATGAAGTACTACCCATCCACTCTATGGCGGGCTCATCTGGGAACTAAAAATGAACTACCTTGGTTTTGCATTTGACTGTGGCATAGCAGGAATGAAGCCAATCCATGCTGGGAATGACATCAAAATCAGTTGTCTCTAACTCGACTAAATTTGCTGATGTGGATTTTTGAAATATCATAACCGGGCAGTGCCTGTATACCCACCGAGCTATGATGGTTTTACCCACTGGGGAAGATACTAAAAAGGGCTCTGCTAAAATTTTAGGACTGATTTTGAAATTGCCTGCTATATATGGTGTAACAAAAGACAAGGATGTACCTGGATCTAGAAAAGAATAAACATGAACATGGAAAATCTCTAACGTACAAGTAATGACATCAGGAGAATTATCCTGATCCTGTCTGGTATGAAGAGCATAAAGTCTGTTTGGGCATTGCCCACTAGTAGCACTGGAAATGGCACTCTGCTGATTTTGACGACTGGACTGGAATGTGGAGCGATTCCGCTGACCCTGTAGACCTGACTAGAGATACTCTCTAATCCTGTGGCCTGGCTTACCACAATCAAAAAAAATATTGCTACCTGCTCTGCAGGTACCCTTGTGGTTCTTACCACATGTCTGACAAAGAGGATTAGTACGGGAACTGCTGACACTTCCTGGAGACATAGATCCTGGTGCTCAATCTCTGTTGCCGTCTCTTAATTTTTGAACTAGAGTACTGGCAGAGGAAGGAGCTAGAATTTCTCGCTTAGGACAAAACTGCGAATGGTTTCCTCCTTCTGATTTTAGTTGAGCAAAATTGAAACTTCCTGACCTTGCTCTCTTGTTCTGCCGCTCCCTAGTCCTAATCTTCTTCTCCTCTATTTGTTGTCCATGAGTAATGAGCCTGGCTAAAGTCATATCACTATTCAGCATCGCAGACCTACACATATTTACCATGCTATCATTCACCCCTGCCATGAACTTGCTTATCTTAGCCCTATTGTCTGCAACCACATGAGGGGCACATTAAGCTAGCTGAGTAAATCTGAGAGAATACTCCTTAACCAACATATTTCCCTACTTAAGGTTGATGAACTCTAGAACTTTTACCTCCCTCAGCTCTTGGGGAAAGAATCTATCTAAGAAATTCATGACAAATTACTCCCACTCTATAGGACCTGTATCCTCTAACCTCTCAGACTTCCAATGTTTATACCAAGTGTGAGCAATATCCTATAACTATTATGCGGCTAACTCGGCACTCTAATAAGAAGTAACTCCCATGATGTCTATGACCTTTTGGACTTGGTCAATGAATTCCTAAGGGTCTACATTAGATTTAGACCCAAAGAAAGATGGAGGGTTTATTCGGGTGAAGTACCGAATCCTAGATACTGCTGAGTTGGCCACTGGATTGGTTGGAATAACTAGTGGCCGTTCATTTTGGGCAGCCACAGACTGAGCAAGTGTGGAGAATGAGGCCCTAAACTCTGTATTAGAAAAATATTCGCCCAAAGAATCTTTAGGCTAGGAGTTGGCTGGTTTCTTCTCTTTAGAGGCATATTCTGAAATAAGAGAAGAATGGATTAGACTGAGAGTATAAGTTAAGATATGCTCACTAGCACGATATGAATACCGAAAGAAGGGAAACTGTTCCTAAGAAATCATATATCCTCTTGCACATAAATTTGGCGCGCAAAACACCTATGCACAAGACTCTACTAGATGCAGCTTCCAGACTTCCAAGGACTCTATTGAACCTTAGACTTTGATTCCAAGTTTGTAACACCCCAAATTTCTGAATCGGAGTGCTACACGGTTCTTATGACCCCAAAAGACCATAAGCTAACCCATGGCTGATATTTGTACCTATACACTACAATATATGACGTAATAATGTAGAAAACATGAACAATAGGCAGTAAGGTTCAACTATATAGAATACCTGATAAATCATAACATCCATATGGAATAAGGAATACCCAAAATAATTGAAATTTGAATCAAATCAGAGCTAAATCTGAAAGCCTCTCAATACTCTCTGAATAAGGAGTTGAAGAAATATGTCTCCAACTAACTCTGTCTAGCAAAACTGAACTGAAATAATAAATGAAATAAATAATATCATCCTCAAATGGATGAGGACTCACTGCAACTCTGTGACTGGAATGCTACTACTACTGCTTATCTAGAGCTCCTATTTGTGAACCTATGGTGTAACGTGAAAGAAAGCACCATATCGCAAATGCATCAATACAACTGGGAGTACTAAGTATACGAGTAAGGTAGGCTAAATGACAAAAGGGTTTAAAAACATAAACGATGCTAACTGATAGACTGATATGAACGTAAGAGTGCAAACATGCAGACATAGTAACCGCGATTGAGATTACATAATATATAGATCTGGAAACTAATACATGATCTACTATTATCTAGCATGACAAATACTGAAATTCTGATAACATAGATGACTGGAACTATCTGTGTTTCTTTCTATAACTGAATTGACTGTATCTGACTGTCCCGATATACTAAAATCTAAAGAACTATCTGAGTTCTTTTACTGAAATTAGGATTGAAACTATGGGAGGTAGTTGTTTGACCGACATGCCCCAGTAACGCATATAGCTAAGTTAGGGTCCAATCTCTACCATGACTGGAAGGGTGTCAATACTGCACCACTGGTAAGGATAGCTGTGAGTGACCCTTAGCTTGCAGGTACTCAAAATGAGAATGGTGGGAACCCTAAACTAATGGATTAAGCCACCTCATCAACTTTAATCAGACAGGTTAAGATGTCTCAACCTACGCTGGCTACGTAGTTCTGGAACACAAGGATGATTACTAAGAAACACACCCTAAACTGACAGGTGAGTTCCCATCCTTGGGTTCACTCGGTGCTAACTTCTACTCCTATCTAAAGAGACTGAACGTTCTTTAACTGAAGGTACATGGACTGAGTAACTGACTTCCATTGACTAATGAATTAGGGCTACTATTTGAGAATTAACTGAGATCATGAGGTTTCTGAGCTTTCCTGAGTCACATGCCTGACTGAGTTCTATAGATCATGGCTTGACTAAGATTATCATGATAACATAACATGGCTCTAGGTACACTACTATATTTTTTGGGTACAAGTACCCCCAGGACTCAATGGAAGGAAACTGACATATATGACTGACTTGATCGTAAGAGTAGAGTCCACAATTGACCAAATTATGAGTAGGGGATTTCACACTAAGCATAGTTCTCAAAATCTTATACATGGAAGGGAAATTCATACAATATGTATAGACTTGCATAGCTTCAATATCATGCTCAATCCATATCACAATAACAACGCATATCACTCACACGGAATTCATGGGAAATCGTAGAGCATACAGCACAGACTTGTCATTTAAGCACTATTAAATCATTGGACATCAATTCTATCATCTAGGCATATTATCAAACACTTTGCATGTATTTTTTTAGCTTAAGTGTGTTCATGAATTTCACCATATTAAGCACATAAGGATCATGGGTTTCAACTAACAAACATATATACTTCATGAAATCACCTTTAGATATCATCTTGAAACTTAAACAACAATCATCAATAGGTACATGCTCATATCACAACAAGACCATCACAAAATATTTAAAACATAGTTCTCGAGCTATATGAAAAAAATAGATCCATAAATGAACACTACGCATACCTGACTCAAGGTTCTTGATGTTTTTGAACTTGAAAGATTTGAAATCCTTTGATTTTTGAAGAAGATTGGGACTTTTTCTTAGAGATTAAAGTTTGAGAGAAACCCTAGTTTTTGTTTATGAAATAATAATAAGCAAAATGGTTAAATTCAGACTCATCTGTGTATATATAGGCGAGTAGTAAGTGACCCAAATACCCCTGTTAAAGCACTCTGGAAGTAACTAAATATGGCGTGTGACGACCTGACTGAAGATCCATCAGGAACCTGACATTCTGTCATTTCAACTGTCATTCATGGAACAGAAATGGGGTTCACTGGATAAAAGTTGAAGTCCTGGATGACGGTCTGTCAAAAATCTGATGGTCCATTAACTCGTCCATCAATCCTTATCCAAAATATGGCCCTACTGCCTTTGCTGTGATGGTCAAAGTGGCGATCCATTACTTGTTTGGTGGTCCATCAACTTGGACATCGCACCTGGGTGTTTCAGTCAGTTCTGAGTAAAACATCCATAACTTCCTCATCTGGTGTCGAATTTAAACAAAATTGGTATCGTTAGAATGCTAACTCAATTTTCCACGTGATAGAAAGTATAAATCAAAAAAATACCATGAGTACAAAAAATAGATTTGTATTTCAAAGAAAGTACTAGCATCTTTGAGATGATTTCTATCTAGGAATAAGCATGGGTATTACATTAACCATCTTTTTTGTGCACGAATAAGACTGGTGCGCCCTACGAGGAAACACTAGGTCTGATGAATCCCTTATCTAAGAGATCCTTCAACTGATCTTTCAGCTCTCTGAATTCTGCTGGTGCCATTCTGTATGGCGTTATAGATACAGGCTGAGTGTCTGAAAAAACATCAATACCAAAGTCTATTTCCCTTTTGAGAGAAATTCCTGGAAGATCTCCAGTAAAGACATTTGAATTTTTGCTTACTACTGGGACTAATTCGAGACTAGGACCTATGAAACTTGAATCTCTAACATGAACTAGATCATAAACACTAAACTTGAATCTCTAACATGAACTAGATGATAAACACTTCCCTTAGATATCATTTTCCTTCCCTGAAGGTAGGAAACCAGTTGACCCCTAAAAGCGGATACACTACCCTTCCACTCTAGGACGGGATCATTTTAGAACTGAAACTGAAATATTTTATTTCTGCAGTCAATTATGGCATAGAAGGAATAAAGCCAATCCATGATGATAATGACATCAAAATCAGTCATCTCTATTTCTACTAAGTCTGCTGACATGACTTTCTGAAATATCATTATTTTGCAGTTCCTGTATACCCGTCGGGCTAGGGTAGGTTATCATTTCGGAAAAATGGCTATACCCTACTTGAACATCTACATCACATTATTCCATCCAACTATTGACCATGGGCCACTTCTTTTCTTTACAAATGTTCCTGCTTTTCATTTCCTTGGTTCACCCATTTTGTTTTCATTTCTTTTTATTTCATATTTCATGAATTTCTTTCCTTTGTTGGGTCCTTCCTTTTCTTTATGCATTTGTTTTCAATGCTTAAGCTCTTAGGCACTCACTTAAAAATTTTTGGCCCAAATTTACCTCTTCCAATCTTTACCACCCCAACTTAGATTTTTAGCCTCAATTTGCATATTTTTGTTCAAGGAGGATAGGGTTAAAAAGAGGGATAAGAATTGAAATATCACGACTTTCAATGTGTTTGCCAAAGAAAGGTCCAAAAGTACTAAAAGGGTGACTAGGGATAAAATTTATGCAATGGTAGGCTTTTTAGGATAAAGTGGACTTCTGATGTCACAAAGATGGCCTAGTATCATCTCTCCATCTGAAGATAATAAAAATTAGGCTTAAGAGATTGGGGCTAGTTCTAGATGGTACAAGTACACGTGAGATTTCGATAAATAAGCTCACCAAACAAGGAATGTGAATATGCCAAGGAGTCTCAATTGCCCCTCCCGCTAGAAAAAAATTGAGTATCCACCAATTTTCACAAGACAAAATTTTTTAGAGTCACAAATAGGGCAAAAATTGTTACAAGGTTGCTCACGTCCATGCCCTTGATTTTTGAAAAATTTGTACGAAGGGGGGTGTTTCCTTTGCATTTGCACGATGCAAAATTTGCTGAATATTGCTCCAACGTAAGTCTTCATCTCATATTTTGGCTTTCAAATGAGCAAACCATATGGCTACTAAGACTTTTCCATAGGTTTAAGTGCAATCCCAACTCTAGAATGCCACAGGTACTCAGACTTCCCTTGAATTTATGACCTGGATAACGTAGGTAATGAGACTTCCCCTACCTCTTTGGATCAAATCCCAATCATGATGCTTTTCCCTTAAGAATATTGTCACTCAATCTATCATAGGAAAAATCTCATCCAATATTTCCATAGAAAAAATAAAGATAAATTAGAAATCTATAAACAAAATAACTAATCCATGCAAATGTTGGGCACCATTAGAGTGCCTGAAATTTAAAACCCAAATAAAATAAAAAAATCATCCAAAAGAATAGATAGGCATCCAGAAATATAAATAATACAGGCCTAAATCAGATGAATATGGAGACAAGCACCCCTAACTAAAATGTTAGCAGTTTCCTTACTGCATAAATAATTAATCAAAAAGAGAGATAAGGGTGCTCCCTGAAACTGCATCAAAAGCTACTGCCACTCTCAGTCTCTACATCATCATCAATATCCCAGGGCTAGACCATTCGACTAGGGCCTCATCATCACTTTAAACTTGGGAGAAAGTCAGTCTATCACGAGGTTTTAAGACCTTCCACGGGCCCTTCACCCCCTTCCACATCTTTCTAAAGAACTTATTTCTCTTTTTATCCATTTTTACCATTTTCACGTGTGAGGCATAGAGATAATGATGTGACGCTTCTAAGGATGAGTAGGCTCTCTCAATCCTAGTAATGGTAGCTCCCTATTTCTTCTGGTGCTCCATATACTTCTCATAATAAGATTAGAACACATATAGTGGCGAGTGGTGGAGGTCTTTCCCTACCCATGGAGCAAACCTTACACAGCATCCCTGATGTCAGCAATATAAACCCCAATATCCTTAAGAGGCCTGGTGCTGGATGGTTGATAACGCTCAACTCACTCCAATTCTTAATGGATGAGGTAATCATTATTGATAACCCAACTCAAGTTACGGCGAATCCACAAAGAGCGAATTATAAATTTCAAATCATATAGGTGCTATAATTGATAAAAGGTTACCCAGAATAATAATAAACATGACATATAAAATAAAATTAGGGGATTTGATTGAAACAATTTTTGATTAACAATGCTCGTAATTGACACTTTTTGATTTTTAATTAAGATTCAAAGAGATCTTGGGATTATGTCAACCTAATGGTAAAGTGTGTGGGTAGATGATGGTTTAACATGAAGCTTAGTTGTTAACTAAACATAGGCTAGGTCGAAATTCATCATGGTTAATCTTTCAATAAAACCACAACAATTTCACCTGTTGGCTCTTTCAAGAACCGAACAAGTGTGCAATTCGTAATCACCCAAAAACTCAATCAAGTATCCCTATTTATAGGATGATGTAGTTGACATAATTTACACACAAAATACACTTATTTTTAATATTGCAAAAGGTAGTAAACCATAGGCTCAATTGTCCACCATTGCCTTGTTCCCTTATAACCCTCTTTCATGGATGTTATGGGTTACCTCAAGTTCAACTTTATCCCTCTTTCAAGGATGATGAAGGGTTTCAAGAGTTTGAGATTTTCACCCATTAAACCCATATGGAGATCTGGGGTTTTCACTTACAAATTCAACTCATAAATTCAAGTAATGGTGGAATCCATACTCAACAACTAGAAATCATGTAAACATAACAACACCCACACACAATTACACTTTAGTTTAACATAATCCCAAAGGCTAATTTACTTAGCTACTCATGAAGAAGGTAAAGAAATATATACCATAAGGACTACCAAAACCATTTGTTCTTCATAAAATACTAAGAAGTTAATCCTCCTCACTTAGTTACACACTTGCTAAAATAGGGTTTCTAGCTTTACATTTAAAAATATCTATGAGGTAAGAAATACCCAAAGAAGAAAGGGTTTTTCCTATATATGGTTTGGCATTTGTCTATGCAATTTTACAAAACTATCGTGGCTCACATTCCTACTGAACCGCTATAGCACAAGTTTGACCAAAATCCCAGATATGCAACCATGGTTGTGCTCTGCAATCGCATTATGCTAACCATCTTTATTGAACACGATTGTTCTCATGGTAACTAAGGTTAAACTACTTCAGGTCTATAGCTGCATTCTGTTTCCTTCAATTTAATCCCTTTTTAAGCTTCAATACGCATCATTTAACCTTCTCAACTAGGTACCTACAAAATGTGGATATTAGTGCATTTAAATCATGTTGATGCCTTATTTTCTAATACAAAACTTAGTAGTCCGCATAAATGTTTGGTGCAAATAAAGGGTAAAATCACCACTCATCAACACCCCAACGTAAAACTTTGCTTGTCCTCAAGAAACACCACCCTTTTTCTATGAGATAATTTCATATGTATGCACTCATTCTATCACCCAATGATTATGGTGACTTAAACTTTATTACTACAACAAAAAGCTCTTTGAACATCGGCAAAATGGTTTCAAATCACCCCTTAATAAAATGGAATATATTAAAGATGCATTAGACTTTAGGGAGAAACCATGTACCAGCCACTAACAATCTAGAAATGACTTACTTATTGCCTACAACTATGCTATACTTTTTTTTTCTCATTATGCGGAAGTTGACAAAATCACCCACCTCAACTTGTTCACATGCCTCCTCAAAAGAAAGAAGATTTCATGAACCTAGTTACTAAAACCATAAAAATGAATCATAAGTGCAAACACTCTCTCTTAAGAAGTTCTCTATGTTAACAAGTACCATGCCATAGGCTGTCCCATATTTTCAATCTCCACTACAATGACTAAACTTGGTTTGGAATCACAAAAGGCTTTTGAGCTTGTAATATAGGTTTGGGGCAGGATAAGATATCACCTTAGGACAATAGGTCTAAACCCTACTTAAAGTTCTATATCATACTCTCTACACTTTTTTCTATTAGGCCACTTTTTTTTCTTTTACTATTTGTTCTATTTTGCCTTTTCTTGGCTTTTCCACTTTCCTCCTTTTTTCTTTTTTTTTTTTTGGTGCATAGATAATTCCATTATTTCCTTGGAAGGATCTTTTTTATCTTCAAATCAAACTTCTTTATTAGCATAAGCTCATAGGAACCTTCTTATGAATTTGTGCCTAACTAAATCTCTTTTAATTTTCACCACCCCCAACTAAGGTTTTTAGCCTCAACTTGTATTCTTAAGTTCAAGGAAGGTAGGGTTCAGAAAAGGACAAATAAAAGGGTTAGAACTTGTAATATTTTTGCCAAAGAAAAGTCCAAAGTCTCAAAGAGGGTTACCAGGGGTAACTCTTATGTATTGGTAGGGTTTTTAGGCATAAGTTGGCTTCCATTGTCACGAAATGGACTATGATCATTTTACCAACCAAGCACAATCAAAATTTAGCTTTGAAAGACTAATAGAGAAAGTTCTAAATCATACATATACACATGAGATGTAGAAAAATAAGCTCACACATATAGCATGCTAATTTCATCAAAGGGGTTCAGTTGTTCTCCACTTGAGACAAAGATATGGCAATACCTATTCTTCCAAATTCAATTTTTGGATTCATAGAAATAGGACAAGGTTTCTCACGTCCATTCCCTCAAATTTCACAAAATTTTCAGACGGAGGGGGTTGTTTTTTTAGCATTTGCACCTCGCATAATTTGCTAATCAAGGCAACAACCCAAGTTAATGTCTCATATTAAGGCTCTAATATAGGCGAACCACCCACATGGCTACTCAGGCTTTGCCAATGGGTATGAGTGCGATCCTAATTCATCAATGGTATAAGCACTTAAACTTTTCTTGCATTTATGACCCTGTGGCCTCGCGTACTCATACTTCCCCTGCATCTATGGCTAATAACCCAACCACGACACTTTCCCCTAAAGGATATCATCACTCAATCAATTATAGGGAAAAGAACATTGATTAAAACATAAACTAAATAAATAAACTAATAATTAGAGTAATTAATCCATGAAAATATGGGAACCATTAGAGTGTTTGAATATTACAACCCATATAAAAATAAGAATCATCCAAAATAACATAAAATCATGATAAAAATATCAATAATGTAGGCCCAAATCAAATGAATAGGAAGACACCCCCCAACTAAAGAGGTAGTAGTGTCCCTACTGCATAAATAATCAAGGATAAAAGAGATAAGGGTACTCCCTTAAAATGCATTATGGGTTGTTTTCACTCTCAAATTTTGCATTATTAAAATCAGTCCACTCAATTGAGGCCTCATCATCACTCTTCACCCAAGAGGAACGAAGTCTATCTCGGGGTTTTTATACCTTACATAGGCCCTTCACCCCTTCCACATCTTGATAATGAACTTATTCATTTTTTTATCTCTTGTAATAATTTTTCATGTGCAATATAAAGTTCTCGGTATGACTCCACCAAAGAGGAGTAGGTTTTCTCAAGTTTTTTAATAGTATATTATTGCTTCTTTTGGTCTTCTCTATATTTCTCATCATCTGCATGTGACACATATGAATGATAGGTGGTGGAGGGCTCTCTTGGTCCATAGGGAAAACTAGACACAAGCTCCCTGATGGCTATAATATCAACTTAAATCTCCTAAAGAGGTTCGGTGGTGTTGGCCTATGAGATTCAGACTCAATGAATGCTGACTTTTCCAAGTCGATCATTTTTTTATTTCATTTGTTGGGTGCATCCTTTCCTTAAATCCTTAAGGGGTAGATGGAAGCACCAGGATGCACCCATGTATCACTAGCATACTCTTTAACCCCCTCTCTCCTGTAAATATTAGTATAATCAAAGAGGGGAAGAAAATATTCGTACCACCATGGTTCTTAATACGATTAATATCCTTGACCACAAGCTAACCAACATCAAAAGGGATGCAATCTAGAATGCAAATAACCCTTCAAGCACTCAGGTCTTGGACTGCTATCATATGGGTTCAAGGAGAGACTCAGCTACAAATAATGTGCAACCATATCTGAGCCTCGAAAGTGAAGTCATTCATGGAGAGATTGCTTTTAGTCTTTGCCAAAGAGACTTCCCTTCTGGGGCATAGCCATTTCTCCAACCAATTCCCCAGTTTAAACCCCTTTTCTTTCATTTCACCCTTGTCTACATGTTTGATCCCATATATATTGCTTATTTTCTTAACCCCAACTTTAACTTATTTTCCCCAAATCATAAGTCACATTGAATGGATCCGATAAAGACACTTCATTAATGTTGGCATAAAATTCACAGACCCATTGTTCATTTAGAATGCATGGATATGGGGCGAAGCACTGCCACCCTGTGGCCTCAAGTTTCTCATGAAATGCCAGTAGCTTCTCTAGCACATTCTCCAAGAAAATACCTATTTCCAGGTGTAACATTGTCCTCAAAATATCACTGTAATAATATGTGTGACACTCGGGTTCCATGAATCGGATGTGGTATACTTGTCCATGAGGTTGTCCTGAAAGCCCTTAGCAAACTCTATAACAATCAACGATATTGTAACACGCAAATAATGTCACATTATTCACCAGAACTCATTAGAAAAGCTGCTTGATGAAACTAGGCATATAATTTAGGAGTGGAAGATTTCTAGCATGGCAGGGAACTGGCCCCGATTATCATGATTGTTGTAATGACTGTTATCGTGACACCACAATCACGGACCATGACCAAAGTCACGATAGCAGAGGTTGGTTTCGTGCCAGATCCCCATGTTTAAATCTCTTTCAAGTTCTTAGGCTACTAGCATGCTATAAAATATGGATTATCATGAAGATAAATTGAACAATGCAAATAAGTGTTTGAATGTACAATTTAGAATACCAATATCACTACTAAAAATTCATTTGGGTTAAGTGCCATACACTTGGTGTGCACATCTCATTTGTTTACATTTTTCCCACATTATTGGGTACTCATGATTTCCCCACTTGTGTGCACACCTTATTCAAGTAGCCACTGCAAAACCAACACCAAGTATTAAAACAATGGAAAGCATAACAATCAAACTTGAGGCCCACTCTTAATCATGCATTCTAGGTCCTATTTTAAAAAAATAATAGTATGGATTCATGATACCTATCGATTTGTAATACAAGAGGGATGCAAGGATGTAGTTGGAGAACTCACAAACTTGGTCAAAATCTAGCCCAAATTAAAGAGTACAGTCATGAAAAGGAGTGTGAGGAAAACTAGGGATTAAGGGCCTGAGTGACCACGGTCGCGGTTAGGTGGCCGTGATCTCGAATACGCAGGTGAATGCAATCACAGATATATGGGTGACTGCAATCACACTTATGGACCACAATCGCGTAACTGAGAGCAGTTTTGCTCCCCTATTTTCCCCTGTTCAGCTCTTTGCTCAAATTTTACTAATTTTTCCCCTTTTCGATTTTCAATGCAAAATTGCACGCTTCCTTCTTTCAAAGATCATCCAATGCACTCCATAGTGCCATAAATATATGAGTTATTCATATGCAAAATATAACATATATACTATATAAACATGACAAAAAGGACATGAGCCACTTTCGTGGCATTTGTGGGTTGCCTCCGTCATAATGCCTTAGTTATCATCGTGCAAAATGTATTTCTTCTCCAACGCTCAAGGTGTCATCAAGACCCTATTCAATCACCTTCTTAAATTCAATATCCATAACGGATACTACTTGAAACTGCACGATTTTCTTCTTTGTCTTGTAAATTTTGAAAGAGATCTCATCCTTTTGTACCCTAAACTTTATTTCCCCCAACTCTAAATCGACAATGGACTTTTCGGTGGACAATAAAGGATGATCAAGGATGATAGGTACATTTGGTCTATTTCACAATCTAATACAACAAAATCTACCAAAAGTATAAAGCTTTCCACTTTAACAAGGACATCAAACAAAATTCTCACCGACCTTTTGATGGACCAATATGCCATTAAGAGTCAGATAAAGGTCAGTTTAGGGCATCCAATCTAAGCATCTTGTTAATGACAAAAGGCATATTATTGATGCTCGTATCAAGGTCATATAGAGATTTTGCAAACTCATGCTTTCAGATGTTGCAAGGAAAGGTGAACACTCTGTGGTCATCTTTGTTTACCGCAACCTTACTATCCATGATAACACTACACCTATGATTGACCTCAATTGTGTCACCTTCAAAAAGTTTCTTTCTGGACATCAACTTTTTCATTCGCGTAACGTATCCTGGGATCTCATGGATCACATCGAGCAATAAGATATTTATTGATATATTACCAAGTTTTTTCATGAACTTTCTTAATTTGTAACCTTCCTTTTTTATATGCAATCATTAAGGGAATAGGGGAAGAACTTGTATTGTGGGCCTTGTTTGACTTTGTGGATTTTGAATTTCAACCACTTTTTCATTACATTCATCGGTTTCCTTCTCAATATTTTCTTCTTGACTTTGAGGTAACACCTTATTTTCTTTAGCTTTGGGGATTTTCTCACTCAAGTCTCTTTTATATGGTTCATCAAGTGTCTTTCCAAACCTTGTGACAATTGCTAGAACTTGAGCATCATTCTTTAGATTAGCAATCATTTCATTAAGGTTTCCACCTCTAGGAATAGCATTTAGTTGCATGGATATTTTCACTAAGATGTCCACTTTTAGGCCTAGCATTTAGTTGTGTGGAGATTTGCCCAATTTCTGTTTATTATTTCTTGATAGAGGTGGAGTGAGACACCACCATTTAAGATAGTTTAGAGAAGTCACCTTTCAACTCATGGACCATTTTATTCTTACCTTTTACTTTATTCAATATTCTTGCTAACACATCTTTGATCTTGAATTTCTTTTGGGTCGATGGCACTTGACTGCTTGGTCTTTGCTCGATCATGATTTTGGACATAACGGTCATAATCACGCTCGCTATCCCTCCAATCTCTATCCCGCTCGCGGTCCATCCAACCTTGATTCCTACCTTGCCAATGATAGGCAGGGTAGGAACCCCCCGAGTAGTTTGTCAAATACCGGATTTCCTCATCCAACTTCTTTGCTTCTTAATTGTTTGCATAATATTTTGATGCTATAGTGTTTCCAACTTTAGTGGGTCCATCCATAACATGATTTGTAAAGAGTTCAAGTTGGGTCATCATTTTTTGCCATGGTCTTATTCTTTTCTTCATTCGTTTTTATTTGTTCATTATCAACCATAGAAGTAATGGAAGGGATCTTAGGAACTTTGGTATCTCGGGTTTGCCAACCCCAGTTTTGTTTGATACCTTTCTTATCAATAGAAAGGCTGCATAGTGGTTCATCTTCACTATGGAGTCATCAGCTGCATTATCCACCACCATTTTGTTTAATCGATCAAGGAACGGTAGAAGATCACAAGAAGCATCTTCTTTGGGACTTCATGATTTGTGCATTAGGCCAATTTTCCATTAAATAATTCACAAGCTTCAAACAACGGCTCTCTATTTACTTTCCAAAAATTCACAATCTCATCTCATTTTTGAAGCATTTTAGATGATGGGAAGTATCTATGAAGAAACACCGTAGTAAGTGCATCCCAAGACATAATTGATCCAGGTGGAAGTGAGCGGAGCCATAAAACCACCTCTCTAATATGTTAGAATGGGATGAGGCAAAGCCAAATGGATTCTTGAGTAATGTGTGCTATATCAAATAGCACAGAAATTTCCACAAAATTCTTCAAATGGAAATTTGGGTCCTCAAATGCTTTACCCCTATACAATCCTTTTATTTGCAACATGTAAAGCATGATACTAGTCACATGGAAGACTCTGTTCCCATTAGTTGGGGGATACAAATTGCACTTGCTTATCCCACTTCATTTAGTTGGACTTCATCATCTAGGGGACCATCAAAGGGGCTTATATTTTTGGCTTTTTTACTCATTGTCCATTAATACTTTGATCACCTAAAAATGTTTAAGAATAAAATAAAGTAAATTATATCACCCCAGGTTTTCCCAAGAAAGAATCACACCGTACAAGTAAAATCGATATTACACTCCGCATCAACGGCACCATTCTGATAACGCTCAACTCACTCTCATTCTTGAGGGGTGAGACAATTGTTGTCTTTAACCCTACTCAAGTTGGGGTCGAATTATAAATTTAAAATCCTATGGGTGCTATAAATACTAAAAGGTTACCCGGAATGATAAGAAAACATAGCATGTAAAATAAAATGGGGCGATTTGATTGTCACAACTTTTTATTCAAAATCCATGTATTCGACAATTTTTGATTTAAAATCAAGATTTGAGAAGATCTTGGGATTATGTCTACATAAAGGTAAAGTGTGTGGGCAGATGATGGTTTAACATGAAACTTAGTTGTTAACTAAAGAACAGGCTAGGTTGAAAGTCATTGTGGTCAATCTTTCAATAAACCCACAATGATTTCTCCCATTGGCTCTTCCGTGCACCTAACAAGTGTGCAATTTGTAATAACCTAAAATCTCAATCAAGCATCCCTATTTCTTGGATTATACTCTTGACATGACTTACACTCCAAATACACTTATTTCTAAGATTGCTAAAGGTAGTAAACCATAACTCTCAATTGTCCACCATTGCCTTATCCCCCTTAACCCTCTTTCAAGGATGCTATGGGTTACATCAAGTTCACCTTCTTCCATCTTTCAAATATAATAAAGGTTTCTATAGTTTGGGATTTTTACCTATCGAAACCATTTGGAGATTTGGGGTTTTCACCCACAAATTCCAACTCATAAATTTAAGCAATGGGGGAATCCATAGTCAACAACTAGCAATAATGCAAACACAATAACACCCACAAAAAATTACACTTTAGTTCAACATAATCCAAAGACTAATTTACTTATCTACTCATAAAGAAGGTAAAGAAAGATATACCATAATGATTATCCAAAGCACTCATTTTTCAAAAAAATACTAAGAAGTTAAGCTTGTTTAATTAGTTACACACTTTACCAATAAGGTTTTCCTGCTTTTAATTCAAAAATATCTATGACGTAAGAAATACCCAAAGAAGTAAGGGTTTTTGCCTATATATAGTTTTGAATTCGTCTATGCAATTTACAAAACTGCCCTGGGTCATATTCTCGCTGAACCACAATCATATAGCTTTGACCACGACCACAGCTAATCGACCATGGTTGTACTCTGTGATCGCATTATGCTAACTATATTGACTGACCATGATCGCGATCATCATAACGGAGGATGAACTACGTCATGTCTCAAACTGCACTTTGTTTTCATCTATTTGATCTATTTTTCCACTTCAATCCCCATCATTTAACCTTCTTTAATATATACTTGAAAAATATGGATAATAGTATATTTAAATCATGATGATTTCTCATTTTCTAATGCAAAACATGGTAGTGTGCATAAATTTTTGGTGCAAATAAGTGGAAAAATACCCCTTATCAATGGTCTACAAGACTCAGCTCCTTACTTGTTGACATCCCCATGTCGATCATCCTCTTCTTACTTTTACCTGATGTACCATAACCACGAATTTTTAGAGGATAGATGGGGGTGCCAGGGATCATCCAAGTGTCTCCAGAGTATTCCCTTACCCCAGTTCTTCTACAAAGTTCAATAATCAAAGAGGGAAAGGATATATATGTACCACCCTTGTTCTTGAAGAATTTTGTGTCAGAAACCATGAGATGACAAACATTCAAAGAAATACTATCTAGAATATAAACAATAATCTAAGCCTAAAAATCTAGGACAGATGTCATGTGGGTGCAAGGAAAGACTTGGCTACATACAATGTTCAACCGAATCCAAGCCTCTAAAGTGAAGTCATTCATGGAGATATTTCTCCTAGTTGCTGCCCAAGTGACTTTCGTTCTTTGGAAAAATCGTTCTTCCAAAAAACTTCTTGGTTCGCTCAATTCTTCTTCAAACTCACCCATATTTGCAATTGGGAGCCTGTAGATAACATTGATTTGCTCTACCCTAAAGTATACCTCCTTCCCTGAATCCTGAATTATGTTGGAAGGCTCTAAAAAAGATACTATGCTAAGGTTAGCATAAAACTTATGGACCTATTTCTCATGATACTTGCAACGATTCAGCGTGAAATATTGCTATCCCATTGCAAAGATCGGGTCGTGAAATTTTGGAAGATTTTCTGGTACTATATCTAAGCAAATTCATCTCTTTGAGAGAAGCTTTATCCTCGAAAGACCACCATATTAGAGAGTGTGGCACTCATGTGCCATGAATTTGACTTGGTCGTAGTACTCCATGATATGATCCTAAAAAATAAAGGACAACACAATAACATCAATCATCAATCTTTAAATGGAAAAAGTATTCTATATTGTCCAATAAAGCTCATGCGTGGGTACTTGGTGGTGTTTGGACAAAATTTTGAAGAGATGAAATTTTTTGCCAAAGTATAGAATCAACCTTGGTTACCACGATCAGGGGCTATAGAGCAGTGATTGCAATCTTGATGATAGCAATCACGATATCTGAGAGTAGTTATAACTCAATTTTTATATGTCTTAAAATTCAAATTAGAAGCCTAAAGCATGTTCTATAAAGAATGATTTACACTAAAATCATTGAATAAGACAACTAGGTACTCAATTATGCTCTTAGAATGCAAAAACGCTTAGTGAATACTTATTTGGGCAATTTATCTAGTACCTGGTGGGCGCTCTTCATTCTTCTAAATTTCACGCACAATTTGGGTACTCAAGACTTCCTTTACACCATATTCTAAAAGCTAAACACCACATAATGTAATGCCCCAGAAAATGGATCCCGAAGCGTCACACGGTGCTTGAAGCTATGAGTAGCCCCAAGCTAACCGTGTGACACTCCGGGACCTATTTTCTAGGGCGTTACAAACTTGATATCAAAGCCTAAGGTTTTAAGGTGTCCTAGGGAGTCTGATAAGCTACGTTAAGTAAAGTCTTGATCAACGGTGTGTAGCACGCCACATTTATGAGCAAGAGGCTACCAGACATTTTAGGAAAAAGTGTGATTCTTTTTTTCAAAAGTCTATTGTGCTTAAAGTGTCTCTTTCTTCTATTGATTTGTGCTCTCCTCTTTCAGAAATATGTCTCCACATCGATCGAGAAGAAATAATGATGGTTAGCAACCTCAACCCACTAACCCATTGAATGAAAATGTGTCTCATGTTGAATTTTAGGTCCTGGCCCAAGCTGTTACTCCAAATGTTCAGGCCAACTCGACCCTGGATCCACAGCAGCAGGGAGGTCCATGACTTTATGCGGATGAATCCGCCGAAATTCTATGGGTCTAAGTCTGATGAGGATCTGTGTATAGGTTAGAACACCTTACTTATAAATGGGTTGTTGCTTGGAGGAAAGGTAGAGGTGAGAGAGTTGTCCCTACAACTTTGCAAGAGTTCCAGGATATATTCCTGGATAAGTTTTTCCCTTTGGAGATGAGAGAGGTGAAGGTGGAAGAGTTTATGAACCTGCGACAGGGCTCTATGATTGTTAGGGAGTACTATCTAAAGTTCAATCAGTTGGCCAAGTATGCTCCAGACTTAGTGGCTGATAATCGGGCTAATATGAGTAAGTTTGTAACTGGAGTGTCTAGTTATATGATTAAGGAGTGTAGGTCCACTATACTGAATAGTGAGATAAATCTTTCTAGGCTGATGACTCATGCCCAATAGATTGAGGTAGACAAGATTAAGCAGAGAGATAGAATGAGAGGGAATAAGAGAGCTAGGTCCAAATAGCACGAACAGGGTCAGACTAAATCGCAGGGAGGGAGTCGCCCTCAATATCAGGATCGTTCGTCTATGCCAGCACCATCATCTGCTAGTGCTCCTATCCCTAGAGGTAGAAAGGAGTAAGGTATCAGGTAATATGCATCTAGGTCCCAGCACAGTACTGGCAGTAAGCCAAATCATCCCCTGTGTCCTAAGTTTGGTAGGGCTCATTCGGGTGAGTGTTGGAGGGTAAGAAGAGGGGTTGTTTCTGGTGTGGTTACATGGGTCACAAAGTTAGAGATTCTCTATAGGATGGACAAAGGCGTCGTGACTATTGCCCTCAGACTGTTAGTGCTCCAGTTCCAGCGACTCACCCAACCCCAGCTCAGGGCGCCTCTTCTAGCAATGTTAGCGGGCTATGCTAGAATAGATTTTATGCTTTACCTTCCCGCCAGGAATAGGAGGACTCTCCCGATGTTGTTATTGGTATGCTTCATATATTTCAGTTTGATGTGTATGCTTTGTTGGATCCTGGATCCAGTTTCTCATATGTTACACCTTTGATTGCTGTGAATTTTCAAATGAGTCCTGAGATTATTCCTGAGCCTATCCTAGTTTATACCCCAGTGGGTGATTCGATTGTTGCCCAAAAAATGTATAAAAAGTGTCCTATTACCGTTCTTCATAGAGTCTTGTTGGCTTATCTGATTGAGTTAGACATAGTAGATTTTGATGTGATTCTGGGTATGGACTGGCTGTATTCTTCTTATGCCTCTATTAATTGTCGGACTCGAGTGGTCAAGTTTCAGTTTCTGGGTGCATCCGTGTTTGAGTGGTCTGGGAATTCTGTGTCACCCAAGAGTAATTTTATCTCTTACCTCAAAGCTAGAAATCTTATTTCCAAGGGGTGTATTTACCATTTGGTTAGAGTCAAAGACACTAAGTCTAAGACTCTAACTCTCCAGTCGATTAACATCGTCAATGAGTTTTCTGATGTCTTTTTGGATGATCTCCCAGGGATATTTTGGGATTGATCTTCTTTCTGATGCTCAACTCATTTCTATTCCTCCTTACCGTATGGCCCCTACAAAACTTAAAGAGTTGAAAGAGCAACTCAAAGATCTACTAGATAGGGGTTTCATAAGGCCCAGTGTTTCTTCTTGGGGTGCTCCTGTGTTGCTTATGAGAAAGAAAGATGGCTCTTTGCATATGTGCACTGATTACCACCAACTAAATAAAGTCACCATCAAAAATAAGTACCCTCTTCTGAGAATAGATGATTTGTTTGACCAATTGCAAGGTGCAAGTTATTTCTCAAAGATAGACCTTCGTTCGGGCTATCATCAACACAAAGTTAGGGAGTGTGACATCCCAAAAACTACTTTCCAAACTCATTATGGCCATTTTGAGTTTCTTGCTATGTCTTTTGGGTTAACTAATGCCCCAGCAGCTTTCATGGACCTCATGAATTGAGTGTTCAAATAATATCTAGATATGTTTTTCATTGTGTTCATCGATGATATACTGGTGTACTCCCTAGTGAGGATGAACATTCTGATCATCTCCAAACTGTCTTGGAAACCCTTAAAGATCATAAGTTCTTTGCCAAGTTCAGTAAGTGTGAGTTTTGGAAAAGGTCAGTTGCTTTACTGGGTTATATCATTCTTTCGAGGGTATTAGAGTTGATCCCTAAAAGACCGAAGCTGTTAGAAATTGGCCTAGACCTATTTCTCTGACTGATATTCGAAGTTTCTTAGGTTTAGCCCGCTATTACCACCGTTTTGTTAAGTTTTTCTCCTCTATAGAATCTTTTATGACTCGGTTGACCCAAAAAAAAGTAAAGTTCTTGTGGTCCAAATCTTGTGAGAAGAGTTTTTAGAAGTTGAAGACTCGACTCACTTCAGCCCCAGTTTTGACTTTGCCTAATGGTGTTGATGGTTTTGTGGTGTACTGTGATGGTTCAAGAGTTTGGTTGGGTTGCATATTGATGCAGAAGGGTAAGGTGATAGCTTATGCTTCTAGACAGTTGAAACCCTATGAGAATAATTACCCCACCCATGACCTTGAGTTGGCTACTTTGAAAATCTGGAGACACTATTTGAGTGGTGTCCATATTGATGTTTTCACTGATCATAAGATTCTGCAGTATGTGTTTACCGAGAGAGAATTGAATCTTAGGTAGAGACGATGGTTAGAATTGTTAAAGAACTTTAATACGAGTGTGTTGTACCATCCAAGCAAGGACAATGTTGTGGCAGAAGCCCTAAGTAGAGTGTCCATGGGTAGTGTTTCAGATATGGTAGAAGGTAAGAAAGAGTTAGCTCGTGATGTACATCGTTTGGCTAGATTGGGGGTTAGGTTGTTCGACTCTGCTGAAGGTAGTATAGGGGTTCAGAGTAGTTCCAAATCCTCCTTGGTTTCGGAAGTGAAGGAAAAGCAATACTTAGATGCTAGTTTGGTCAGACTGAAGGAGTCAATCAAGGACCAAAAAGTAGAGGTTTTCTCCTAAGGGGGAGATGGTGCGTTGAGATTGCAGGGTAGATTGTGTGTCCCGAATGTTGATGATCTGAGACAGAGGATTATGACTGAAGAGCATGAGGCGCGATATTCTATTCATCCTGGTGCCACCAAGATGTACCAAGACTTGCGGGAAATCTATTGGTGGTGTGGCATGAAGAAAGATATAGCAGCGTTTGTAGCTAAGTGTGAAACATGACAACAGGTTAAGGTTGAACACTAAAGACCTGGTGGTATGATGCAAGAGTTTAGTATTCCCACTTGGAAGTGGGAAGAGATAAATATAGACTTCGTAATTGGTTTACCTCCTTCCCGACGCCATCATGATTCCATTTGGGTTGTGGTTGATAGGTTAACTAAGTCTGCTTATTTCTTGCCTATTCATACTTCATATACTAATGAGGATTACGCTAGATTGTATATCCGAGAGCTAGTCAGGCCGTATGGAGTTCCCTTGTCTATCATTTCGGATAAAGGTACTCAGTTCACTTCGCAATTTTAGAAAGCTTTTCAGAAGGGTCTTGGTACCCAAGTGCTTTTGAGTTCTGCTTTTCATCCGCAGACCGATGGTCAGGCTAAGCGGACCATCCAGACCTTAGAGGATATGTTGAGAGCTTGTGCACTTGACTTTAAGGAAAGTTGGGATGATCACTTACCGTTGATAGAGTTTGCTTACAATAACAGTTTCCACTCTAGTATTGGCATGGCTCCATTTGAAGCCTTATATGGGAGGAAGTATCGATCACCCATAGGTTGGTTCGAGGTGGATAAAGCAGCTATGAGTAGTCCTGATTCGGTATTTGAGGCTATGGAAACAGTTAAGTTGATTAGGGAAAGGTTGAAAACTGTGCAGAGTCGCCAGAAGTCATATGCGGATTTTAGAAAGAGAGACCTTGAGTTTGAAGTTGGTGACCTAGTGTATCTACAAATTTCACCCATGAGGGGGTGAAGAGATTCGGAAAGAAGGGGAATCTTAGTCCCCGTTATGTTGGTCTTTACAAAATTCTTAGTCGTGTTGGTAAGGTAGCTTATGAAGTTGAGTTGCCTTCCGAGTTGTCCTCTGTTCATCCAATATTCCATGTCTCCATGCTTAGAAAGCATATTAGCGATGCTGTGGTAGTGGATTCCTCTGTGAGTGCTGATATTCAAGAAAATCTTTCTTTTGATGAAATTCCTATTGAGATTCTTGATTTCAGTGTCCGAAGACTAAGGAACAAAGAAGTTCCCTTGGTCAAGGTGTTGTGGAGAAACCAATTTGTTGAGGGTACAACTTGGGAAGCTGAGGCGGATATGCAATCCAAGTACCCGTACCTATTTTCCACTAACTTTGATCAAGCCGAAGGTACCGTTCTTTCCTAAATCATGCACTTTTGATAAAAGTTGCAGTAGTTCAGCTGTCATTTATTATGTGTTCAGCTGCAGTTTCTTGAATTTATGCATTCTATGTTGCATTCGGAATGAGAAACAATGTGGTGATGAGTCTAATGAATGGTTTCAGCTGTATACTCTATTCCTTATCTAATCTTGGCATGTCTAGCATCATTTGAGAATGAATGTTTCCAAGGGGGGGATAATGTAATACCCCAAGAAATTTTTCGTTGAAATTTTATGCGTAAACATGTTGGGTTCTATCTTCTAGAATGAATTATAAATTTTCCATGTGAAATGTATGAGATTATGACCCACCATTACGTAGAGTATCAAATAAGATTTTCAACGATATGTGGATCATCCAAAACAGACACCCGAGCGACTAGTTATGAACATTCCGATCGAACCGTGAATAGTAGTGAACAGTAAAATAAGCAGGAAAAAGTATTGAGGCATGGCGTATTTTTGCTCCAAATTTAAACGATCATAACTCCTTGTAGATAATGATCTGGGTGATCTAATTAATATCAATGAACAACTCTGCGAGTCCTCTTTCCAATTAAATTGGTTTCATCCAATTTGTCTATCGGGGAAAAAAGTTATGGTTGATCTACTTCAGCCTATCAAAAGTGAATTTTTTGGTCAACTTCAAACGATCATAACTCCTCGTACACAATGATATGGGTGAGATACTATATGTCAACAGAAATATATGAGAGTCTTCTTTCTAATGAAATTGGTTTCATTCAATTTGAATATCAGAGTAAAATGTTATGGTTGATCTACTTCAGACTATCAAAACAGTCCACCAAAGGACAGATTCAAGAATTTTTTTTATTTTAGGGGCATTTTGGTCATTCCCCTCACCCAAAATCCGTCCAAACCCTATATTAAAGCCTATTAGAAGTATTATATGTTATATTTCATCAAATTCCCTCAAAAAGAAAACCCTAAGCTCCTACATCCAATTTCAAGAACCTCCAAAGTTCACCATTAATTCTGCAAATTTATTCAAGATTCCAAGTTCCTAGTTCAAGAACTCCAAGAACCATCATTCAAAAGCATGATTAACATCTCAAAAATGAGTATCGATCTAAAGTTCATCATTCAAGGTATGTGGGGCTTTTCAATAAGAACTCTTTCGTTCTTGTGCCCAAAAGTAATTTTATTTACAAAGGCATAATTTTTATTTGATTTTTATGAATTTGAAGCATGAACCCATATCTTATGATGATTATTATGAAATCTTGATTTTTATGATTTTGAAAGATGAATTTATATGTGTGGAGATATAAAGCATGAATCTTGAATGATATTTATCATGATTTTGATATTTGGGTCGTGTATCTCTATTGGAAATTGTGTTTTTTTTTTAGAAAGTGTGTTTTATAAGCACGTTGATGTTGAATATTTGAGATATTTTGAATGATTTGACCTTTTGGTCTTAATGGAGTTGTTTTGAACTAGAGTGTGAAAGAAATCGACAACGTGGTTGATTTTGATAGATGGGAAGCATAATGGCTCCCGATGTATATTTATATATTACTAAAATTGTTTTGTTATAGATTGTCTTTGAAATGATCTGAGCTAAGTCTGGGAGAAATCTTTAGCACCGAGTGGGAGGTATAAAGAGACCTTACTTCCCTAGAACTATGTGCCCCTATAGGAGTGAGCCTGAGGCTGATTTATATAGTGATCACTAGTTTGTGTTGATTTAATATCGATAATCCTACTCTGATGGCAAGGATAGGACGGATCTCCCCAACGTGGGTTGTACGTTGAACTCCATTTAGCTCACATGGTTTATGTCGGTTATAAGATCTCCCAGTGTGTGTGTGTTTCCTTGTGTCTATGGTGAATGGTGAAGTGATTGAAAGTGGAATTGTGAAAGTTATTCTTTCGAAAGATTTAAATGATATTTACATTATGAGAATTGATATTCTTGATGAACTAAAAGTGATTGACAAATTATATGATGACTCACATGTGTTATTGTACTTATTTCATCCTCTCATGATTATGATGGTTTTGTTCGGGCTATGTGAGTCTTTCATACATCCTGCATTTTTCTTATAAATATTTATGGTGATGATTTTTATACAACTGCATACACCCCTATATACTCGGTTCCATTCCATGGTACTGACCCACATCTTCGGATATGGGCTGCATTTTCTTGGAATGTAGGTTCAGGTGCTCAGTTCCAGGTTCGACAGTGATTCTTCGGGCACGCTGTTCTACATCCTCTGTTATGGTGAGTCCTCATGTTCCGAGGACGTGGTGTCTGATGTTGGTTTCACTAAATTGTTTACATTTGATAACTGAGTATGAGTCAGTTGGGGCATGTCTCAATGGCTCGCTGGTTTTATTGATTTTCTTAGAGGCTTGTCAGACTAGTATAGATGTTGGGAGTTGACTAATAAGTCGTATTTTGTTATCTTTCTGAAATTCTTTTATTCTTGGATGATGATTACTCTGTTGATATTTGAGGGTTATTTATGGAAACCCTGTTGATTTGTGTTGAACTGAATGAAAATGGTTCAAAGGGTTTGCTTAGGGCTACTCGTAGCCTCAAGCACCGTGTGACGCTCCGGGACCCATTTTTTGGGGTGCTACACATAAGTACAATTCATGAAGCATTTAAGCATGAAAATCATAATTTCAAGCCTTCCCTATAACATACATTCTATAGCCTATTTTCAATAATTAAGGCATGGATTTGAGGCACCTACCGGTTAAGTAATTCAAGTGGGATGCAAGGATATTGTTGGAGTGCTCAAAATATTGCTAGAAAGGGGTCAAATTAGAGAGCAAAGTTGAGAAGGGAGTGTTGGGGGGAAATGAGGATTTAGATGGGCATATGACTGATATGACCGTGATCGTGGTCAAGGTTACATAATCGTGGACACATGGGTGAATGGGATTACGGTCAATGTCACGTGATCACTGTAACTAGGGTATTTCTACTCCCTATATTCCCCTTTACAACTTATTTCACATTTGGACATAATTTCCCGTAGTCAGTTTATCATAAAAAAATTTCACACTTTCTCTCGCTCAAGCTCATCCAACACACTCTATAGCGCCATAAATGCATAAGTTATTCAATTGACAAAACCAAAATACACAGTAAAATAAAAGATGTGTGCCACTTTTTTTGTATTTGTGGGTTGCCTACCAAATAACACCATAATTTAAGTCATTTCATGATGTCTTCCTTCTTTCTCAAGTTGAGTCCTCAAGGTCCCCCTCATTTATTTCTTCAATGTCAACAACAATCACTGATATCACTTGATGATCCATAGGTTGTTTCTTTTTTTTGTACACCCGGAAGGACAGTTCACCATCGTGAACTTTAAACCTTGTTTCCCTAAGCTCCAAATAAACAATGGCTCTCCCGGTGGCACAAAAAGGTCGTCCAAGAATGATAGGCACCTTTTGGTGCTTTTCATAATCTAGAACTACAAAATCAACCATCAGCATGAATCTATCCACTTTCACCAACACATAGAACACAACAATAATTGGTTTCTAGATGGACCGATCCCCTTCATCAAAAGACTAATAGATGTTGGAGTAGGAATTCTCAAGCCAAGCCTCTAATATATTGCAAAAGGCTTTAGATTAATACTCGCACCAAGGTCACATAGAGCTTTTTCAAGCTTATGTGTTCCAATGGTGTATGGAATAGTAAAGGCCCTGAGGTCATCATTTTTTTCGTATTTTACTACTCATGATAGCACTATAAGAATGCATGAATTTGATTGTGCTACCTTCGATGAGCTTCTTATTTGACATTAAATTCTTCATGAGCTAAGCATATCTCGGGATTTCTTTGATCGCTTCAAGAAATGGGATATTGATAGACAGGTTGCTAATCTTTGCCATAAATTTCATGAGTTTATCACCATCCTATTTTCTTTGATGCCTTTTCCTTTGAGGGAATTGGGGAGGGACTTTGATTGTACACATCGCATCATTTTGTAGTTTCTTATTTTCAACTACCTTTTCATCAACTATATCCGATTCTCTTTTATCTTCTACTTCTTTTTGATCTTATAGTGGCTCTTCTTTTGACTTAACCTTAGGCACCTTTTTACCCAAATTGTCTTTCAAGTGATCACAAAGGGTCTTCTAGTCCTAGTGACTATTGCAATAACATGAGCTTCATTCTTTGGGTTTACAATAGTTCAATAGGAAGACCACGCGTTGTCCTAGCATTTATTTGGATGGAAATTTGCCTGACTTAGGTCTCCAATTATTTAATGGAGGCGGAATAGGACACCACGGTTTGATTAAGTTGTGAAAAATCACTTTTTAGCTCACGAACCATCTTGTCTGTACCTTTTACCCTCATTAAAATTCTTACTAAGATATCTTAGATTTTTAAATTTTCGGGGTTGACAAACCTTCGGTCTTTGTTCATTGTCATATTATGGGGTTCACATAGTGCTTATAGTCATGCTCTCTATCTCTCTAATCCCTATCAGGATCACGATTCGTCAAACCTTTACTCCTACCTTTACATTAATAGGCGGGGTGGGAAATCCCTGAATAGTTTTCCAAGTACCGAATCTCCTCATCAATCTTTTTAGCTTCCTCATTATCCTTATAAGCTTTCAATGCCATGGCATTCACAGCTTTTGTGGGTGACCCCATCACATGTTTTGTCAAAAGCTCTAATTGAGTCATTATTTTTTCCATATTCCCCTCTCTTTCTTCATCTCATTTCCTTTGTTTCTTGTAAACCAAGGATGTAGTAGGAGAACTCTTTATTACCTTGGCATCTCGGGTATGCCACCCCTAATTTTTATTGGTAACCTTCTCAAGAAAATTCATCGTTGCATGATAATGCAATTTCACAAATGATCCCCCTGCCGCATTGTCCACCACGATTTTATTAAGTAGATCAAGGGTCCGATAGAAGATTATGAGAAGCATCTTCTCAGGGACCTCGTGGTTTGGACATTGCATTAGATTTTTGTTGAATCTTTCCCATAATTCATTCAGGGGTTATCCATTCAATTGCCTAAAGTTAATTATCTCATCCCTCAATGGGAGTATTTTGTAAGGCGGGAAATATCGATTAAGGAAAGCCATAATGAGTTCATCCCAAGATGTAATTAATGTGGCTAGAAGAGAATGGAGCCACAATACCGCCTTACCCATTGGAGAGAACGGGAAAAGGCATAGGCGGATAGACTCTTAGGTTATGTGTGAAATATCAAATGGTACACATACCTCTAAAAAATTCATCAAATGAAGGCTGGGGTCCTAATGTGCTTTCCCCCCAAAAATTCCTTTCATTTATAACATGTGCAACATGAAACTTATGATATGAAAGACACTATTTTCATTTGTAGGTGAGATATAGATGGCAATTGAACAACCAACGTCATTGAGTTGCCTCGATTCATAAAGTGGAACTTTAAAAGACCCCGCATGACTAGCATTGTGACTCATTGTTTCATTTACACTACGATTACCAATAGAAAAACAAAAACAACAACCAATATAAATTAAAACCACTACGGGTATATCCTGAGTAAAAATCAATACTACACAAGTAGAAGCTAGATTTCACTCTATGTCAACAACACCATTTTGATAATCCTCACATAGCATCTAAAGTGGTAGAGAACGGTTGTTGTCAATAGCTTAATATTTGTTGAGGTCTAATTCATGAGGAGTGAGATTTAGTTATTGAATTTGTGGGTGTCAAAATTACTAAAAATATACTCAAAGTGTACACAATGTAAAATACAAAAGGTAAAGTGGGGGGAGGGGTTTGGTTTGGAATAGAATCTTATCAATATCAAGTCAAGCAACATACTATGATGACACATTTTATTATTGAATTCAAATTTTGAGAGATCTTGGTAATATGTCTACTTAAGGTAAAGTTGTACATAGAATCATGATGGTTTGGTATAAGTCATAATTGTAGATGACATGGTAGGATAGGTCAAGAGTCCTTGAGGCTAGTTTGTCAACAAGGCCTCAAGGGTCACTCCTTGACAATTTCGATTACCTAATGAGTGTATCAATAAAAGTCACCCAAAATCTCAATTGGGTATCCCCATCTCTAGTAATATTCCCTTAACATAACCTACTCTCCATCTACCCTTATTTATAAGATATCAAAAGAAAGTAAGCTATATTTAAAATTTTCCACTATTGTTTTAGCCCCCTACTGTCTTATTTCATGGATGCAATGGGTTCCCAAAAGTTCACCCACATTCCTTTTTCAAGGATGATGAAAGATTTTAAGAGTTTAAGGCTTTCACCCAACAAACCCATTTTGGGTATTTGGGGTATTCACCTACAAATTCCAAATATTTGACCGAAGCAACAACGGAATCCATAATCAATAACTAAGACTAATGTGAACACATAATCACCCAAAAACAATTTCACCTTAGTTTAATATAATCCCAAGAATAAATGATATAGATACTCATTAAGAAAATAAAGAAACATATACCACAAGGATTGTTCAAAGCATGCATTCTTTAAAAATAATCAAATCTAAGTCTCCAAATCCAATTACAGTACTTGCCCAATTTAGGGTTTATACTTCAAATTTGGAAATGTCTCAATAGTGTGAAATGTCCCAAAGATAAAAAGATTAAGACTTTTAAAGGAATTGGGTTCGGCTGGGTAGAATAGCAAAACTGCCCATGGGGAAAAATTCCCTTTTAGCCATGATTACGGCTTCTGCAATCGTGATAAAGAAACAATGATCATGATCTTTTGACCTGCTTAAATAACCATGATCATGGTCTGGTGGTTGAAATCATGGTAACTGAGGCTTTTTCCTACTCTTATTCATCTAGTTACACTTCTTTTCTTTTTTTGTCCATTTCAGCAAAAATCCACATCTTTCATTCTACTAAGTTGTATGCCTATAAAATGTTGAAATTTGTTCATTTAATCACCCATTCATCACACTTATATCTTTAATTTAGTATAGTGTGCATCATTGTTGAGTGCAATTGAGTGGTAAATTCATTACTCATCATGCATATATATGAGATTATTCTCTAAATCATGTAGTTACATACATTGGGGCCTAAACAAAGGTGAGAGATGGGCCACTAATCTCTTGTGGGGAATATTATATAACAGTTGAGATACAAAATCAAGGGTAATGTTTTGAAAAGCATGTTAAGCCTTTTTCTATATCCCGGCATGTGATATAGGTATTTATGTTTTTGCATTTAATTTTGTGTACTGGCTTTGCATAATTTTAAAATATTAATCATATTATTATGTTATCCTTATTTCTTATTTACACTCTAGCATTCACCATGCTAACCATCTTTGGATGTTGTATCCCCACACGGTGTACGAACCGATCATACTTCTACTTATCCTTCACAATGACATATATTTGGGACCAACTACCGAGTCAAATTGATGTTGTGAGCTTCCATACTCAGGAAGAACCCATTTGATGATTATTTCTTCCTTTACATATTGACTTTTCCTTTGGACTTGGTTTTTGGCTATGGTTGGGGGAATGCCCGAACTAGATATTCTCTGCTCTCTATTGGAAGCTTTGTCGAACAACTGTTGGCATGGTGGTATTGGTATCAGTATTGTTATTGGTATTGGTATTGTTAACAAAATTATTTGGTTTTGGTTGTAGACTTATTTAAATGTCTTTAAAATAATATTCCCTTATCTTGTTATAAGATCAAAATTCAGCATACTTTGGTGTTTGATGTGTTAGGTTTGGTTAGGCATAAAAGGTGCTCTTTGATCTGTGTGGGGCTCACTGCCAGGCCCTGGGTTGGGTCATGCCAACTTGTTATTTTTGAGGTGGTTATGACCCCAACCCAATATAGCTAAATTTTCTTTTATTGAGAAATATGGGAATTGAATTATCCTTGAACTATGGCATTATGATTTTGAATTTAACATTATGGGTTTGTGTTTCCACAAGCTATTGTATAATTGAACCAACAGGGGGTGTGAATTCCCTCAAGTGAAGTGATTTTTTGGCATATTGTTACTTTGCAAGTGTAGCTTGTATGACGATACCAATTATGTATGCCTTAATGCAAAATATGGTTCATGCTAGCACTCAAACTACTAACCGTCCACGGATGTTGTATCATGATACACTTAACAGCCAGGTAAAGCTATTTTGGTTGTTGATACTTATAGCATGGTATCCATGAGGAGTTTTGCTCTTGTAGATAAGGAGAAGTGGGAGTTTGTGAAGGACATTTATCATTTATATAACCTTGGCATTCGCCTCTTAGACTCTAAGAAAGATGGGGTGTTGGTGTAAAAAGTGGTGGGATCATCTCTTAGTGCTGAAATTAAGGAGAAGCACACGGCAGATCCACTCTTGATGAGGATCAAAGGTAGTGTAAGTGGTAGAAGGTAATGGCCTTCGATATTAGTGGTGATGGTACCTTGCAGTATCAAGGAAGGATATGTCTTCCTAATGTAGATTGTTTGCATGAGTGAATTCTAGTTAAGGCACATGAGTCATGCTATGTTGTTCACCCTTGGTAAATAAAAATGTATAACAACCTTAAGGAGATGTATTTGTAGAACAATATAAAGAGATATGTGGTGAATATTTTTTCCAGGTGTATGGTGTTGCAACAAGTAAAGGTTGAGTACACGAGGCCCGGGTGATTGTATCAAGAATTTGAGTTGCCAGAATAGAAGTGGGAAGTGATCAACATGGATTTAGTTACCATTCCTTCTCGCGCTCAGAATTATTTTCATTGGGTGTAGGTCATCATGGATAAGAAGACAAAGTCTTCTTAATTTTTACTAGTGAGGACTAATTCTTTGGTTGAGGATTATGCAAAGTTGTATCACTATGAGATTGTGAAGGTTTATGGGGTTCCAGTATTAATCATCTCCAATTGTGGTATGTAGTTTACATCTCACTTTTTACGGTTATTCCTAAAAGGTTTGGGGACAAAAATTAGTCTAAGTACTGCTTTCCACCCGCAGATGGATGGGCAAGAAGAAAAGACAATTCAAGCATTACAGGACATACTTTGTTCTTTTATAATAGACTATGGTTGTAGTTGGGTTGAATATTTACCTTTTTTGGTGTATGCCTACAACAATAGCTACCGTTCTAGGATTGAGATATCTCTATTTGAAGCATTGTATGGTAGGAAGTGTAGATCTGCTATTGGGTGGTTTGAGGTTATTGAGGTACAAATGTTTATCTTGAAATTGGTTCACCAAGATATAAAGACGGTGAAGGTTATTTGGGATAGACTTAAGGCTGCCCAAATTCGCTATGATTGCTATGCGGACGTAAGGCAAAGGTATTTGGAAATTAAGTTTTACAATAGGATGTCTTTAAAGGTGTCTCCCATGAAGGAATTTATGTAGTTTGGTAAGAAGGGGAAGCTTAGTCCCCAGTAATTTGGTCTGTACTTAGTCTTGAAAGGGGTTGGTAAGGATGCTTATGCGTTGTAGTTGCCATTTAGTTTGAGCTTCATTCACCGTTTATTTTATGTTTCTATGTTGAGGAAGTGCATAGGTGATCCATGTCAAATCATGCCTATCAAGGATATAGGTATTTTGAATTCTTTGTCTTATGAAGAGGTCCCAGTTGAGATCCTTGATTGGCGCATTCGCCAGTTACAGACCAAGGAAGTAGCTTCAGTCAAAGTTCTATAGAGGAACCACAAGTTTTAAGAGGTTACTTAGGAAGTATATGAGGACATAAAATCCAAATATCTATTCCTATTTTTTGCTTCAAAAATTCATATAAAAGGTATGTGTTCTTTATCACTTGTTTTGTTTCTAACTTAATGAAATGACAAAGTTGAGTTGTTAATGTGTAATCATTCTTGTAGTTCCTTGTTCCTTCATTGGTGGACGAATGATCCAAGTGGGGGAGAATTGAAACACCCTAGGTTCTGGTCCTTAGAAATTTCCTTGGTTTCGACCACTCTGGATATCATACGAATTGATCTTACTAGTCGTATGATATGGTTATGACATACTAGCCCAAGTCATATAATAATCATGTTTGTGGTAGATCATTCACTATACAAGATATAAGTGTATATCATAAGAGTCGTATGTACATGATATATGGCGTATAGTCCAAACCATATGTTTATCATCATATAGCGTTAACATTCTGCTTAGGGTATGACTCGGTGGGTTCTTATCGTATGCTGATGGTACGACTTAGTCAAGGGGTGTACTATAGTGGACAGTGTGTGATGTCCAACTTTCTATCCTGGGAAGAGTTAGGGTTACTACTCAAATGATGGAGTATGAGTAAGGTTCCCAAACCGTTCCAACCTTCTGGAATTTTTACATATTAAGTTAGGGGTATTCTGAACACTTCTCCTCTTAAGATCTCTTATCCCCACGACTTCGAAACTCTATTGGGACTTTATTTACCTAATTTTTCACAATCAAAAATACTTTAAAAACTCTCAATATTTTGCTTCAAGAAAGAGGCTAGGGTCTCCTTAAGATGATTTAATTAGGGGCTTTCCAGAGAAAAACACTTTGTCTCTCTAGTATCTAAGGCATGTTACTCATCCCTCATTATTAGGTCAACTAAATCCATGTTTTAATGAATAGTTTTCATGATTTAATTGTAGGTATTATTTGGTTTTTAATTGTACGTTTGGGGTTTTGGTTGTTTATGGATGAATATTGTTTCCCATGTTTTTTATTATAGTTTTTATGTCAAAATTATGGAATTGAACATATGGTTTCATGGGAATGGTCAATTGGTTCCTTTTTTTAGTTTTGGAAACTTTATGCCCACAACATATTTGTTAACATACCTACAAGACTGGTTTTGACACATAATTTGACTTTTATAGGAAATATTGCATGGTATGATTATGGAACCTAAATTGGTATAAATGGCTTTAAATGATTTGGAAAGGACTTTGTGGCCGTGGTTTTGGTTAATTGGTAATCATGTGAGGTACAGCGAAAACCCCTAAGTGTTGGCTAATGATATTTATTTCAAGCTATAGTCAGTATGACGATACCACTTCATAATACCTTGGTAATTAACTTGGGAAATAGTGGTTTGGTTATGTGCTAAACATTTTAATTAGGAAATCATGGCGGGTTGAGATAGCTAACCGTGATGGTGTAATTCTAATCGACAGAAATTGGAAACTCATGTTTGCCGACATGAAGGTTAGTCATGGTAATCATATACTTGTGGGATACATGGGAATTCCCTTGGTTATACTTGTATATATGTATCATTTAGGGTGAAAGGTACACGGAAAATACCAGCCCCTGTGATGACTTCAGTTCATTTCGCTACACGCACTGGGGCCCAATCAAGGGGTAACATTGGACCCATATAGCCCATGGGTGGATTATGATGATAAAGCTACACTGCCCAGGTTAAAGATTTAAATGCATGCTACAGCCAGTTACCTTCCTCGACATGCATTTTATATATATATATGGATGTGATTCAATATGTTTAATTACTCAATTTTAAATATTGGAATTGTTTTATCCTTACTCCTGAGTATAAGATAGCATTGAGCCGCTAACTCATCTTCTGGTGTTGTATCCCCATGCGATGCAGGAACCGGCCGTACTACTCCTCCTTCTTAGTGATCTTAGATTCTTGAACAACTTATGTTGGATTTAAGTGGTGAGCTTCCATACTCCGGAAGGCTCCACTTCATGTTATTGTATTCTCCACATAATTTTGGTTTATTCTTGGACTTTTGTTTTGGCTATGGTTTGGGGCATGTTTCGTATGTTCTTTATTTACGGTTAGAGGCTTTGTGAGACTACTTTGGGTTGGTATAGGGGGTGTTGGTATTTGTGTCGGCTTTGGCATTGGTATTAGTATTGGGGATGACAGCGTTTGACTATTTTTGGTTAATAATTATTCCATCTGGTTATATTATAGAATCAGAAGTCATTTGACATCGGGTGTAGGATGGTTATGGTTGGGTATTGGGGGTGGTCTCCCGGTACCGATTAGGCTTGAGGCATCCAATATGACTAGGCCTTGTTTTGGGTTGTGTCACAAATCATCCCATAGTGCGGATTCAGCATCATATCCCCTAGAATGTTCTGATTCCTTAGACCATTAGTATGCTACATCCTTCAGTTGATAGTCTGTATTTTCCACCCCCTCAAAATTAGTAGCATGCGTAACTCGAAAAATATTCTCCATATCATCAATGAAACCTAGAGGATTCTTCTTAACCTTTACATTGGTGAACACAGGAGGGCTCAAGCTCATGAACTAGCTAACATTTGTGGCCCCAGAAGATGGAATGACATAGGTTACGCGCTCAGAATGAGAAGCCACAAACTGATCTAACATATGAATACACTGATAAAATTCAGCCTTTAACACATTTGCCTGATGATCTCACGGAGGAATAGAAGGGATCGATGGAACTCTAGGAGTTCAATTAGCAACTGGACCCCTGGATCAGGTCTGTAACCCATAGGAAGGGTGTGTCCCATCAGCATTGTTGTTATGGGGGATAGAGAAGTTCCTATGAGCATCAACTCTTTAGGAAGGCATAATCTAAAAAAGATAACAAATGGGAATTGGAGAGAAGGAAGACCTTAGACTCTATAGCTTGAAGCAGAACAACAAGAAAAGAAAACATTCCAAAATATCTTGTAGCCTCTCCCTTATAAGTGTAGCGCTATAGACCCATAAATGATACTCTACTCAACATGGCTTTGTCAGACACCCTATAACACCAAACCTAGGCTATCATACCACCTTTTTCACAACCCAAACTAGGGCCTAGTCGTTATGGGCATTTCTAGTCCCAAGGGGACTGGATATCAACCACTGCACCTAACCAAACCAAACACACCATACCCTAAGTAGGATGACTTCTGAATATATAGCAAGATAATAATAATTTAAGACATTAAAGTATGTCCAAAAGAAAAACTAACTAGTACCAGCATCGATGTAAATACTAATACCAATACTAACACCAATACAATCACCGCCCATACCAATACTAGTCTGACGAAGCCTTTAATAAAAAAACAAAGAGTATACCCAACCATAGTCAGAAACTATATCCAAAGGAATAGTCAAAATGTAAAGGAAACCATAAACATAAAATGGGTCTTCTGAAGTATGGAAATTCACTATTTCAATTTGACTCGCTAGCTGATCCTGAATCCATGTTACTAAGGAGAAGGAGTAGAAGTATGACCAGTTACTGCATCACATTAGGATGCAACATCCGAAGATAGTTAGCAGGATTAATGCTAGCAGGAAACTCGAGGATAAGGATAACATAATGGCATGATCAATAGTTAAAATCATTCATACCAGTACATATAATCAAATGCATAAGCATATCCATATATATATCACATACTAGAATAGGGGACAAGTCTTAACATGTGTTTTAAATATTAGCCTAGATTATGTAGCTCAATAGTCATATAATAGTACCCATGGGGTATATGGGCCCCATCACTCACCACCTGGTTGAGCCCCGATGCGTGTAGCTGCACAAACCAGAGAATATATCATATATATACTTATGGGGAACTTAAACCCTCCATCATACACCAAGGTGACTTAAACACATGATCATAATGATGATTTATGGGGGAATCGAACATCCCTAATCATGAAATAATAATGAATCAAACCTCTATGGTCATTTGACCCCCGCATCGGCAAATGCTGTGTCCAGTATTGGTCAGTTGGACCTCCACTTTCACTACTCAGCTATACAACCCTTATTAAAGACCAATTAAAACAAGTGTCACACATTTCCATTCAATGAACCACACTCTACATTAAGGCATACATTGTTGGTATTGTCATACCAACTATACTTGTAAGGTAACACATCATGGAAAAATAATTTCCATTAACATTGGGGAGAATAACTCTCTTTGTTTATTCAAACACATTGGGGAAAATTGACTCCTTTTGTTAACTAAATCACACCATTTTATTACAAATACCATTTTATACATGCAATAGTTAAAGTTTAAAAATTCCTATAGTTCTCATAACTAAAATCAATTTCACAGTTATAGGGTTGGGGTCATAACCACTTTAAAACTCAGAAGTTTGGGAAAATCACAATTACCTAGTTCATTAACAATACTTATGCACCCACAAGTTGAAAACCATATTAAAAGTATGAAAATCATATATATGAAGCATGAGAAACATTGTTCAATTCATAACATCCAAAACCCCCAACCTTTATTTTCAAAACCAAACAGAAACCATATGAAAAATACTTTAGATCATATTTCATTTCCAAATTAACAATTACTCATACCTGAATTATGAATATTTTATGGAGAGAAACCATACTTTATAACCCTAATTGATCAACCTTTTGGAACCCTAGACTTTTCTTTAACATAGAGTTTAAGAGAGAATTTTGGGAGCGTTTAATCCATTTAAATACTGAATGAATGCCATAAAAGTGTTTTATGGATGTGGGGTCTAAAGATTTTTTAGGGGGAAACGTCTGAATAGCCCCCCAACTTAAAATCTAGGAAATTATCAATTTTGGTTACGTGTCACACCCCTTGAATCATATCCATAACTTACGACTTATGACCACGAGTTATGACAAAGTCATTTACTAGGATCCCCACACACTACCCACCTTACAACACAACCCACCAACTCATAAAATGACCCTATGACTTATAGGTTCCTACTCGTAAGCAACATAGAACCCAATTGAATCAAACATTGTCCATCATATAATTTGAACTTATGACTCATAACATATCCTCTTGGCTCATAGTGAGCCACTCGTACTCAGGGAAGAACCTCACACTATATTTCTAATTTGGTTATGACCAGGATCCTACGACCCATAATAACATCTCATGAATCGTTACCATGAGTCGTGACCAAGCCAGTGAGCCTGAAGCTCAAGAATTTTCAAGGGCCAAAAATCTAGGGTATTTCCATTTTGAATCTTTGTTGTTGAAGAATTGTTTCCCATAATTTTTATATGATCATTCATTGTTTAATTATGGTTTTAAGCATGTGGGTGCATGGGTATGGTGAATAAACTAGGAAATTGTGATTTCCCCAAACTTGTGACATTTAAAGTGGTTATGACCCCAACCCCATATTGTGAAATTAATTTTTAGTTATGAGAAATGTAGGATTTGAATTTTCCTTGAACTAAGGCATTATGATTTTGAATTGAACCTTATAGGTTTGAGTTTTAAAGTAATTACATAATTAAAATAGGGGGAGGGATTGTGAATTTCCTTAAGTGATGTAATTGTTTGGCATGTTGTTGTTACCTTATATGTGTAGTTGGTATGATGATACTAATGATGTATTCCTTAATATGAAATATGGTTCAATTAATGGGAATGTATGACAATTTTTTTAATTGGGCTTTAATGAAGATTGTGTAGCTGAGTCGTGAAAGTTGTAGTCTTGAGGGACCCACACTAGAAACTGCAGTTGTCAACATAGTGTTTTATATAATCAGGGGGTTCAATTCTCCTTTACCATTATCATCATATGATTGGTAGGTTCGAGTCCCCCACATATTCTTACATGATTTGGTAATCTTGTTGCCTTAAAATGCTGGGATGTTCGAGTTCCCCATAATGTATATCTATACGCTCTTGTTTGTGCGGCCACACATACTGGGGGCCCACTAGCTGTAGGAGTGCTTAGCCCATATAGCCTGTGGGTCCCTTTGTATGTAATGATGGTTGAGTTATAAAATCCAGGCTAATGTTTTAAAGTGTCTGTTAAGCCTTTTTCCTTATCCCAACATATGATGTATATATGCATATAGATTTGATTATGTGCATTGGTTGAATGTTTTGAACTTGTGGTTAGGGAATTATGTTATCCTTATCCCTGTATTTCATGCTAGCTCTCCAACTGCTAATTATCTTTAGATATTTTATCACCATTTGATGTAGGAACTGGTCATACTTCTACTTCTCCTGCTCAGATACTGAAATTCAAGATTAGCTTGTGAGTTGACATTAAAATTGTGAGATTCTATACTTTGGAAGTCTATATTAAATATTTTGATCACCTATGTCTCAGACTATTTATACTTATTTTTTACTATAGTCTTTAGGAATTTTTAGGAAATTAAGAAAGATTCAAATTAAATTTTGAATCCACATATGTTAAGTTTTTTCTTACAGATGCAATAAAACAATCATGGAGTATTAGTTAAGTTGGCTTATTTTAAATTGCTTGTCTTTTACAGAAACAAATATAGTTCCTCAATAGGCAATGCTAGGGAATAATCCCTGCTTTTCTAGATATTTTTATACCATGATTTCCATTGAATCTTACAAGATTTAGAAGTTTGTGAAGGGGTTGGACATTTCTCTTCAGCTTATTATGAATCAGATGGTAGTATATAAAGCATTATATCAGATTTTTATGGATCATACAAAGATGATTGAGTCTATACTTTGAGCATCTCAGGGAGGCACCAAGTAGATACATTATCAGGGTAAGTTCAGAGGTCACATCTCACAAGGTAGAAAATGTAGAGATTTCTATGGGTATCATAGTAGACCAGTACAGATAGCCTTGCAGAGTTCAGGTAGTGGTTCTACTAGCCAGTAGCTTCAGATGGTCATTCTAGTTAAGCAGTACCTCTTTTCATTGAGTTGGGCCACATGGTTTGCTATGTATATGATGAAATTTGCCATTTACTATCCCCATCATACCTTAAAAGCTACTCATATATCAACTATAAGAAGTAAATATTCTACTAAGGGTGAGAGAGGCAGAGGTAGTGGTGCCCCAGGTGATTTTGAGGGACTACCCAATTAGGTGGTTGATGTGGTTAGTGTTATGCTATACCTACCAGATAGGAGGTAGAGGTCTCTAATGCTGTCATTATAGGTACTGTAGCTATTTATTTTAGATATGCATCTATGTTATTTAATTCAAGTTTGATGTTTTCCAATGTGTTTGCAAATTTAACTTTGAGTTTTTATTCTACTTGTGAGCCTCTTTATGTGCCTATTCATGTATCTACCCTCATTAGAGACACTTTAGTGGTGGTTTTGGTGTACTGATCTTATGTTGCGACTATTTCTAGGCGTAAGACCTAGGCAAAACTGATTGTATTAGATATGGTAGATTTTGATGTCATCTTAGGTAATAATTGGTTAGCTACTTATCATGTTGTCCTATATTTTCATACTAAGACTGTGATCTTAGCTTTGCCGGGTGTGTCGAGGAAATCTTAGGAGGGTGTGCTTCATTTGGGTCCCAAGAGAGTTATATTTTTTCTTTGGTCCTGTCACTTGGTTGAGAGAGGGTATCTATCTTATTTGGCTCATATTCGTGATACTACTATTGTTTCAGCTCTTTTTTTGGATTTTGTTTGTATTGTCTATGAGTTCTTAGATGTTTTTCTTATGGGTTTGCTTGATATGCCTCTATATAATTATATCGACTTTGCTAGTATTAATATTAAGTCAGGAACCAAGCCTATTTCTATTCCTCTTTATAGGATGACCCTAGTCTAGTTAAAGGAATTGAAGAATCAATTACAAGAGTTATTGGATGAAGGATTTATCCAAGCTAGTGTATCACCTTAGGGTATGCCTTTCTTGTTTGTGAAGAAAAAAGATTAGTCAATGCTATTGTGTATTGATTTTTGATAGTTAAAAAGGTGACGGTTAAGAATAAGTATCCTCTTCCTTATATTGATGATTTATTTGACTAGATCCAGGGTGGTTCAATCTTTCCATAGATTTATTTGAGGTTCGGGTATAACCAGTTGAGGATTAGAGCTTTGGATATTCTAAACATAGCCTTTTAGACATGGTATGGTCATTATGAGTTCTTCTCCATGTCCTCTAGGTTGACCAATGCCCTAGCATATTTATGGAATTAATGAATTGGGTATTTCAACCTTATCTCAAC